>NC_080383.1:83229022-83541937 GCF_014773155.1 Arachis stenosperma
TTTGGACTTCCACTCTAAGCTTACTCCATCTTTGTGGTGGAAAGAACTTTGCCAAGAAGGCATTGACTAGCTTTTCCCAAGAGTCCAGGCTTTCTTTAGGTTGAGAATCCAACCATATTCTAGCTCTGTCTCTTACAGCAAAAGGGAATAGCATCAGTCTATAGACCTCAGGGTTAACCCCATTAGTCTTGACTGTGTCACAGATTTGCAAGAATTCAGCTAAAAACTGATGAGGATCTTCCATTGGAAGTCTATGGAACTTGCAATTTGTGCATTAGAGAAACTAATTGAGGCTTAAGCTCAAAGTTGTTTGCTCCAATGGCAGGGATAGAGATGCTTCTCCCATAGAAGTCGGGAGTAGGTGCAGTAAAGTCACCCAGCACCTTCCTTGCATTGTTGGCATTGTTGTTGTTTTCGGCTGCCATGGGTTCTTCTTCTTTGAAGAATTCGGTCAGGTCCTCTAAAGAGAGTTGTGCTTTGGCTTCTCTTAGCTTTCTCTTCAAGGTCCTTTCGGGTTCAGGATCAGCTTCAACAAGAATGCCTTTGTCTCTGCTCCTGCTCATATGAAGAGAAGAGAAAAAGAAATGTGGAATCCTCTATGTCACAGTATAGAGATTCCTTGAAATGTCAGAGGAAAAGAGAAATAGAAGAAGAAGGGGAAGAAGAATTCGAACTTTAATTAGATAAGGTTCGAATTGTGCATTTAGAAGGAGTGGTACTCCATAAATAGAAGGATGTGAGAAGGAGGGAAGAGGATTTTCGAAAATTCAATTAAAAGATTTTGAAAACATTTTGAAAATTTGATTGATAATTTTCGAAAATTGAAAGTGGAAGAGAAATCAAGTGATTTTTGAAAAAGATTTGAAATTAGAAACTAAAAGATTTGATTGAAAACTAATTTGAAAAAGATATGATTAAAAAGATTTGATTGAAAAGTTATGGTTTTAAAAAGATGTGATTGAGAAGATATGATTTGAAAACCATTTTAAAATATATGATTTGAAAATTATTTTAAAAGATTTGATTTGGAAAATTAGTGACTTGCCTAACAAGAAAAGATATGATTCAAACATAAAACCTTCCTTAACAGAAAAGGCAAAAAATGTTCAATCAAATCATTAATTGTTAGTAAGTATCTTTGAAAGGAAAGAAATTAATTTTGAAAACATTTGATTGAAAGATTTGATTTGAAAAAGATTTGATTTTGGAAAACTTGAAAAAAATTGATTTGAAAACAAAATCTTCCCCTAGCCCATCCTGGCGTTAAACGCCCAGAATGGTATACATTCTGGCGTTTAACGCCCAAAATGCTACCTCTTTGGGCGTTAAACGCCCAACCAGGTGCCCTGGCTGGCGTTTAAACGCCAGTCTGCCTTCTTCACTGGGCATTTTTGAATGCTCAGCTTTTCTGTATAATTCCTCTGCATGTGTTCTGAATCTTCAATCCCTTGTATCATTGACTTGAAAAGGCACAAATTAAAAATATTTTGGATTTTTATAATTAAAATGCAACAAGAATCAAATAACAATGCATGCAGACACCAAACTTAGCAGTTTGTATACTACTGACACTAATGAACTGAAAATGCATATGAGACACACAAATACTCAAGTCAATAGAATTCAAAGATCAGAGCAAGTGAATCATCAAGAACATCTTGAAGATCACTAAGACATATGAATGCATGCAATTGACACCAAACTTAGGATGAGACACTAGACTCAAACAAGAAATATTTTTGAATTTTATGATTTTTTAATTTTTTTAATTTTTTTTTGTGTTTTTCGAAAATTAAGTGGAAAAAGAAGGTATCAAAATTCTTAATGAGAATTCCAGGAATCAGTGCAATGCTAGTCTAAGACTCCGGTCCAGGAATTAGACATGGCTTCACAGCCAGCCAAGCTTCCAAAGAAAGCTTCGGTCCAAAACACTAGACATGACCAAAGGTCAGCCAAGCCTTAGCAAATCACTGCTCCAAAAGCAAGATTGATATGAAATCAACAAGCTCTTGTGGTGATAAGTTGAAACCTCGGTCCAATCAGATTAGACATAGCTTCTCAGCCAGCCAGATTTCAACAAATCATCATGAAACTCTAGAATTCATCTTTAAGAATTTCGAAAAAAAAATACCTAATCTAAGCAACAAGATGAACCGTCAGTTGTCCAGCCTGAACAATCCCGGGCAATAACACCAAAAATTTGATGTTGTTGCCGGATCTTGGCACTGATGTTACCAAAGGCTTGCTCAAAACTAGAACAATCCCCGGCAACGGCGCCAAAAACTTGGTGCGCGAAATTGTGAACTATACTTTTTTCACAACTCTCATAATCCCTGGTAATGGCTCCAAAACTTGGTGCGCTCAATACCATGGCAT
Organism: Arachis stenosperma; assembly: GCF_014773155.1. Classification (NCBI taxonomy): domain Eukaryota; kingdom Viridiplantae; phylum Streptophyta; class Magnoliopsida; order Fabales; family Fabaceae; genus Arachis; species Arachis stenosperma. Next base: position 83,231,399 of record NC_080383.1, read on the forward strand.
TACACAACTTCGCACAACTAACCAGCAAGTGCACTGGGTCGTCCAAGTAATAAACCTTACGTGAGTAAGGGTCGATCCCACGGAGATTGTTAGTATTGAAGCAAGCTATGGTCATCTTGTAAATCTTAGTCAGGCAACTCAGATATATGATGAACGAAAATAACATAAAAGATAAAGATAGTGATACTTATGTAATTCATTGGTAGGAACTTCAGATAAGCGCATGAAGATGCCTTCCCTTCCGTCTCTCTGCTTTCCTACTGTCTTCATCCAACCCTTCTTACTCCTTTCCATGGCAAGCTCGTATAGGGTCTCACTGTTGTCAGCAGCTACCTCCCATCCTCGCAGTGAAAGCTAATGCACACACTCTGTCACAGTGCTGCCAATCACCGGTGTGGTTCCCTCCCCTACCGGAATAGAATAACTCTTTTGCGTCTGTCACTAACGCCCAGTAGGTTACAGGTTGAAGCATGTCACAGTCATTCAATCATTGAATCCTACTCAGAATACCACAGACAAGGTTAGACCTTCCGGATTCTCTTGAATGCTGCCATCAGTTCTTGCCTATACCACGAAGACTCTGATCTCACGGAATGGTTGGCTCGTTTGTCAGGCGAGCACTCGGTTGTCAGGCGATCAACCATGCATCGTGCAATCAGGAATCCAAGAGATATTCACCAAGCCTCAAATGCTTGTAGAACAAGAGTGGTTGTCAGTCACTTTGTTCATGAGTGAGAATGGTGATGGGCGTCAATCATCACCTTCATCATGTTGAAGAACAAGTGATATCTTGGATAAAGAAGAAGCGGAATTTGAATGGAAGAACAATAGTAATTGCATTAATACTCGAGGTACAGCAGAGCTCCACACCTCAATCTATGGTGTGTAGAAACTCCACCGTTGAAAATACATAAGAACAAGGTCTAGGCATGGCCGAATGGCCAGCCTCCCCAAAGGTCTAAGATAGCATAAAACAAAGATAGCTACCAAAAGTCCTAGATTTCAAGCTCTCTAATACAATAGTAAAAGGTCCTACTTATAGAAAACTAGTACATAGATGAGTAAATGACATAAAAATCCACTTCCGGGCCCACTTGGTGTGTGTTTGGGCTGAGCAATGAAGAAATTTCGTGTAGAGACTCTCCTTGGAGTTAAACGCCAGCTTTAGTGCCAGTTTGGGCGTTTAACTCCCAATTAGGTGCCAGTTCCGGCGTTTAACGCTGGAATTTCTTGAGGTGACTTTGAACGCCGGTTTGGGCCATCAAATCTTGGGCAAAGTATGGACTATTATATATTGCTGGAAAGCCCAGGATGTCTACTTTCCAACGCCGTTGAGAGCGCGCCAATTGGGCTTCTGTAGCTCCAGAAAATCCACTTCGAGTGCAGGGAAGTCAGAATCCAACAGCATCTGCAGTCCTTTTGAGTCTCTGGATCAGATTTTTGCTCAGGTCCCTCAATTTCAGCCAGAAAATACCTGAAATCACAGAAAAACACACAAACTCATAGTAAAGTCTAGAAAAGTGAATTTTAACTAAAAACTAATGAAAATATACTAAAAACTAACTAGATCATACTAAAAATATACTAAAAACAATGCCAAAAAGTGTACAAATTATCCGCTCATCACCTGTCTAGGCAGAAATTACCTCAAAAGAGACAAGATCCTGGAAAGTTTTCAATACCTTGTACCATAGGCACCATGACCTTCAAGAAGGCTCTGTGTGACTTAGGGTCAAGTGTGAACCTCATGCCTCTCTCTGTAATGGAGAAGCTAGGGATCTTTGAGGTGCAAGCTGCAAGAATCTCACTAGAGATGGCAGACAACTCAAGAAAACAAGCTCATGGACTTGTAGAGAATGTTTTGGTAAAAGTTGAAGACCATTACATCCCTACTGATTTCATAGTCCTAGAGACTAGGAAGTGCATGGATGAATCCATCATCCTTGGCAGACCCTTCCTAGCCACAGCAAAGGCTGTGATTGATGTTGATTGAGGTGAACTGATCATTCAAGTGAATGAAGAATCCTTTGTGGTTAAGGCTCAAGGATACCCCTCTGTCATCATGGAGAAGAAGCATGAAGAGCTTCTCTCAAATCAGAGACAAACAGAGCCCCCACAGTCAAACTCTAAGTTTGGTGTTGGGAGGCCACAACCAAACTCTAAGTTTGGTGTTGAACCCCCACATTCAAACTCTAAGTTTGGTGTTGGGAGGTTCCAACATTGCTCTGAGTATCTGTGAGGCTCCATGAGAGCCCTCTGTCAAGCTACTGACATTAAAGAAGCGCTTGTTGGGAGGCAACCCAATGATTATATTTTATATATTTTCTTTTGTTATTTTATGTTTTTTGTAGGTTGATGATCATGAGAAGTCACAAAATCAATTGAAAAAGCAAAAACAGAATGAAAAACAGGAAGAAAAACAGCACACCCTGGAGGAAGAACTTACTGGCGTTTAAACGCCAGTAAGGCTAGCAGGTGGGCGTTTAACGCCCAGTCTGGCACCATTCTGGGCGTTTAACGCCAGAAAGGGGCACCAGACTGGCGTTAAACGCCAGAAAAGGGCAAGAACCTGGCGTTAAACGCCAGGAATGGGCACCAGCCCGGCGTTTAACGCCAGAAATGGCTCCAAACGTGATTTTGAATGCCATTTGGTGCAGGGATGACTTTTCCTTGACACCACAGGATCTGTGGACCCCACAGGATCCCCACTAACCCCACCACTCTCTCTCTCTTCTTCACCCATTCACCAATCACCTCAACTCCTCTTCCCCAAAAACCCTTCACCTATCAAATCCCTTCTTCCTCTTCACCACTCACATCCATCCTTCATAAAACCCCACCTACCTCACCATTCAAATTCAAACCACTTTCCCACCCAAACCCACCCTCACTTGACCGAACCATGACCCCCCCTCTCCTATATACACCCTTCTTCACCCCTTCATTTTCACACAACCTAAACACCACTTCTCCCCCTCTTTGGCCGAACACAAAGCCATTCCCTTCTTCCTCATTTCTTCTTCTTCTACTCTCTTCTTTCTTCTTTTGCTCGAGGACGAGCAAACCTTTTAAGTTTGGTGTGGTAAAAGCGTTGCTTTTTCATTTTTCCATAACCATTTATGGCATCCAAGGCCGGAGAAACCTCTAGAAAGAGGAAAGGGAAGGCAAAAGCTTCTACCTCTGAGTCATGGGAGATGGAAAGATTCATCTCAAGGGTGCATCAAGACCACTTCTATGAAGTTGTGGCCTTGAAGAAGGTGATCCCCGAGGTCCCTTTTTCACTCAAAAAGGGTGAATATCCGGAGATTCGACATGAGATCCGAAGAAGAGGTTGGGAAGTTCTTACCAACCCCATTCAACAAGTCGGAATCTTGATGGTTCAAGAGTTCTATGCCAATGCATGGATCACCAAGAACCATGATCAAAATGGGAACCCGAATCCAAAGAATTATCTTACTATGGTTCGGGGGAAATACTTGGATTTTAGTCCGGAAAGTGTAAGGATGGCATTCAATTTGCCCATGATGCAAGGAGATGAACATCCTTACACTAGAAGGGTTAACTTTGATCAAAGGTTGGACCAAGTCCTCACAGACATTTGTGAAGAGGACGCTCAATGGAAGAGAGATTCAAGAGGCAAGCCGGTTCAATTGAGAAGGCATGACCTCAAACCCGTGGCTAGAGGATGGTTGGAGTTTATCCAACGCTCAATCATTCCCACTAGCAACCGGTCCAAAGTTACTCTAGACCGGGCCATCATGATTCATAGCATCATGATTGGAGAAGAAGTGGAAGTTCATGAGGTTATAGCCCAAGAACTCTATAAGGTGGCGGACAAGTCCTCTACCTTAGCAAGGTTAGCCTTTCCTCATCTCATTTGTCACCTCTGTTATTCAGTTGGAGTTGACATAGAGGGAGACATCCCCATTGATGAGGATAAGTCCATCACTAAGAAAAGGATGGAGCACACAAGAGACCCCACTCTTCATGAGATCCCTGAGATGCCTCAAGGGATGCACTTTCCTCCACAAAACTATTGGGAGCAACTGAACACCTCCCTAGGAGAACTGAGTTCCAACATGGGACAACTAAGGGTGGAGCATCAAGAACACTCCATCATCCTCCATGAAATTAGAGAAGATCAAAGAATCATGAGAGAGGAGCAACAAAGACAAGGAAGAGACATTGAGGAGCTCAAGCACTCCATAGGATCTTCAAGAGGAAGAAAGAGCCGCCATCACTAAGGTGGACCCGTTCTTTAATTCCTGTGTTTTTCGAAAATTAATGCTTATGTTTGTCCATGTTTGTGTCTTGTGATCATTAGTGTCTTAGTGTCTATGCCTTAAAGTTATGAATGACCTATGAATCCATCACCTTTCTTAAATGAAAACTGTTTTTATTACAAAAGAACAAGAAGTACAGGATTTCGAATTCATCTTTAAAACTAGCTTAATTAGTTTGATGTGGTGACAATACTTTTTGTTTTCTGAATGTATGCTTGAACAGTGCATATGTCTTTTGAATTTGTTGTTCATGAATGTTAAAATTGTTGGCTCTTGAAAGAATGATGAAAAAGGAGACATGTTACTGAGGATCTGAAAAATCATAAAAATGATTCTTGAAGCAAGAAAAAGCAGTGAATACAAAAAAAAAACGAAAAAAAAAGAGGAGAAAGAGAAAAAGAAAGAAAAAGAAAGAAATAAAGTTGTGATCCAAGGAAAAAAGAGTGTGCTTAAGAACCCTGGACACCTCTAATTGGGGACTTTAGCAAAGCTGAGTCACAATCTGAAAAGGTTCACCCAATTATGTGTCTGTGGCATGTATGTATCCGGTGGTAATACTGGAAGACAGAGTGCTTTGGGCCACGACCAAGACTCAATAAGTAGCTGTGTTCAAGAATCATCATACTTAACTAGGTGAATCAATAACATTATCTGGATTCTGAGTTCCTAAAGAAGCCAATCATTCTGAATTTCAAAGGATAAAGTGAGATGCCAAAACTGTTTGGAGGCAAAAAGCTACTAGTCCCGCTCATCTAATTTGGAGCTAAGTTTCATTGATAATTTGGAGTCTATAGTATATTCTCTTTTTTATCTTATTTGATTTTCAGTTGCTTGGGGACAAGCAACAATTTAAGTTTGGTGTTGTGATGAGCGGATAATTTGTACCCTTTTTGGCATTATTTTTAGTATGTTTTTAGTAGTTTTAGTTAAGTTCTTAGTATATTTTTATTAGTTTTTAGTTAAAATTCACTTTTCTGGACTTTACTATGAGTTTGTGTATTTTTCTGTGATTTCAGGTATTTTCTGGCTGAAATTGAGGGACCTGAGCAAAAATCTGATCCAGAGACTGAAAAGGACTGCAGATGCTGTTGGATTCTGACCTCCCTGCACTCGAAGTGGATTTTCTGGAGCTACAGAAGCCCAATTGGTGCGCTCTCAACGGCGTTGGAAAGTAGACATCCTGGGCTTTCTAGCAATATATGATAGTCCATACTTTGCCCAAGATTTGATGGCCCAAACCGGCGTTCAAAGTCACCCTCAGAAATCCCAGCGTTAAACGCCGGAACTGGCACCAAAATGGGAGTTAAACGCCCAAACTGGCATAAAAGCTGGCGTTTAACTCCAAGAAGAGTCTCTACACGAAATTGCTTCATTGCTCAGCCCAAGCACACACCAAGTGGGCCCGAAAGTGGATTTTTATGTCATTTACTCATCTCTGTACACCCTAGGCTACTAGTTTCTTATAAATAGGACCTCTTACTATTGTATTTTCATCTTTGGACATCTAGTTCTTAGATCATTGGGAGGCTGGCCATTCGGCCATGCCTAGACCTCGTTCTTATGTATTTTCAACGGTGGAGTTTCTACACACCATAGATTAAGGTGTGGAGCTCTGCTGTACCTCGAGTATTAATGCAATTACTATTGTTCTTCTATTCAATTCCGCTTGTTCTTTGTCCAAGATATCACTTGTTCTTCAACTTGATGAATGTGATGATCCGTGACACTCATCATCATTCTCACCTATGAACAAGGTGACTGACAACCACTTTTGTTCTACAAACAATCAAGGCTCTAGTGAATATCTCTTGGATTCCTGATACACGATGCATGGTTGATCGCCTGACAACCGAGTGCTCGCCTGACAAACGAGCCAGCCATTCCGTGAGATCAGAGTCTTCGTGGTATAGGCAAGAACTGATGGCGGCATTCAAGAGAATCCGGAAGGTCTAACCTTGTCTGTGGTATTCTGAGTAGGATTCAATGATTGAATGACTGTGACGTGCTTCAAACTCCTAGCAGGCGGGGCGTTAGTGACAGACGCAAAAGAATTACTGGATTCTATTCCGGCCTGACCGAGAACCGACAGCTGATTAGCCATATGCTGTGACAGAGCATAGGAACATTTTTACTGAGAGGATGGGAGGTAGCCACTGACAACGGTGAAACCCTACATAAGCTTGCCATGGAAAGGAGTAAGAAGGATTGGATGAAGACAGTAGGAAAGCAGAGAGACGGAAGGGAAGGCATCTTCATACGCTTATCTGAAGTTCCTACCAATGAATTACATAAGTACCTCTATCTTTATCTTTATGCTTTATTCGTATATCACTATACCCATTTGAGTCTGCCTGACTAAGATTTACAAGGTGACCATAGCTTGCTTCATACCAACAATCTCCGTGGGATCGACCCTTACTCGCGTAAGGTTTATTACTTGGACGACCCAGTGCACTTGCTGGTTAGTTGTGCAAAGTTGTGTAGTGATCACAATTTCGCGCACCAGTATCCTTGAGACACGCCACTGAGGCGATTGTTGGATTTAGCTTGCTTTAAATTGATTTCTGGTTTTGAGCTGTTGAAAAGGAATGAGAAATGGTTTAGTTGGGACCCGAACCGGGTGGCAAAAGTCCAAGTTTTAGGGGAGATGCTGCCAAAATTTTTATAAAATCCGAGTCTTTATTGATATATTGTCTGAAATAATGATGAGTTAAAGACTTCTACTATTCTATTTGAATTATCAAGAAAATGACGATTTATGCCTTGAAATGAGTTATTAAAAAGGAAACTATGATTTAGTCTTGTTTCTCAAGAAAGGTATTACATTTCCTTTGTGAACAAGTTATTTAAATGAAACTTATGCTTTAAGGCCGTTGGAATGTGAAAAAGGTTTATGCCTTCGAATTTGACTTGGGGGTTTTCAATTAAAGAAGTTTTCAATGGTTTTGAAAAGACCCGAGTGTCTATTGACAAGTCTCATTTTGAAGTGTTTTCGGAAAGGTTTTAAGTACTTCTCGAGTTTTGAATTTTTGCAAGACTAAAACAGTTTCTGAGCAGTTGAAACGCTTTAGAATCCCTCATGGGGTTGAAGCTGGTTTCAGTTTAAGTAAAGGGAAAAGCCTTTGAAAGAAGTGAATGATCACGTGACTCGGTTTGGCTTAGATTCTATTTTATTACTCAAATCAGGAAGCCAAGGTTTTTAATGAATTTAAATGAACTTGGCGAAATGAGTTATGTTATTCTCCCCTAAAGACTTGGGACTCTGCCAAGAAACTTTTGTTATAAAATCCCATTGTTGGATGGGTGATTTCGAATGCTTTGAAATAAATCCTTAACTTGCCATGGTTTTGGAAGTTTTGGAAAGAGAATGCCGAGAGTGGCTTTGTTTTAAAAAGGGAACTCACTTTGAGTAAATTTGGCTTATGAGCCTGAGATGATTTGAGAAATGAGATCCTTTAAAGCCAAGGCTGAAAAGAGTTGAAACTTGATTTCAAAGAAAAATGAATTGAGAAAATGATTTATGGCTTAAACGCCGATTTCATGAATTTGATGATTGTGAATGTGGAAGTGCTGTTTTGTTGAGAGCCGGATTGGCTATGTATGTTTATACATATTGATTGGTTCTGGATTGAACCGTGAGCCGGAATGGCTGTGTATGATATGAATATTGGCTGGTTCTGGAATGAACCGTGAGCCGGATGGCTGAGATGGATGGTGATCCATGGATGAGATTGAATGCATGTTTATGCTGAATCATTGATAAATGTGAATGTTGCACTTCCACTATCGGAGATGAGGGTTTCCCTGGGTAGTAGCAGTGGCTAGCCACCACGTGCTCCAGGTTGAGACTTGATACTCTGTTGACCCTATGTCGTAAGTGTGGCCGGGCACTGTGAAAGTCCCGGATGAGCTCGCTCCCGAAATATTCACCAGTGAGGGTGATGGATATGGATCATGTTTATGATCAAGTTTATGATGAGTATAACTCGAGTTGGGGATGCGCGACAGAGGGACGGTCCAATGGTTAGCTACCAGGACTTGTCGGGTTGGCTCTATAACCGACAGATGATATCATCAGCCACTAGGGACAGGCATGCATCATATGCATCTATGTGACATTGTTTGGGTGTGCATATTGTACTTGTTTTGCCTATGTGATTAATTGCTAATTGTTCTACTTGCAATAACTGTTTGTTTGTGCTTGCATCTTCCTATCTGTGTTTGCAACTGGAACTCTGTTGGATTGTGGTGATTTGGTTGAAGGTTGGATTGTTTGGGCCTAAGGCCGTGGTTGGATTGTTTGGGCCTAGGGCCGTGGTTGGAATGAGATGAACTGATGGTTGATTTCGGTTTTGTGTTTCTGGTTTGGAATAAAATATGAAAGGCTATTTTGGTTTCGCATAGATAAACCGTTTTGAAAGGCTTTTGAGTTTTTGAGAATTGAGCGGTTCTTCTTTCAGAAAAGATTTCCGACTTTTCTTTTATTATAAACCGTTGTTTTTGAAAAGAGGCATAAGACAGTTATGAATCACTGGTGCGGTTATCTTCATGTATCCTATTACAGTAATTCCTAAAAACCCTCTACTGAGAACCCTTTCGAGGATGATGTTCTCACCCCTTACATTTTTCCCCTTTCAGGATTTGGGCGCAGAAGTTATGAAGAGTTTATTTATTTGTTATTGAGATGCTCTGTATTGCTTTAGATTATTATTTTTGTACCCTCGCCTTTTTCTTGATATATTCTGTGAGAGGGATAGGAATTGTACTGGATAATGTTTGTAATATTATTTATATATATGTATATATATGTATATATGGATGTACTCTTTATGAGTTGCTGTAAGTTGTATGGTATGTATGGACGTACGTTGTATGGCGAAAGTATTTTTGGGAACAGTATTGCGGTTTAAAGTTTTAAACAGGCTCATATAAAAGTAAATAAATAGTATAAGTGTCGTCGTAATGTCCGAGCTATCAGAGTCGCGCAGCCGGAAGCGTGAGCTTTGGTAGTTAGGGTGTTACAGTTGGGACCCGAAAAGGGTGACAGAGTCTGAATTTTAGAGGAAATGCTACCAAAATTTTATAAAATTAGAAGTTTTGTTTGAAGTAATTATTTTAAAAGATTTAGTTTTAAACATTATATGATTTAAGATTAATTTATTTATGAAAGAAAGAATCATGTTTTGAATTGGAATTGTTTATGAACGGAATGGAAAGAAAGATGAGAAGGATTTCTTTAAAATATGATTTTGAATGAATTTGGAAATGAGATATGGATTTATGAATGATGAGGATATTGAGAATGACTTAGATATTGATGAATGTTGAATGAACTATACATATGGCTTATGAATTTGAATTATCTGAGACACGAGTTTCTCTGGGTAAACGCAGTGGCTTACCATCACTTGCTCCAGCTTGAACCTCGATACTCTGTTGACCCTACGACGTAAGGGTGACTGACGAACGGATTTTTGCGTGTAAAGAATTTCACAATAAATTCCCGTTGTAAGTATAGTTTCTAAACCAACAAAAAATTCTTTCGTACAAAAACTTGTTTGTCACTAAAGCAAACCCAGTAAAATTTATAACCGAAGTATTTAAACCTCGGGTCGTCTCTCAAGGAATTGAAGGGAAGTATGATTTATTATTGGTTATGGAAAAGCATCTTTTTGGGTTTTTGAAATAGGGAACAAGGAAATAAATTGGCAAGAAAGTAAATTAATAATCATGAAAACCCTCGCAAGGTATGAGAACTGAAAATCCCATCTTAGTTATCCTTATCAATTGTGATGAGAATTATTTATTGCTCCCACTTAGTTAACCCTTACTAAATAAAGAAAAGTCAAGTGGACTAATCAATTTGATTCCTCAAGTCCTAGTCAACTCCTAAGGAAAGACTGGCTTTAGAGGGATCCAAATCAACAAAGGAGTTTGATAACTCAAGTGTCACCAATTACTCAACCAAAGCTAAGAATGTAAAAAGTTAGATTAAAATCATAAATATGAAATACCTCAATTTGCATTAAATAAGAAAATCAAATCTAACATGGAGTTCATAAACCAAATAGCAACATAAAGTAATCAATAAAGGAAATAGATAAACTAGAATACCAAGACAAATAAAAGTAGAAGAGAAATTAAATTAAAGGAACATCGAACTTGAAATTGGGAAGAAGAATAAATCCTAACCCTAAAACCTAGAGAGAGGGGAGAGCCTCTCTCTCTAAGAAATACATCTAAAACCTAAAAATTGTGAATAAAAAGTTAATGATTGAATGAATCTTATTCCCCCACTCTGCAGCTTCTATTCTGTGTTTTCTAGGCCGAAAATTGGGGGCGATTTCTGATACGTACAGGTCGCGGCTCTGTCTCCACGTGTACGCGTGATCCACGCGTGCGGGTCACCTAACAGCACGGCAACTATGGCAAATTATATATCGTTGCGAAGCCCCAGATGTTAGCTTTCCAACACAGCTAAAACCTCCTCATTTGGACCTCTGTAGCTCAAGTTACGATCGATTGAGTCTGAAAAGGTCAGAGCTGACAACTTTACAGTTCCTTCAGCTTCTTGTATTCCTTCCACTTTTGCATACTTCCTTTCCATCCTCTACGCCATTCCTACTCTATAATCTCTGAAAACACTTAATACACATATCAAGGCATCAAATGGTAATAAGAGAGGATTAAAATTAGCTAAATTAAGACCAAAGAAACATGTTTCCAATCATAGCACAAAATCAGGAAGGAAAATGTAGAACATGCAATTTACATGAATAAGTATGAGAATAGTGGATAGAATCCACTCAATTAAGCACAAGATGTACCACGAAATAGTGGTGCATCAAATCTCCCCACACTTAAACATTAGCATGTCATCATGCTAAGTTCAAGAGAAGCTATAAAGAGTGAATAGGAATGGTAGGATGTATGAAATGCAACCTATTTATATGAATGCAACTACATGCAAAATGCTTTTATCTACTTGGTTAAAAGTAAATAAATCTTTTAAGAACAAATGTGAACTGAATTTCACTAATTCAAATCATAAAAAACTGAAGTACAAATAGAATTTCAAGAAGAAGATAGCTCATGAAAGCCGGGAACAAGAAATCGAGCATCGAACCCTCACTGGAAGTGTATACACTCTAATCGCTCAGGTGTTTGAGGTTCGAGTCTCTCAATTCTCTACTAACCTTGCTTTCTAAGACTTGCTCTTCATCTAACAATCAACAAAAGTTCAATGCACAAATACACAAATCAAGAGGTCTTTTGAGAGTTGTAATGGGGTCAAGGTCAAGGTAGGATTGTATTTGGTCAAGTGAACTGAAATCTTAATCCTTAATTAACCTAAACTTCTCACCTAAATTAGGATGGTTAAAATTAGGATTGTAAAAATTAGGGTTTAGGGGGGTAATTTTGGGGGTGGATTGTGTTTTGACTTTATTGGACTACTTTTGGAGCCCATTGTTTACATTGTTCAGAAAAGTCATTGTCTACTTTGCAAAACCAATTAAATTAATTATGAAGCGTTGCTTCTCTGTATTTTTTCGTGTTAAGTTAGTTTGTTTTAATATATATAAAAAATCGAGTATTACACTTATTAAAAAGTAAAAAACAAAAAACAAAAGAACAAAAATCCCCAAAAATTAAATCTAACGTGCTTTCAAAGCATTAATAAATCTACCAGTAGCAACATAATTTGCCGCATTATTAGTCACTACATGAACAATATTATCAGGTCCAACCCATTCAATCACCTCCGAAAACAAATCACACACGCTTGAAGCATTTTTTTTACCACATTTGAAGCATCTACATATTTCACAGAGCATAACCCTTTCGAACAATAAACCAAAAAAATTAATCAATGTTCTTTGCCTTTGATCTGTCCAACCATTAACCTTGAGGGTACATCCAGTTTCTTTCCAAGCAGAACTATAGCTATCAACAACTATTTGATACTTCCTTTTGAGATCGGCTAATAAGTTAACCCTTAGCTTATCGTAAGAAGGACCTTTATAACCAGGCCCAATGACAGCAACACCATCCAACATATTTTGAAAAAATGGTGACGTAACCGCATTGAAAGGAATCCTACAATCCAAAAGCCATCTAACTACTCGCTTATCAACTTCATGAAGCACCCCTTTGTTTTGAAACACACTTTTCAGACTTGGTTGACCTCTCGGAGTTAATCTTGGTGCAAACATAGGAGGAATAATGGTTTTTGCTTTCTTTTCTAGATCGCCTCCAATCGCATGCTTAGTTGGTACCTGACTCCAAGTTTGTTGTTCTTCTTGTACTATTGCTTCGTCAATCGCATCCTCAATCTCATCATTACCCTTCACATTAAAACTTACTTTCCTTTTACTAGTTTTACTTTTCTGAATCTCTTTCAATAAACCTTTCATTTATTTTTCTACGTCATAAGGAACCTTAGAACACTTCTTAATATCTCCCCTTATCTTCGCCATATATTTTTTCATTCTATTAATTTCTCCACCCCCAAATGTACTCAAACAAAATAAGCATTGGTAATGCAATTTTCCTCCAAGCAGGATCAGCTTCGCTCCGAACATTAGAAGTTTGTGATTGACTATCATTAGATCCAAGAGGAAGAGAAGGTTCATTCGAAGCCGAATTATTCTCAGCATTATTATTCCTAGGTAATTCTTGGCTGATACTATCATCCATACCTAAAAGTTATCAGCAATCCAATAACAATATAATTCAACAACTAATCAACTAATCAATGCCTCAACAGCAAGGTTTAGCACCCAACAACTAATCAATTATCAAGGTTTCAACAATAAACTATAACAATTAATCATGCTTCAAGCAATCAGCTTCAATAATTAATTATTTAATAATGCTTCAAGCAATCAACTTCAACAATTGATCATTTAATAATGCTTCAAGCAATCAGCACCAAAAAATTAATCAACAACAATTATTCATGCTTCAAGTAATCAACAGTAAGATTTAGAACCAACAATTAATCACGCTTCAACAATTATTATTAAAACAAATTAGATTTATACCTAAGGTTAGTGGAAGACAAGAAAGAATGCAGAGCTGGCGGCGACATGGATAGCGGCTGGTAAGAGGCAAGACTGTGGCTGAAGGGGTTGAAAGGTCAAACAGAGCTGGTGCCAGCGGGAAGACACTACGTGACAGCAAGTGGCGCTGGCACTAGCTGCAGTTTTGCCGGTTGACTTCGCGACGAAAAGTGGCTGCGCGAACAAAAAACTGGCTGAAAGGAACTTGTGACGATGAGTGACTTCCACGAAACTTGCGACGTCGGCGGTGGCTTGACGCGGAAGCTCGAAGTGGAGACTGAAAACGTGAGAACTGAGAGCGAGAAGTGAGAATGGAGGGTTGGAGGCTCGAGAATGGGTTTGTGGGTGTCTGGGTGAAAAGTGAAGACTAGGATTCTTTTCAGGAAGGCAAAACACAGCGTATTTGATAAAATTTCAAAATCGGTCAAGTCACAATTCTGTTAGACCGATCAGTTCCTACCTAATTTGGTGGTCTAACTCTAATTTTTGAATTTGGTGGTTTTACCTTCTATCCAAATCCTATTTGCCGTCGAACTAGTTTTTAGAACATTAGTGCTTTATATTTAATAATAATAATAATAATAATAATAATAACAATAATAATAATAATAATAATTTACGAGATTTGAATTTTCAGTATATTATGAGATGTATTTTTTATTTTGTTGTTTATAATAGTGTATTAGTATTTGTTAATCTAGATTTTATTTATTAAATGCATGTAATAATAATAAATGTAAAATGAATCTAAATAATAAATATTTTATACTTTAATTAAGAGTTGTTATATTTAAGAATTAAAAATAAGAAAAAATATTTTTATGAATATATGTAATAAAAATGTTTTAAAAAAAGATTGCACAATCACTCCTTACAATCTGCAGATATATATATATATATAAAATACGAAAGCATAGTTGGTTAATTTTTGAAAAAGTTAGAGACTAAATTAATTTATCAAACCAATTTTAGAGATTAAGATGAACATTATTTTAAAAATAAATGATTTATTTTTATATATAATAATATTTAAATAAAGTTGTAGTTCTCATAAAAAGTATATTTTTCTTGGTTTTAATCTCTTATAAATATTTTTATTATTTTTTATTTAAAATATTTCATTTTAATCACTACTTACCATCAGTTTATTATTCTATGATAAATTTTATATCTTAATATTTTAACCTATGATACATAGATATTAACACAGCTACGGACATGAGCATGCCACGATACGGGATATGAAAATGCACAAATTTAAAATTTTTATAAGACACAGAGACATGATATATATATAAAATATAAAATATTTTTTAGATAAATTATAATAATATTTTTGATATTTTATTAATATTAAAATATAAATTAATTTTTCAGTTATTTTTAGTATTTTTAATTATATAAAATATTTAAAATATTTTTTGTTTTAATAATTAATAATATATATCATTTATAAGTTCATTTTAAGAATAAAGTTAAATATATTGACACGTAATAATATTTAAATATGTCCAAACATGTCCAAATAAAAAATTTGATGAAATTTTTAGAGAAATTTGATCTCATTATTAACGCAATAAACTATCACTATAATTTTTAATTTTACCAAAGACAAAATTGGAAGAAAAAATAATTGATAAATATCAAAACTAAAAGCGTTATTCTATTATTATTATTATTATTATTATTATTATTATTATTATTATTATTATTATTATTATAAGTTCATGATAATGATAAAAATAAGCGAAAAATATTAAATTAGTCCTTTATATTTAGGTATAATTCTGTTTTAATCCTTAATGTTTAAAATATCCTATTTGAATCTAAAAAAGTTTTATTTAATTTCAACTTAGTTCCACCGTGAGGTTAAAGTTTAATAATTAAGCAGTATAAGAACAACGTCGATAATCTAGAGAATAAATACAAGCTCCAGAGGCATAAAATCAACTGTGGATGTATTAATACATTTATTTATCATTCTCCTTAATTTTATAGAAAATATTCATTTAAATTATAAAAAAATGATAAATAAATATATTAATGTATTCATGGTTGATTTTGTGTCTCTGAAACTTGTACTTATTCTCTAAATCATTGATTTTGTTCTTGTACTGCTATTATGTAGGATATTTCGTTAATTATTTAACTTTGACATTAAAGTGAGACTACATTAAAGCTAAATAAATTTTTTTAGAGAAAAAGACAAATAGGTCCCTGACTTTTTAAACTTTTGACAAATACATCCTTGACAAAATTTAAATACAAAAAAGTCCCTGACTTTAACAAACGGAGGACAATTTAGTCCTTCCGTCTATTTGCCTCTCATACACCTAACGGAACTGGCTGACGTGGCTGAAACGGTGTCCAGGTGTCCGTTACGGTGCCACGTTGGAAGGGAAAAAAAGTTCGAAGGACAAATAAGTCCTTGACGTCATTTTACAAATAAAGTTCGAAGGACAAATAGGTCCTTGAGATTTTTTTTTTCAAAATTAATAAACTCATTTCCTAAATTATCTCATCTACCTCTCTCCATTTTTATATTTCTCTCTACTATTTTTACTCTATATATAATTATATTTTATATTAGTAATTTGACAAATCAAAATATGTCATTCGATATTTTTTTACAATTAAAATATTTTAAATGTAAAATTATACACATTAAATTATTTTAAATTTTAGATAACGAATGTTAAAATTAATTACTAATAAAAAATTAGACTTTTTCATATAAAAATAATAACTAAAAATCTTATTATTTAATTTTTTATCTGCAGATATCTTGGTCTTCTTAGTTAGAAACTTTTGTCAACTTACGACTTTTTTGTAAAAGTAGTTTGATTTTATAAATCTTTTGTGTCATGCATAATTTATACTGTTAGAACAAAATGAACTATAATTTAAAAAAAAATATTATCGTAATGTTATTATGCATAAAAATATTAGTTCTAATATAATATACAAATGCACTAATGCTAACTTAATACATGAATGATGCACAAATGAACTAATGCTAACTTGATGCATAAATGAACTGATGCTAACTAATGCCACTGATATGATGAAAACTGAACTAATGCAATTTAAGAAATTCTAATATAATACACAAATGCACTAAAACTAAACTAATGCAATTTAAGAAAAAGAGTAGAAACATAACAAGCCCAATTTCTACAATTTTAATACAAATAATTTAAATTGTAGAATAAAACAAGTTAACTAGATTTCAAAATACAAGCATAATTTTATCAGAAATTTTTTTTAATATGGAAAGAAAATTGGTGTTTTGGTTGAATATTGACATTTAAAGTGTATTACAGTATTGTGGAAATTATTCAACACGCCCTCACGTGTTGGCTAAGATGCTGCCACGTGTTCAACACGCCCCCCACGTGTTGGCCAGAATGATGCCACGTATTCACCACGCCCCCCACGTGTTGCACCACACCCCCCACGTGTTGACTTCCCACAAAAAAAATCCACTCATCTATAATTACACCACATTCTCCCATTTTCAACAAAAACACTAATATTTTTTTCATACGAAAAAAATTAGCCTAATTTTATAAACTAAATTCTCATAATAGAAGCATAATAGAAGTATAATGAAAAAAAAATTCTCAAGGACCTATTTGTCCTTCGAACTTTATTTGTAAAATAACGTCAAGAACTTATTTGTCTTCGAACTTTTTTCCCCTTCCAACGTGGCACCGTAACGGACACCTGTACACCGTTTCAGCCACGTCAGCCAGTTTCGTTAGGTGTATGAGAGGCAAATAGACGGAAGGACTAAATTGTCCTCCGTTTGTTAAAGTCAGAGACTTTTTTGTATTTAAATTTTGTCAGGGATGTATTTGTCAAAAGTTTGAAAAGTCAGGACTTATCTGTCTTTTTTCTTTTTTTTTTAAATTCAAATAAAATACTTTAAACTTTAAAGAGGATTACGTCCAAACGTAGGAGACTAATTTAATAATCTACCCGATAAAATAATATATAACATGAAACTTATGATGACCAAACATGTGCATACATTAATTAATTCATTTACCAGAAACAATCCAAGTGTGTCACCAGTAATCAAAAGAAAAGAAACCGAAGAGAAAGAAGAAGCATTAGAAGAGAAAATGGGTGCCTCTCTGATTAGGCACTATGCCACTCACCACACATTAACATTCCAATTTCGTCAAACAAATCATTACACCTTAGACTCAACACATTGAAGCACAAATAAGCAAAGAAAAAAGAATTTCTCATTTTCTATTTTCTTTTCTTCCGTTTATTTTTATTTAATATTATTTTTTTCCTTCCATATTGGCAGGCCCAGCAACAATGGCGGAAGATAGTGAACACGTCTTTTCAATCTGCACCGTCTATTGTTATATCGTGTCAACTCGATCACAGTCATAAATTGATATGATAGTAACAGTGCATGCAAGAAGAACCAACAGCGCAGCAATAAGAACAAAGAAGAAGAAGAAGAGAAACAGCAACTTCAACTAGTTTTGCCACTTCGCTGTAAAGTGCTCTTTAACACACACAACACTTTAGCGTTGACTCAGAAAAATTCAACTAGTTCTTTTCTTTCTTTCTTTTATTTTATTTTTTTCTCTGTTCTTCACGGTTCAGCTCCACTTTCATGCTCTCATCAATCAATGCAGTGTCTTAATCTTTTTGCTTTCTATCTTGCTGTCATTGTTATTTGCCTAATAAAAAGGGTAGGTCTATGTCACACTGTTATTGAATGCTTTTAATTTGGTGTGGTTCTTTTTTTTTTTTTTTCAATTGGGGTTTTTGTTTTTGTTATTTTTTCCCTTTTCTTTTATTGCTTCTTCGAGTTGCTCTCACTGATACTCTTCCTTTCACACCACGGTATTTTATTTCTTTTTATTGATTCCATTTCTGTTTTTGTTTTTTGTGTCTTTCCTCTGTCATTTTCTGCTTTGTCTTGAACCTTCTGAAATAATCTGAATTTTTCAGTGTTCACACTTGAAAAAATATTGTTCTTATGTCTGTTTCTTTTGGTATGATTGCAGTTTCTTCTGATTTCTAAGTGGCTTTGATCATTTTAGCTTCAATTCTCTGTGGCCTAATAACAAAAGGCCACACCTTGATGCAGTTTCTATTATTGGTTTATCTAAGAGAACAGACATGGCATTATTGGAAAATTGGTTCCTCATGATCATGGTGATGGTGTTTTTCCATGGCATAGTGTTTGTGAGTTCAATCAATGAAGAAGGTTCAAGCCTTTTGCAGTTCAAAAGTTCCCTTTTTGATGCAAATAACAAGCTTCACAATTGGGATTCTTCTGACTCCACACCATGCAATTGGACTGGTGTGCAATGCACCCATTCATCATTGGTAACTTCTGTTAAACTCTACCACCTTAATCTTTCTGGCACTTTATCTCCTAGAATCTGTGACCTTCCAAGGCTAATTGAGTTGAATCTCTCAAAGAATTTCATTTCTGGTCCAATTCCTGATGGTTTTGCTAATTGCCATAGTTTGGAGATTCTAGATCTTTGTACAAACAGGCTCCATGGAGAAATTCTAACCCCAATTCGGAATATAACAAAACTTAGGAAGCTTTACCTTTGTGAAAATTATATGTATGGTGAGGTACCTGAAGATCTTGGGAACTTAGCTTCACTTGAGGAGTTAGTTATATATAGCAACAACTTAACTGGGATCATTCCTAAATCAATTAGCAAGTTGAAGAAGCTTAGGGTTATTCGGGCGGGACTGAATGCTCTCTCGGGGCCAATACCAGCTGAGATTAGTGAGTGTGACAGCTTGGAGACATTGGGTTTAGCGCAGAATCAGCTAGAAGGTTCTATTCCAAGAGAGCTTCAAAAGCTTCAGAACCTTACTAACTTGATTCTATGGCAAAACTCACTGTCCGGGGAGATTCCTCCCGAGATTGGGAACATTAGTAACCTGCAATTGCTTGCTTTGCATATGAATTCGTTCATTGGTGATGTCCCGAAGGAGCTCGGAAAATTGTCGCAGTTGAAGAGGTTGTACATATACACCAACCAGTTGAATGGAACAATTCCACCAGAGCTAGGGAACTGCACAAATGCTATTGAGATAGATTTTTCGGAGAACCGTTTGGTTGGGTTCATTCCCAAAGAGTTGGGGAAGATGTCTAATCTTACCCTGCTTCATTTGTTTGAAAACCATTTGGAGGGTCATATTCCTCATGAGCTCGGCCAATTGAAGCAGCTAAAGAATTTAGACCTTTCAATGAATGAGTTAACAGGTACAATTCCATTGGAGTTTCAAAATCTTTCATTGATGGAGGATTTGCAGCTATTTGACAACAAGCTTGAGGGAACAATTCCTCCTCATCTTGGGGCCATTAAGAACCTTACAATTCTCGATATGTCCTCGAATAATTTTGTTGGTCCAATACCTGTTCATCTATGTCAATATCAGAAGCTGCAGTTCTTGAGCCTTGGGTCGAATCGGCTGTCCGGAAATGTTCCCTATAGGCTGAGGACTTGCAAATCTCTTGGGCAGCTAATGTTGGGGGACAACATGTTGACAGGAAGTTTACCAGTTGAGTTGTATGAACTTCACAATCTTACTGCACTCGACCTTAAACAGAACCGATTTTCCGGGCTGATAAGCCCAGGGATAGGTCAATTAAAGAAATTGGAAAGGCTTCTCTTGTCGGATAATCATTTTGAAGGTTATCTCCCTTCTGAGATTGGAAATTTATCCCAACTTGTCGCGTTCAATATTTCCTCCAACAGTTTCAGTGGAAGCATTCCACGTGAATTGGGAAACTGTGTAAAGCTACAGAGGCTTGATCTTAGCAGGAACAACTTCACTGGTGAGCTTCCAGACAAAATTGGCAAGCTGGTGAATCTGGAGCTGTTGAAAGCTTCCGATAATAGGCTCTCTGGTGAAATACCTGGCAGTTTGGGGAATCTTATTCGCCTCACGGAGCTTGAGCTAGGTGGCAACCTATTCTCAGGAAGCATCCCTTATCATTTGGGAGGACTTACTTATGTTCAGATCGCACTTAACTTGAGCCACAACAATCTTTCTGGTACGATTCCTATAAGCTTGGGGAACTTGCTAATGTTGGAATCACTTTACTTAAACGACAATCAACTCATTGGTGAGATTCCTGAATCAATCGGTAGCCTTCCTAGCCTTATAGTATGCAATGTCTCCAACAACAAGCTGGTAGGAACTGTTCCAGATACACCTGCATTTAGAAAGATGGATTTCTCAAATTTTGCCGGGAACAATGGGTTATGCCGATTAGGTACTTATCATTGTCATCCACCTGTATCTTCAACTCATTCAGCGAAAGCGAGCTGGATCAGAGATGGTTCAACTAGGGAAAAGATAGTTAGCATTGTTTCTGGTGTGGTTGGATTTGTTTCTCTTATTTTCATAGTAGGTATATGTTACGCCATGAGGCGGCGTAGCCCTGCTTTTGTCTCGCTTGAAGGGCAAACAAGACCTCATGTCACTGATAACTATTATTTTCCGAAAGAAGGCTTTACATACCAGGATCTTTTGGAAGCCACTGGAAATTTTGCAGAATCAGCGGTTATAGGAAGAGGAGCTTGTGGCACTGTCTACAAGGCTATTATGAATGACGGCGAAGTGATTGCAGTGAAAAAGCTGAATTCTCGAGGAGATGGAGCAAACGTTGACCGAAGCTTCCTTGCTGAGATTTCAACCCTTGGAAAAATCAGGCATAGGAACATTGTGAAGCTGCATGGATTTTGTTATCACGAGGATTCGAATCTTCTCTTATATGAATACATGGAAAACGGAAGCCTTGGGGAACAACTTCACTCAAATTCAAGCAGGTGTGTGCTGGATTGGAGTGATCGATATAAAATTGCTTTGGGAGCAGCAGAAGGCCTATGCTATCTTCATTTTGATTGCAAACCTCAAATCATTCATCGCGATATAAAATCAAACAACATATTGCTTGACGAATTGTTTCAGGCTCATGTTGGAGACTTCGGCTTGGCAAAGTTGATTGATTTTTCCTACTCGAAATCCATGTCTGCTGTGGCAGGTTCATATGGCTACATTGCCCCAGGTTAGAATAAGCTCCATCATATATAGCTATAGCTGCAACACTTATAGCTTTACTGATTTCCATAATTGAGTCCTATTTCCGGACACTGCGATGACGCACCACCTTCTGTTTCTTACACTAAGATAATTCAATGGTATAGATCTCAGCATAATTTTGTGTCAATCACTTCTTTCTGATCTGAATCATTCATTATCTTGGTGTATCACACACAAGTTTAACTTCATTGATTCTAGATATTCTCCTTATTTTATTTTTTCGTTATGATTTACTTTCCAGCATTCATTTTTATCAGATGAAACAAGACAATGCATATTATCAAATGTATAGAATAATATTTTCGCCTAGTAGAATTCTAAGTAGATGTTTTCATCTGCTGAGATGCTAATTGCAGTAATCTGTTAAGTATCTAAGAAAAGTAGGAAACCACACCTTAAAGGCTAGCTGTTAAGTGGAGAAGAACCACTCTCGTTATATAGAACATCAAGCATCCCATACTACGCGATGTGGGACTTTGAGCACCCCATAATACCCAAGTCCCTAACATAATCCTTCAGTTTTCTTATGATTTATTGATTGTTTCAGAGTATGCTTACACCATGAAGGTGACTGAGAAATGTGACATCTATAGCTTCGGGGTAGTTTTGCTAGAACTAGTCACTGGGAGGTCACCTGTTCAACCATTGGAACAGGGCGGCGATCTAGTGAGTTGGGTGAGAAGGTCGATTCAAGCTTCAGTACCGACATCTGAACTGTTTGACAAGCGATTGAATCTGAGCGTGCAAAGAACAATGGACGAGATGTCTCTTATTCTGAAGATCGCTCTGTTTTGCACCAGCACGTCCCCACTTACTAGGCCAACAATGAGAGAGGTCATTGCAATGTTGATTGATGCTAGAGAATATGTCAGCAATTCACCATCCACTCCTACATCGGAATCTCCACTTGATGAAGGTTCTTCTTCTAAAGGTTAGAAAGGTTAGGTGTTCAAATTTACTTTCGGAGAGTTTGACGTTTATATTCAATACTCCTCCCCTTTATTTTTTGTTTCTCTATCACCATCACTTTTTGGCACAATCTATCTAGATAGATTTATCTGACGATGTACCAAACAGTAAAAGTGATAGAGAAAACCATCAGAGAGAGCAATACTTTCTGAAGTCTCAGTTTCCTTGTTCACTTTTTAATACTTGTGTTAATGAAGTGTAAAGTAGTACATTGATTGATATCATTCATGTGAGTATATAGATAAAAGTATTTCCAATCCCATATCTCTTTATTCTATTTTCATTTTGGTTACAGTTTCCTTTGATTAAGAATTTAATATCATACTTTAGATTCTTTAATGGAACGATCAAAACTTACCTTATTCTGATCCTTCTTCACTTGCATTTTTTTGCAGTAACTCTCCCACTGAATTAGTCATAAGTGATTATACATATATTGCAATAACTTGTTCTTCATCACTTAGCTAGATTAATAAAATCTAAAATAATCATATTTGTTCTTCTATTCGCGCAACATGGATTTCAAGCTTCTGCTTTGATCAATTCATTGACGAAAGGGATCACTAATTTTCTTGCCATGTTTTTTGTGCAGATGGTCTTGAGTTGTAACTTATAAACTTTCAGCCTCTACATGAAGAGTATAGTCATCTCCAGAATAGCAAACGCAATGCGATCTTAAGGTCAAAACCATAGGTATCCTCCTTTTAGAGGGAATCCTATGCTTTAACCAAACCAAGTGCCCTTCACGTGAAGTTTTGTGTGGTAAACTTCTCATCCTAACAATATTAGAAACAAAACTCTCTAATCAATCTATTACACCTTCTAGATATAATTATTGGTTTTAGCAAACCTCACTCACCTCACTACAAGGCATCATTTGTTTCATGCTCTATGCTAGTGAGAGTAGAACATACAAAGATTTCAATTTTAATGATGATTATCTTTATGATTTTTGCACAATTGGCCAAATAAAAAAACTGTAAATTTCTGTGCCAGGCCCCGGCTTTCTGATCACCGGTAGTAAACTATGTAGTACAAATTTTGCATACAATCCATTTTGCTTTGGGATATTCGAAGTCATAATTTTCTTTTGTCAGTAATTGAGTATAAAATTTTGTTCTCAGCAAGAAGCTTCATATTTTTGGTTGGTTTAGATTAGAGGCTCATGGCATTTGTGGTAAACATGATGTGAAGGAATGAAAGTGAACATGGCGAGAAAATCAGTTTGGTGCATCATCACGTGGTCTTTCTCACCCATGTTTCACGAGTATGCATGAGTATTAAATAATATGCGTAAATATAATAATTTTACCAAAAAATGTAAAATACAAATATGTCAACATATATTAAACACAAAATATATCTATATAAATATTGGTATCTGGTATTAAATATTAAGAAATCTAATCTAATACTTGTAACAATTATCTTGATGATTATTTTAGATATGACAGATTGTTCAAAACATTTAGTCCCAAATAAATGAAGTCTAAGATAGTCGTATTGAATGTGTACATGCATATTGGAGTAAAATCGACGTTTTTGTATATAAATAATAGTAATGCTACGTAATGAATTAAGTCGATAATCAAATTTATCTAAGTTGATTTAATATTTTATTGACACAATAAAAACTAGTTGTAAAGAAGAAAGAGAGGTACAAAAAAGAAAATTAATTAGATTTAGGCTTTGATTTGGTTTGTTAAAGCTCTTTGAGAAGGTGTTTGTGTTTTTTAGAAGCATCACAAAAAGTTTGTGTTTGTGCTTGTAATTTTTGAAAGATAGGGGTATTTTTGAAAAACTTTAAGGGGAGTGTTTTAAAGTTGGTTTGTACTTATCAAAATTTAAAAGTTTAATATAATTTCATGCATTAATTAGTATTTAAATTTAATTTTTATATTAATGTCTATTATTGTATTTTTAAATTTTAAAAGTTATAATAACCAAACGCTTTTGTTGTTGTCTATGCTTATTAAAAATTACTTTTAATTTAATTTACCAAACACAGATGATATAATTTTTTAAAAGCTAATTTTTAAAAGTTAATTTTTATAAGCTATTTTTAATAAGTAAAAGTTTTACCAAAGTAAGCTTTCAGTTTGATAAAATTTTTATTTTTCAAAAATAACTTATAATATTTATTTTTTTAAGTTTTAGCATTTATGTTTGGTAATTAAATTAAAAATAATTTTCAATAAACACAAACAACACAAATGTGTTTGACAAAATAATTTTTAAAATTTAAAAATAATATAATAAATATTAATATAAGAATTAAATTTAAAAATTAATTAATATATGATATTATATTAAATTTTTTAATTTTTATAAATACAAACTATATTTAAAAAATTTTATTTTAAGTACTTTAAAATTTATTCTCATCTTTTAAAAGCTGTAATTATAAATATATAATTTTTTAATTTTTAAAATAAAATAAAAAGAGTATAATTTTAAAAAATATAAATACCTCTTCAAAAAATTTTATCAAATCAAGATTTAGTTATAAAAATAACTTGTCGACCCATCGTTTCTCTATAAATAATTCCTCAATTAAACAACGAATGTACAGTGTCAACTGGTCAATAATAAATTTCTTAATCAATCATGGACAAATAAAACATATTTCGTCACTCATGTAACCAAAAACATTTTTATCAATTTACTTTGGATCAAAATGCACAAAATTTTTAAATTTTTTAGATCAGAAATATCCGTATCCATTCTGTCTCGCTGGGAGCTGCACCCGGGTTCGAATCCTCAGTGAGGAATATAGAACCCATGTTAGTAATACCCATGTAGTGTGTGTGAGTGTGTTGTGTGAGTGTGTAATATATGGGTGTAATGCCTAGGATTGGGGGTTGTCCAATCCACTTGACCAAAAAAAAAAAAAATAATTGTCTTTTGACTTACGGTAAGGCAAGGACAGATGGCATTCACAATACCAAGTGAGTGTATATACCGGGAAACGAGAATATTATTTAAATATTTGTACATCTCAAAATGATCGGACTGGTTTTCAGAGTTTGATATGGATTGTGAGATGGATCGAAAATTTATCGATTAAAATGGTGATAGGATTGGATTTTTGGAGTGACGAAATAGTATCTACAAAGACACTCTAACACTTAAGTTAAAATAGATTTAAGAGGTATAGGTGAAGATTAGGAATGTGTGTCGTACCTGAGAAACTCTTGACTCCTCTATATAGTTTGGGGTAATTATGTTATCTTATCTTATTGGCTAAGATAGAAAAAGTATTTGAATTTAAATGATGGTTAGAAGTTTATGGTTAGTGGACAGGTTTGAACCTAGATAACTAGGTCGAGATTGCTTCGATGGGAGACCAGGAACCGAGTCTGGAACAATTGCCCTCGAAGCAAGAGAGCGAGTGGGCTCGGTCTCACCGCCTAAAAGTGCATGCTTGGCCGTGTGGCCGTGAGTCCAGATGTCCATGAGTTCGGCCTGGGCAAAGGAATATCGTCCAGGGTCTATGGTCGGGGCCGGGGATCCGGGACGCGCATTTTGACCATTTCTGGGGGTCTACTTGTTAGGTATGAGATTTTTCCTGTGTTGTTGGGAATGGAGTGATGAGGTCTCCAGATCGGAGCCCGTGCGTGTTCAGGTCACTAGACCGTTGTGCTCCTTTCAAAGAAGTTTCGTCCGTTGCGTTTTCCAAGGCGTCATAATGACGCTTAGCGGGAGGAGAGAGGTTTCGTTGTTTTGCCTATTTTATCTTCTACCCTTTCATCTTTCCTTCTTTTAAACGTGTGGGGGGAGGGGATATTTATCTTTCATTTTAACTGCTTCTTCTCCTTCTTTTGCTCTCTTGTTTTCTTATGAACATTTTTTTCAAATTTTTCTGGCGTTGTGCTCTATTTGAGTTTGCTGGTAGGTTTGTAGTGCTGCATCATACTGCTTTTGTTGTTTCATTTCTGTTACTCTCTGAGAACCAGATTGGTAACTTTGTCGCTGTGATTAGTTATTCTGCTTTTATATTTTGTTTTGTCTACTATTTGAGTTGTTGTATGCTTCTGTGTTTATTAATGGGGAAAATATTTGATTGGGGTATTGCGTTTGGTGTAGTTTTATGGATTTTTGGCAGGATGCTTCGATTGTGATCTTAGTATGGTTTAGGAATTCCCTGAATGTTTGTGTTTTTAGGTAGTGGGCTGACAATGAAAAATCCTATTTGGATATAAGTATGGTGCGATGGAAGGGAGTTTAGGAGAACCCGGGTCCTATCTTCCTGATGCGGGCGAAACGTCGGTTCAAAAATTTCTACAGACACTTGGAAGGCATAGAAGAAATGCATCTTAAAATTACAATAATAATAAAATCTAAGACTACTAAATACAAGATAACAATAATAACAACTCAATTAAATATCTATAAACATAAAAATATAAAATTGTATTAAATAGAAATCAAAATCAACAAGAGTTCACAAGATCAAAAGCAACAAAATAAAGAAAGTAACAAGTAAAACTAAGTGAACAATGGTGCAATAACAAGAAATTGCAAGAAAAACTAAATCAAGACAAGATCAAAACCTAAATCTAAGAGGAATTTAAATTAAATCTATCCTTATTCACAAAATCATGCTATTTTAGTGAATAAAAGTGGAAAAAGTTGATAAAATCCATTTATTTCAATATAAGATAAATCATAAAATTGTGGTTTATCAATCTCCCCACACTTAAACAATAGCATGTCCTCATGCTAAATCCAAAAAAGACAAGAAAAGGTTATCAACTTTTATTCAATGCAAACTATTTAAATACAACCTTTCTACATGTATGTAACTATTCTAACTAACACTAGCTATCTATCTATATGTATCTACGAAGTCAAAGTAAATCAAAATCCAAGAAAGCACATATGGGCTCAAACAATCTTAACCAAATCAAATCCATAATTGAATTGAGTCTTGTAAAAGAATTTACAACTTGCATGATAAGAAATGATTATAGGTGAAAATATGGAATTAAGCAATTGAACCGCTCACTGAATGTGTATACACTATAGTCGCTCAAGTGTTTAGGGTCAATCCACTAAATTCTCCTCTAATCATGCTTCCTAAAGTTTGTTCTTCATGTAATCAATCAACAAATATTTAATGTACATATGCAAGTATCATGAGGACTTTTCAAGGTTGTAACGGGGCCAAGGGTATAAAGGTAAGGATATATAAATGACTAAGTGAGCTTGAATTTGAATCTTTAATTAACCTAAGCTCTCACTAAACACATATACAACCCATGCAAATATAATAGCAAGTCTAGCTATCCATAATTTCACTTTTGTACATACTCATGCATTCAAT
Organism: Arachis stenosperma; assembly: GCF_014773155.1. NCBI lineage: Eukaryota > Viridiplantae > Streptophyta > Magnoliopsida > Fabales > Fabaceae > Arachis > Arachis stenosperma. Next base: position 83,259,148 of record NC_080383.1, read on the forward strand.
TAAATTCAATTCACACCACATATGCATTGATTATTATTGAACTTCACATTGGAGTATTTTTGTCCTCCTTTTTATTACTTTCTTTTTCTTTTTCTTTTTTTTCTTCTTTTTTTTTTTTTACTTTTTTTCATAACATAATAATATATACCAAAAAGATCAATGCATATGGTTTTCATAACCAATACATGAGTATGTACCAAAATTTTCAATAAGCATAAAACACACATTTTTATTTACCAATGTTTTTTGGCTTTTCCCACACTTAAAATTGTAGAACCTCACTAACTTAAGCTAATCAAAGATTCAAGTTAAGGATATTAATCGTTTTTTGCTTATAGCTAGTGATGTGCTCAAATAGAGAACAAAAAAGGGGAATTAATAGGCTCATAGTGACAAAGGTAAATGAAATGGTAGGCTATTTGAATTAAGTGAGCTATAATAAAATGATGCCCTCAATCTGATAAATGCATATATATACATTAAATAATGGACATATAAAATTAAACAAACCAAAGATTGCAATCATAGAGAAGAACAGCACACAAGAGTGAAATTAAATGATGTAACCACACAATGAGGCTCAAAAACTCACAGATTGTGTGTTCTTCGCTCAAAAACCATATTCCACAATGTATAAATCATGCAAGCTTCAATAAAAAATTTCAACTATAATCAATTTGAACTTTAATGACCTATATCAAAAGAAGGTTTTTGGAAATTTCATTAAATTGACCATATCTATTCTATATATATAATATGATGTGATTCGACTAGGAAAAGTAAAAAAATACCTAGTTCATTTTCTACTTTCAATTAAATCAATTCATCATGTACATCAGAAATTAACTAAGTTCAATTATGTACTTTCCAATCACAACTACTCAACTACAACTAAACTATATATATATATATATATATATATATATATATATATATAAAATGCAAGTACTGAAAATTAAAATGAAAGTGTCTGGAAAGAGAGCATTTCACCCAAAATAATCCTCACCGATGTCGGACGACCTCCCCACAGTTAAAGATTAGCATTGTTCTCGATGCTTATAGAATCAAGCTAAGTGGAAGGAGTTGTCGCCATCCCCAACGTCATCTGCTGGTGCCTGTGCCTCCTCTTCATCACTATGCTCAGAGGGGGTGTCAGGCTCTTAAGGTGGGAATTCAGTGTAGCCAGAAATCCTCTTCAAGTACTCATAGGGTCGCCTATTGTGACGTTCCATCTTATCAACAATCTCAAACAGAAACCAACATACATAATCAATCTACAATAATCAATTAATTCTAACTATCAGTACTAACTTATTAAAAAATTGATATCCTGAATAACTTCAAAAAATTAAAAATACATACCTGGGCTGGACCCTGGAGGGATGGAGGGACGAGCACTCAAGCAGAGAAGAGGGAGGTCGGAGGTGACGACTGACGACTGACGAGCAGGAGGCAGTAGGTGACGAGGTGGCGACTTGAATCTTTGATGGACCGTGGACGTGCTTCTTGGCGGTGGTGAGTGGCACACTGGTGTGGCTATGTGGTTGCGGTGGTGAGTGCCGTGCTGCCTGAGGCTGAACGGGTTTCCGATCCACGCTGGCAACAAGGTGGCTGAAACTGAAGCAGGCTCTCTAGCCTCTATCTCTCAGGCCTCAGCTCTCATGGAGTCATGGTGGTCTCTCATGGCCAAAAGGGTTGGGAAGGGAAACAGGGGATAGAGTGAACACGATGGGGGCTAGAGTTCCATTTCAGTAATCAGCAGCTTTAGTTTTTTTTTTAATTTTTAATAAGAAACGACGCGTTTCAAGCGAAGGATAAAAAAAAGAGTTCGAACCGGTCTGGGTTAAATGAAACCCGCCGGTTCGCCGATTTTGATCAAACTCAGCTGGTTCAATCTGGTTTAATCCAATTCGATTCCTTGTTCGGTTCGAAAGTCTACCCAGATCGATTATGGCACCGGTTTGCCAGTTTTCTGATCCGATCGGCCGGTTTGGTCCGGTTCTGACAACACTGCTTCAACCACTTAACTAGATTCTTCAAATTCAATCTCTTTCTCATCGATTTCTTCTAGCTCTTTCCCATTACTCAAGTCATAAGTCGGAGGTTGAGTGAAGTCTACATCAACATCTAATTCTAGTTCAATGGGGGAAGATTCACCAAACTTAAAGAGATTATTTGTTAGTACGAAATCATCTTCAATAGAAGGACTTGTTGCTTGCTCCACTTCTTCCAATTCTTCATCATTCACTATATGCTTTGGAGGTTGTGCACTATCCTCCTTAACATCATTTTTAAGCTCAATGAAAGATGTAATGACCCAATTTTTGGTACGTCATGATCATACTAGAAACTAAGCGCTACCAACTTGTCTTCCTAATTATTATCTATTATTTATTATATGAGCCTGATTCGTTATTAAAAGCATAGTTATTTTGCGAGGTACTTTTTTTTAAAACATTTGGATTAATAAATAAAATTATTCATAATCAATTCACAAATGATAACACCTAAAACAATTATAAACAACCACACATAAATACATTACAAGCAGTTGATAACATTTGGTGATCTAGCCTTTATTAGAGTATAGACTTTTAGTTGGAACACCCGTAGATATAGCTAGATAATAACTATATACATATATATACATACAACATCCTAGGCCTTGACCTGTTCAAGAAGTTCCTAAGTTGACACCCAGGCTAGCCTAGACTCTATACTCACATAGTCCCTCTAGACTGCTAAAGTGAGGTGGAATGTCATCAAAAGGTGGAACACCATCTACTACTCTTTTGCATGATCAGACATTGCCATATGACGTCTCTCTGGTACCTCATCAAGTAGCCACATAACAAGAGTCTCGTACACAGGATTTAGGTTAAAGTTCGCATACAAACGGGGTGCAGACGTTGGCTAGTCTCACAGTATATACATATAAACAGATAACGAAATTCACTCTAGACTCAGAAGACTACCTTGAGTGGAATCTTCTTTGCAGAACAATCATCAACGAACTATAGAAGGATACTCTTGCTTCCATCTGAAGGGGGAAGGGAGAGAGAAGGGGTAAGAACTGGGGAGTTCTTAGTAGGGCGGGGTTATTAGTTATGTTCATTAATTCTATGTTGTTTCACAAACGAATAGCAGAATACAGAAAAATAGCAAACAGAAGATACAGATAAATAGAGAAAAGAGAGAAAATAAAAAGCAGAATACAAATAGAGGAATACAAGAAAATAAAACACAGACACAAATAATAGAATACAAATAAGGAAATCATACATTCATACAACAATCATAACTGAGAAAATGCACAACCAAGTATGATGCATGTCTAGCCCTAGTGCAGGTAATGAGCTCATTTGTCGGTTACTAACCCGCTTCCGACGTTACCCAACAACCTCTGTCTGGATAAGGCTTTCCTGTTGGCAAAACTCACTGCAAGCAATCTTTGTCTTGCAGGACTGCACTTATTAGCCGATATATGCTCAACACACTCACTGTAAGCAACCTCTGTCTTACAGGAGCACAACACACTCACTGTAAGCAACCTCTGTCTTACAGGAGTACAACACACTCACTGTAAACAACCTTTGTCTTACAGGAGTGCAGCACACTCACTGTAAGAATCCTCTGTCTTACAGGAGTACACTTTAACTATGTGTATCACGATACCTCTGTAAGCAACCTTTGTCTTACAGCATAGCATTATAGCTATGTATCCCAGGGAAGCATTCTCAGTGGTCATACCACCATCTATCTGACTGCCTCAATGCAGCAACTGAATATATAAATATCTCTGGAGTTGCCTTAATGCAACAAATGACCTCTCAACAGGCCCTCTGCTTGTTCTCTAATCTCTTTATCGTATTACTCTTTTCACTTTGTCTCTTTATTCTACTCTGGTTACTCTTTTTTCTGTATCTCTTTACTCTACTCTGATTACTCTTTTCTCTGTATCTATATTACTCTTTTCTCTTTATCTCTTTACTCTACTCTGGTTTCTCCCTTTAACATATGCATGTATAGCTTATGTAAATTTCGGTATGAATAGTTAGCCTGTCTCAAGTATAGGTTCATTAAGTCTATACTGAAACAGTTTAACTTTTCATATCATACCTAACCATGGGCGTAACTTAAGAACTAACTATGTTGCTCCTAGTTCGTTCTCTAGTCTCTGCTGTTTTCTGTCATTAAAACCTTATAGACTTTTTTTTCGATTTTTATCTCTTCTTTAACTTTTTATCTTTCCTTAGTCTTTGCCTCACTAATATATTATTACCACTTCCTAAGTGATTTATGAAGGTAATTATGAGATTCTACGCTTAAAGTTGTTCTTCTAAAACTTTTACGAAAAACTGTCTTTTTCACATTATTTTATTATTTCTATTAAATATTATTTTTAATTAAATATTATTATTTAATATTTTATTATTATTTATTATTTTATTAATATATTTTTAAAAATTACCCCTTTTAACTTTTAACTTTTAAAATTCACTTTTTACCACCCATAACTTTTAATATTTTTACTTTAACCACCCTAACTTTTGGAAATTACCAAATAACCCCCCAAACACCAAAAATTTTACTTCATTGCCCTTTTTAAGATCTAAAGCCTGTTCTTCAATGTTCTTCATCTCACTCAAAGTGTTCTTCATAAATTCTTCAGATTTTTTCTTTGTTTTTACCCGTTTTTCAATCTTTTCAGTAACCGATTTTTACCATAATTCATAATAAATTTCCAGCCACTAAAACCCCATATTTTTCACATGATTTTAACAATAAATGAACCCCAATTTAGGCTCTAGGATTTTGGTTTCCAGCTGCACTCAAGAACACAAATTCATAGATTGGATTTCATCAAATTTCATCAAATTTTCATCAAATTTTCAACAAGAATCACTCACATGAATCATCAATTTCAAGCACAGACAAACCATATCATAATCACACAACTCAAACACAATTAATCAAGATTAATTTCATCAAATCCTACATGGTTTTGCTGCTCCAAATTCGGTTATACTCTAAGGTGGTCCTTAAGCACTTTTTCCTCCTAAATCACATCAAGAACAACTTTAAATCCACAAACCCTCAAATGACCAAATCTCACTCAGCATGTTAGGAAGGAATTTCTCATCTTAAACTTGCTGGAAATTAATGTTTCTTGACCCTCAAGTCAAGTTAAGCATGATTCATAAGGAAGAACATCAAGAAAACACATGTTTAAGCATGTTTCCTTGAAACCAAAGCAAAAGGGAGATGGTGCAGCCAACTCACCTTGATTCCAGCCTTAATAAGTCATATGATTATACAGAGAAAGAAGAGAGGATCATTTTGGTCGGATTGGAATTTGATTTGAGTTTTAGTTTAGCAGAAATCAAGCTTTGAAGATTTAGAACTAATAACTTTTCTCTCTTTTTCTCTCTTCCTATTTTCGACCACAAGGTGAAAATGAACCAGCCTTGGGGGTCTTGGGGGTGTAAGGTGAGTTATGATTGGTTGCCTTGGAAGTGGGTTAAAATAATATTAAAATATCTCAAGTGTATAATGGTGCACGAAATTGTGATCATCAATGGTGCCATCAACATGGTACGCACAATTGCAATCTCAACTCTTTATCACAACTTCGCACAACTAACCAGCAAGTGCACTGGGTCGTCCAAGTAATAAACCTTACGCGAGTAAGGGTCGATCCCACGGAGATTGTTGGTATGAAGCAAGCTATGGTCACCTTGTAAATTTTAGTCAGGTAGACTCAAATGGGTATAGATGATGAATAAAACATAAAGATAAAGATAAAGATACTTATGCAATTCATTGGTGAGAATTTCAGATAAGCGAATGGAGATGCTTTGTCCCTTCCGTCTCTCTGCTTTCCTACTGTCTTCATCCAATCCTTCTTACTCCTTTCCATGGCAAGCATTATGCAAGGGTTTCACCGTTGTCAGTGGCTACCTCCCATCCTCTCAGTGGAAATGTTCAACGCACCCTGTCACGGCACGGCTATCCAGCTGTCGGTTCTCGATCATGTCGGAATAGAATCTAGTGATTCTTTTGCGTCTGTCACTAACGCCCCACAATCGCGAGTTTGAAGCACGTCACAGTCATTCAATCATTGAATCCTACTCAGAATACCACAGACAAGGTTTAGACCTTCCGGATTCTCTTGAATGCCGCCATCAGTTCTAGCCTATACCACGAAGACTCTGATCTCACAGAATGGCTGGCTCGGTTGTCAGGCGAGCGCTCGGTTGTCAGGCGATCAACCATGCATCGTGTATCAGGAATCCAAGAGATATTCACCCAATCTAAGGTAGAACGGAGGTGGTTGTCAGTCACATGTTCATAGGTGAGAATGATGATGAGTGTCACGGATCATCACATTCATCAAGTTGAAGAACAAGTGATATCTTGGAACAAGAACAAGCTGAATTGAATAGAAGAACAATAGTAATTGCATTGATACTCGAGGTACAGCAGAGCCCCACACCTTAATCTATGGTGTGTAGAAACTCCACCGTTGAAAATACATAAGAACAAGATCTAGGCATGGCCGTGAGGCCAGCCTCCCAATGATCTAAGAACTAGATGTCCAAAGATGATCCTAAGATCAAAAATGATCCGAAGATGAAAATACAAATAGCAAAAGGTCCTATATATAGAGAACTAGTAGCCTAGGGTTTACAGAAATGAGTAAATGACATAGAAATCCACTTCCGGGCCCACTTGGTGTGTGCTTGGGCTGAGCATTGAAGCATTTTCGTGTAGAGACTCTTCTTGGAGTTAAACGCCAGCTTTTGTGCCAGTTTGGGCGTTTAACTCCCACTTTGGTGCCAGTTCCGGTGTTTAACGCTGGGAATTCTGAAGGTGGCTTTGAACGCCGGTTTGGGCCATCAAATCTTGGGCAAAGTATGGACTATTATATATTGCTGGAAAGCCCAGGATGTCTAATTTCCAACGCCGTTAAGAGCGCGCCAATTGGGCTTCTGTAGCTCCAGAAAATCACTTCGAGTGCAGGGAGGTCAGAATCCAACAGCATCTGCAGTCCTTTTTAGTCTCTGAATCAGATTTTTGCTCAGGTCCCTCAATTTCAGCCAGAAAATACCTGAAATCACAGAAAAACACACAAACTCATAGTAAAGTCCAGAAAAGTGAATTTTAACTAAAAACTAATAAAAATATACTAAAAACTAACTAAATCCTACTAGAAACATACTAAAAATAATGCCAAAAAGCGTACAAATTATCCGCTCATCACAACACCAAACTTAAATTGTTGCTTGTCCCCAAGCAACTGAAAATCAAATAAGATAAAAAGAAGAGAATATGCAATGAACTCCAAAAACATCTATGAAGATCAGTATTAATTAGATGAGCGGGGCTTTTAGCTTTTTGCCTCTGAATAGTTTTGGCATCTCACTTTATCCTTTGAAATTCAGAATGATTGGCTTCTTTAGGAACTCAAAATCCAGATAGTGTTATTGATTTTCCTAGTTAAGTATGATGATTCTTGAACACAGCTACTTATTGAGTCTTGGCCATGGCCCAAAGCACTCTGTCTTCCAGTATTACCACCGGATACATACATGCCACAGACACATAATTGGGTGAACCTTTTCAGATTGTGACTCAGCTTTGCTAGAGTCCCCAATTAGAGGTGTCCAGGGTTCTTAAGCACACTCTTTTTGCCTTGGATCACAACTTTATTTCTTTCTTTTTCTTTTCTTTTTCTTTCTCTTTTTTTTTCTTTTTTCGTCTCTTTTTTTTTGTATTCACTGCTTTTTCTTGCTTCAAGAATCATTTTGATGATTTTTCAGATCCTCAGTAACATGTCTCCTTTTTCATCATTCTTTCAAGAGCCAACATTCATGAATCACAAATTCAAAAGACATATGCACTGTTTAAGCATACATTCAGAAAACAAAAGTGTTGCCACCACATCAAAATAATTTGCCCGAGATTTGATGGCCCAAACCGGCGTTCAAAGTCACCTACAGAAATTCCAGCGTTAAACGCCGGAACTGGCACCTAAATGGGAGTTAAACGCCCAAACTGGCACAAAAGCTGGCGTTTAACTCCAAGGAGAGTCTCTACACGAAAATGATTCATTGCTCAGCCCAAGCACACACCAAGTGGGCCCGGAAGTGGATTTTTATGTCATTTACTCATCTTTGTACAACTTAGGCTACTAGTTTTCTATAAGTAGGACCTTTTACTATTGTATTTTCATCTTCTGATCTTTGGAACCTTTTTCTTTAGATCTTTTGATCACTTTGGGAGGCTGGCCTCACGGCCATGCCTAGACCTTGTTCTTATGTATTTTCAACGGTGGAGTTTCTACACACCATAGATTAAGGTGTGGAGCTCTGCTGTACCTCGAGTATTAATGCAATTACTATTGTTCTTCTATTCAATTCCGCTTGTTCTTGTTCTAAGATATTCATTTGCACCCAAGAACATGATGAATGTGATGATTATGTGACACTCATCATCATTCTCACCTATGAACGAGTGCCTGACAACCACTTCTGTTCTACAAGCAAACAAGGCTCTAATGTTTATCTCTTGGATTCCTGATACACGATGCATGGTTGATCGCCTGACAACCGAGTGCTCGCCTGACAAACGAGCCAGCCATTCCGTGAGATCAGAGTCTTCGTGGTATAGGCAAGAACTGATGGCGGCATTCAAGAGAATCCAGAAGGTCTAACCTTGTCTGTGGTATTCTGAGTAGGATTCAATGATTGAATGACTGTGACGTGTTTCAAATTCCTGAAGGCGGGGCGTTAGTGACAGATGCAAAAGAATCAATGGATTCTATTCCGGCCTGATCGAGAACCGACAGATGGATAGCCGTGCTGTGACAGGGTGCGTTGAACATTTCCACTGAGAGGATGGGAGGTAGCCATTGACAATGGTGAAACCCTTGCATAAGCTTGCCATGGAAAGGAGTAAGAAGGATTGGATGAAGACAGTAGGAAAGCAGAGAGACGGAAGGGACACAGCATCTTCATGCGCTTATCTGAAATTCCCACCAATGAATTACATAAGTATCTCTATCTTTATCTTTATGTTTTATTCGTATATCATCTATACCCATTTGAGTCTGCCTGACTAAGATTTACAAGGTGACCATAGCTTGCTTCATACCAACAATCTCCGTGGGATCGACCCTTACTCGCGTAAGGTTTATTACTTGGACGACCCAGTGCACTTGCTGGTTAGTTGTGCGGAGTTGTGATGGAGAGTTGAGATTGCAATGAGCGTACCATGTTGATGGCGCCATTGATGATCACAATTTCGTGCACCAAAACTCCACCGTTGAAAATACATAAGAACAAGGTCTAGGCATGGCCGAATGGCCAGCCTCTCAATGATCTAAGATAGCCTCAGAACAAAGATAGCTACCAAGATCTCTAAATACAATAGTAAAAGGTCCTACTTATAGAGAACTAGTAGCCTAAGGTTTACAGAGATGAGTAAATGACATAAAAATCCACTTCTGGGCCCACTTGGTGTGTGCTTGGGCTGAGCAATGAAGCATTTTCGTGTAGAGACTCTTCTTGGAGTTAAACGCCAGCTTTTGTGCCAGTTTGGGCGTTTAACTCCCATTTTGGTGCCAGTTTGGGCGTTTAACGCTGGAAATTCTGAAGGTGACTTTGAACGCCGGTTTGGGCCATCAATTCTTGGGTAAAGTATGGACTATCATATATTGCTGGAAAGCCCAGAATGTCTACTTTCCAACGCCGTTGAGAGCGCGTCAATTGGGCTTCTGTAGCTCCAGAAAATCCACTTCGAGTGCCGGAAGGTCAGAATCCAACAGCATCTGCAGTCCTTTTCAGTCTCTGAATCAGATTTTTGCTCAGGTCCCTCAATTTCAGCCAGAAAATACCTGAAATCACAGAAAAACACACAAACTCATAGTAAAGTCCAGAAAAGTGAATTTTAACTAAAAACTAATAAAAATATACTAAAAACTAAACCAAATATACTAAAAACATACTAAAAATAATGCCAAAAAGCGTACAAATTATCCGCTCATCACAACACCAAACTTAAATTGTTGCTTGTCCTCAAGCAACTGAAAATCAAATAAGGTAAAAAGAAGAGAATATGCAATGAATTCCAAAAAAATCTATGAAGATCAGTATTAATTAGATGAACGGGGCTTTTAGCTTTTTGCCTCTGAACAGTTTTGGCATCTCACTCTATCCTTTGAAACTCAGAATGATTGGCTTCTTTAGGAACTCAGAATCCAGATAGTGTTATTGATTCTCCTAGCTAAGTATAATGATTCTTGAACACAGCTACTTATTGAGTCTTGGCTGTGGCCCAAAGCACTCTGTCTTCCAGTATTACCACCGGATACATACATGCCACAGACACATAATTGGGTGAACCTTTTCAGATTGTGACTCAGCTTTGCTAAAGTCCCCAATTAGAGGTGTCCAGGGTTCTTAAGCACACTCTTTTTGCCTTGGATCACAACTTTATTTCTTTCTTTTTCTTTTCTTTCTTTTTCTCTTTTTTTTTTCTTTTTTCATCTTTCTCTTTCTTTCTTTTTTTTTGTATTCACTGCTTTTTCTTGCTTCAAGAATCATTTTTATGATTTTTCAGATCCTCAGTAACATGTCTCCTTTTTCATCATTCTTTCAAGAGCCAACATTCATGAATCACAAATTCAAAAGACATATGCACTGTTTAAGCATGCATTCAGAAAACAAAAGTGTTGCCACCACATCAAAATAATTAAACTGTTATAAAATTCAAAATTCATGCAATTCTTTTTCTTTTTCAATTAAGAACATTTTTTTTTATTCAAGAAAGGTGATGGATTCATAGGACATTCATAACTTTAAGGCATAGACACTTAAGACACTAATGATCATAAGACACAAACATGGATAAACATAAGCATGAAAATTCGAAAAACAAGAAAATAAAGAACAAGGAGATTAAAGAACGGGTCCACCTTAGTGATGGCGGCTTGTTCTTCCTCTTGAAGATCTTATGGAGTGCTTGAGCTCCTCAATGTCTCTTCCTTGTCTTTGTTGCTCCTCTCTCATGATTCTTTGATCTTCTCTAATTTCATGGAGGAGGATGGAATGTTCTTGGTGCTCCACCCTTAGTTGTCCCATGTTGGAACTCAATTCTCCTAGGGAGGTGTTCAGTGGCTCCCAATAGTCTTGTGGAGGAAAGTGCATCCCTTGAGGCATCTCAGGGATCTCATGATGAGAGGGGTCTCTTGTTTGCTCCATCCTTTTCTTAGTGATGGGCTTATCCTCATCAATGGGGGTGTCTCCTTCTATGTCAACTCCAACTGAATAACAGAGGTGACAAATGAGGTGAGGAAAGGCTAACCTTGCCAAGGTGGAGGACTTGTCCGCCACCTTATAGAGATCTTGGGCTATAACCTCATGAACTTCCACTTCTTCTCCAATCATGATGCTATGAATCATGATGGCCCGGTCTAGAGTAACTTCGGACCGGTTGCTAGTGGGAATGATTGAGCGTTGGATAAACTCCAACCATCCTCTAGCCACGGGCTTGAGGTCATGCCTTCTTAGTTGAACCGGCTTCCCTCTTGAATCTCTCTTCCATTGGGCGCCCTCTTCACAAATGTCAGTGAGGACTTGGTCCAACCTTTGATCAAAGTTGACCCTTCTAGTGTAAGGATGTTCATCTCCTTGCATCATAGGCAAGTTGAATGCCAACCTTACATTTTTCGGACTAAAATCCAAGTATTTTCCCCGAACCATAGTAAGCCAATTCTTTGGGTTCGGGTTCACACTTTGATCATGGTTCTTGGTGATCCATGCATTGGCATAGAACTCTTGAACCATCAAGATTTCGACTTGTTGAATGGGGTTGGTAAGAACTTCCCAACCTCTTCTTCGGATCTCATGTCGGATCTCCGGATATTCACTCTTTTTGAGTGAAAAAGGGACCTCGGGGATCACCTTCTTCAAGGCCACAACTTCATAGAAGTGGTCTTGATGCACCCTTGAGATGAATTTCTCCATCTCCCATGACTCGGAGGTAGAAGCTTTTGCCTTTCCTTTCCTCTTTCTAGAGGTTTCTCCGGCCTTGGATGCCATAAATGGTTATGGAAAAACAAAAAGCACTGCTTTTACCACACCAAACTTAAAAGGTTTGCTCGTCCTCGAGCAAAAGAAGAAAGAAGAGAGTAGAAGAAGAAGAAATGAGGAAGAAGGGAATGGCTTTGTGTTCGGCCAAAGAGGGAAAGAAGTGGTGTTTAGGTTGTGGGAAAATGAAGGAGTGAAGATGGGTATATATAGGAGTGGGGGAAGGGTTATGGTTCGGCTATGGGAGGGTGAGTTTGGGAGGGAAAGTGGTTTGAATTTGAAGGGTGAGGTAGGTGGGGTTTTATGAAGGATGGATGTGAGTGGTGAAGAGAAAGATGGGATTTGATAGGTGAAGGGTTTTTGGGGAAGAGGTGTTGAGGTGATTGGTGAAGAAGAGAGAGTGGTGGGGAGGTGGGGATCCTGTGGGGTCCACAGATCCTAAGGTGTCAAGGAAAAGTCATCCCTGCACCAAATGGCATGCAAAATTGTGTTTTTAGCCAATTCTGGCATTAAACGCCGGGCTGGTGCCCATTTCTGGTGTTTAACGCCAAGTTCTTGCCCTTTTCTGGCGTTTAACGCCAGTCTGGTGCCCCTTTCTGGCGTTAAACGCCCAGAATGGTGCCAGACTGGGCGTTAAACGCCCAACAGCTAGCCTTACTGGCGTTTAAACGCCAGCACGCTCTCCTCCAGGATGTGCTGTTTTTCTTTCTGCTTTTCATTCTGTTTTTGCTTTTTCAATTGATTTTGTGACTTCTCATGATCATCAACCTACAAAATAAAATAAAATAACAAAGGAAAATATATAAAATATAACATTGGGTTGCCTCCCAACAAGCGCTTCTTTAATGTCAGTAGCTTGACAGAGGGCTCTCATGGAGCCTCACAGATGCTCAGAGCAATGTTGGAACCTCCCAACACCAAACTTAGAGTTTGAGTGTGGGGGTTCAACACCAAACTTAGAAGTTGGTTGTGGCCTCCCAACACCAAACTTAGAGTTTGACTGTGGGGGCTCTGTTTGGCTCTGTTTTGAAAGGAGCTCTTCATGCTTCCTCTCCATGGTGACAGAGGGATATCCTTGAGCCTTAAACACAAAGGATTCTTCATTCACTTGAATGATCAGTTCACCTCCATCAACATCAATCACAGCCTTTGCTGTGGCTAGGAAGGGTCTGCCAAGGATGATAGATTCATCCATGCACTTCCCAGTCTCTAGGACTATGAAATCAGTAGGGATGTAATGGTCTTCAATCTTTACCAGAACATCCTCTACAAGTCCATAAGCTTGTTTTCTTGAATTGTCTGCCATCTCTAGTGAGATTTTTGCAGCTTGCACCTCAAAGATCCCTAGCTTCTCCATTACAGAGAGAGCCATGAGGTTTACACTTGACCCTAGGTCACACAAGGCCTTCTTGAAGGTCATGGTGCCTATGGCACAAGGTATTGAGAACTTCCCAGGATCTTGTCTCTTTTGAGGTAATTTCTGCCTAGACAAGTCATCTAGTTCTTTGGTGAGCAAAGGAGGTTCGTCCTTCCAAGTCTCATTTCCAAATAACTTGTCATTTAGCTTCATGATTGCTCCAAGGTATTTAGCAACTTGCTCTTCAGTGACATACTCTTCCTCTTCAGAAGAAGAATACTCATCAGAGCTCATGAATGGCAGAAGTAAGTCCAATGGAATCTCTATGGTCTCATTTTAAGCCTCAGATTCCCATGGTTCCTCATTGGGGAACTCATTGGAGGCCAGTGGACGTCCACTGAGGTCTTCCTCAGTGGCGTTCATTGCCTCTTCCTCCTCTCCAAATTCGGCCATGTTGATGGCCTTGCACTCTCCTTTTGGATTTTCTTCTGTATTGCTTGGAAGAGTACTAGGAGGAGGTTCAGTAACTTTCTTGCTCAGCTGACCCACTTGTGCCTCCAAATTTCTAATGGAGGACCTTGTTTCAGTCATGAAACTTTGAGTGGTTTTGATTAGATCAGAGACCATGGTTGCTAAGTCAGAGTTACTCTGCTTAGAACTCTCTGTCTGTTGCTGAGAAGATGATGGAAAAGGCTTGCCATTGCTAAACCTGTTTCTTCCACCATTATTGTTGTTGAAACCTTGTTGAGGTCTCTGTTGATCCTTCCATGAGAGATTTGGGTGATTTCTCCATGAAGAATTGTAGGTGTTCCCATAGGGTTCTCCCATGTAATTCACCTCTTCCATTGAAGGGTTCTCAGGATCATAAGCTTCTTCTTCAGATGAAGCATCCTTAGTACTGCTTGGTGCATTTTGCATTCCAGACAGACTTTGAGAAATCAAATTGACTTGTTGAGTCAATATCTTGTTCTGAGCCAGAATGGCATTCAGAGTATCAATCTCAAGAACTCCTTTCTTCTGATTAGTCCTATTGTTCACAGGATTCCTTTCAGAAGTGTACATGAATTGGTTATTTGCAACCATTTCAATTAGTTCTTGAGCTTCTGTAGGCGTCTTCTTCAGATGAAGAGATCCTCCAGCAGAGCTATCCAAAGACATCTTGGATAGTTCAGAGAGACCATCATAGAAAATACCTATGATGCTCCATTCAGAAAGCATGTCAGAAGGACATTTTCTGATCAATTGTTTGTATCTTTCCCAAGCTTCATAGAGGGATTCTCCATCCTTCTGTCTGAAGGTTTGGACTTCCATTCTAAGCTTACTCAATTTTTGAGGTGGAAAGAACTTTGCCAAGAAAGCATTGACTAGCTTTTCCCATGAGTCCAGGCTTTCTTTAGGTTGTGAGTCCAACCATGTCCTAGCTCTGTCTCTTACAGCAAAAGGGAATAGCATAAGTCTGTAGACCTCAGGGTCAACCCCATTAGTCTTGACAGTGTCACAGATTTGCAAGAATTCAGCTAAGAACTGATGAGGATCTTCCAATGGAAGTCCATGGAACTTGCAATTCTGTTGCATTAGAGAAACTAATTGAGGCTTAAGCTCAAAGTTGTTTGCTCCAATGGCAGGGATAGAGATGCTTCTCCCATAGAAGTCGGGAGTAGGTGCAGTAAAGTCACCAAGCACCTTCCTTGCATTGTTGGCATTGTTGTTGTTTTCGGCTGCCATGTCTTCTTCTTTGAAGATTTCTGTTAGGTCCTCTGCAGAGAGTTGTGCCTTAGCTTCTCTTAGCTTTCGCTTCAAGGTCCTTTCAGGTTCAGGATCAGCTTCAACAAGAATGCCTTTGTCTTTGTTCCTGTTCATATGAAAGAGAAGAGAACAAGGAAATATGGAATCCTCTATGTCACAATATAGAGATTCCTTGAGGTGTCAGAGGAAAAGAAAAATAGAAGAAAGAGGTAGAAGAATTCGAACTTAGTGAGATAGAGTTCGAATTGTGCATTGAGGAGGAGTGATACTCCATAAATAGAAGGATGTGAGAAGAGGGGGAGAGGTTTTTCGAAAATTAATTAAAAGGGTTTTAAAAAACATTTTGAAAAACTTTAATTGATTTTCGAAAACCAAGAGTGGGAAAGAAATCAAATAATTTTTGAAAAAGATTTTGAAATTAGCATTCAAAAAGGTATGATTGAAAACTTCTTTGAAAAAGATGTGATTAAAAAGATATGATTGAAAAGATATGATTTGAAAACAATTTTAAAAAGATTTGATTTTAAAAATTAATGACTTGCCTAACAAGAAAAGATATGATTCAAACATTAAACCTTTCTCAACAGAAAAGGCAACATACTTGAAATGTTCAATCAAATCATTAATTGTTAGCAAGTATCTTTGAAAAAGGAAAGAAATTGATTTTGAAAACATTTGATTGAAAAGATATGATTTGAAAAAGATTTGATTTTGAAAAACTTTGAAAACTTGAAAAAAAATTGATTTGAAAACAAAATCCTCCCCCTTGTGCCATCCTGGCGTTAAACGCCCAGAATGGTGCACATTCTGGCGTTTAACGCCCAATGCACTACCTTTTTGGGCGTTAAACGCCCAACCAAGCACCTTGGCTGGCGTTTAAACGCCAGTCTGTCCTTCTTCACTGGGCGTTTTGAACGCCCAGCTTTTTCTGTGTAATTCCTCTGCTGCATGTTCTGAATCTTCAGTTCCCTATACTATTGACTTGAAAATAGAACCAAGATCAAATAAACAATGCATGCAAGACACCAAACTTAAAATTAGACACTAGACTCAAACAAGAAACATAAAATATTTTTTGTTTTTATGATTTTGAAATTTTTTTTTTGGATTTTTTCGAAAATTATATGGAAATAGAAAATAAAGGTTTCAGAATTCTTAATTTGGATTCCAGGAATCATTGCAATGCTAGTCTAAGACTCCGGTCCAGGAATTAGACATGGCTTCACAGCCAGCCAAGCTTTCAAAGAAAGCTTCGGTCCAAAACACTAGACATGGCCAATGGCCAGCCAAGCCTTAGCAGATCATTGCTCCAATAGCAAGATTGATAGAGATCAATAAGCTCTTGTGATGATCAGTTGAAACCTCGGTCCAATAAGATTAGACATGGCTTCTCAGCCAGCCAGATTTCAACAGGTCATCATGAAACTCTAGAACTCATTCTTAAGAATTCTAAAAAATACCTAATATAAGAAACAAGATGAACCGTCAGTTGTCCATACACGAAACAATCCCCGGCAACGGCGCCAAAAACTTCGTGCGCGAAATTGTGAACAATACTTTTCACAACTCTCATAATCCCCGGTAATGAACCCCAAAAACTTGGTGTTCAATACCATGGCATAAACACAACTTCGCACAACTAACCAGCAAGTGCACTGGGTCGTCCAAGTAATAAACCTTACGCGAGTAAGGGTCGATCCCACGGAGATTGTTGGTATGAAGCAAGCTATGGTCATCTTGTAAATCTTAGTCAGGCAAACTCAAATGGATATGGTGATATACGAATAAAACATAAAGATAAAGATAGAGATACTTATGTAATTCATTGGTGGGAATTTCAGATAAGCGCATGAAGATGCTGTGTCCCTTCCGTCTCTCTGCTTTCCTACTGTCTTCATCCAATCCTTCTTACTCCTTTCCATGGCAAGCTTATGCAAGGGTTTCATCGTTGTCAGTGGCTACCTCCCATCCTCTCAGTGGAAATGTTCAACGCACCCTGTCACGGCACGGCTATCCATCTGTCGGTTCTCGATCAGGCCGGAATAGAATCCAGTGATTCTTTTGCATCTGTCACTAACGCCCCACCCTCAGGAGTTTGAAGCACGTCACAGTCATTCAATCATTGAATCCTACTCAGAATACCACAGACAAGGTTAGACCTTCCGGATTCTCTTGAATGTCGCCATCAGTTCTTGCCTATACCACGAAGACTCTGATCTCACGGAATGGCTGGCTCGGTTGTCAGGCGAGCGCTCGGTTGTCAGGCGATCAACCATGCATCGTGTATCAGGAATCCAAGAGATATTCACCCAATCTAAGGTAGAACGGAGGTGGTTGTCGGTCACACGTTCATAGGTGAGAATGATGATGAGTGTCACGGATCATCACATTCATCAAGTTGAAGAACAAGTGATATCTTGGAACAAGAACAAGCGGAATTGAATAGAAGAACAATAGTAATTGCATTAATACTCGAGGTACAGCAGAGCTCCACACCTTAATCTATGGTGTGTAGAAACTCCACCATTGAAAATACATAAGAACAAGGTCTAGGCATGGCCGAATGGCCAGCCTCTCAATGATCTAAGATAGCCTCAGAACAAAGATAGCTACCAAGATCTCTAAATACAATAGTAAAAGGTCCTACTTATAGAGAACTAGTAGCCTAAGGTTTACAGAGATGAGTAAATGACATAAAAATCCACTTTTGGGCCCACTTGGTGTGTGCTTGGGCTGAGCAATAAAGCATTTTCGTGTAGAGACTCTTCTTGGAGTTAAACGCCAGCTTTTGTGCCAGTTTGGGCGTTTAACTCCCATTTTGGTGCTAGTTTGGGCGTTTAACGCTGGAAATTCTGAAGGTGACTTTGAACGCCGGTTTGGGCCATCAATTCTTGGGCAAAGTATGGACTATCATATATTGCTGGAAAGCCCAGGATGTCTACTTTCCAACGTCGTTGAGAGCGCGCCAATTGGTTTCTGTAGCTCCAGAAAATCAACTTCGAGTGCAGGGAGGTCAGAATCCAACAGCATCTGCAGTCCTTTTCAGTCTCTGAATCAGATTTTTGCTCAGGTCCCTCAATTTCAGCCAGAAAATACCTGAAATCACAGAAAAACACACAAACTCATAGTAAAGTCCAGAAAAGTGAATTTTAACTAAAAACTAATAAAAATATACTAAAAACTAAACCAAATATACTAAAAACATACTAAAAATAATGCCAAAAAGCGTACAAATTATCCGCTCATCAAACATGTCTCCTTTTTCATCATTCTTTCAAGAGCCAACAACTTTAACATTCATGAACCACAAATTCAAAAGACATATGCACTGTTTAAGCATACATTCAGAAAACAAAAGCATTGCCACCACATCAAAATAATTAATCTGTTATAAAATCTGAAATTCATGCAATTCTTCTCTTTTTCAATTAAGAACATTTTTCATTCATTTAAGAAAGGTGATGGATTCATAGGACATTCATAACTTTAAGGCATAGACACTAATGATCATAAGACACAAACATAGATAAACATAAGCATAGAAATTCGAAAAACAGGGAAATGAAGGACAAGGAGATTAAAGAACGGGTCCACCTTAGTGATGGCGGCTTGTTCTTCCTCTTGAAGGTCTTATGGAGTGCTTGAGCTCCTCAATGTCTCTTCCTTGCCTTTGTTGATCCTCTCTTATGATTCTTTGATCTTCTCTAATTTCATGGAGGAGGATGGAATATTCTTGGTGCTCCACCCTTAGTTGTCCCATGTTGGAACTCAATTCTCCTAGGGAGGTGTTGATTTGCTCCCAATAGTTTTGTGGAGGAAAGTGCATCCCTTGAGGTATCTCAGGGATTTCATGATGAGAGGGGTCTCTTGTTTGCTCCATCCTTTTCTTAGTGATGGGCTTGTCCTCATCAATGAGGATGTCTCCTTCTATGTCAACTCCTACTGAATAACAGAGGTGACAAATGAGATGAGGAAAGGCTAACCTTGCCAAGGTAGAGGACTTGTCCGCCACCTTATAGAGTTCTTGGGCTATAACCTCATGAACTTCTACTTCTTCTCCAATCATGATGCTATGAATCATGATGGCCCGGTCTAGAGTAACTTCAGACCGGTTGCTAGTGGGAATGATTGAGCGTTGGATAAACTCCAACCATCCCCTAGCCACGGGCTTGAGGTCATGCCTTCTCAATTGAACTGGCTTCCCTCTTGAATCTCTCTTCCATTGGGTGCCCTCTTCACAAATGTCAGTGAGGATTTGGTCCAACCTTTGATCAAAGTTGACCCTTCTAGTGTAAGGGTGTTCATCTCCTTGCATCATGGGCAAGTTGAATGCCAACCTTACATTTTTCGGACTAAAATCTAAGTATTTCCCCCGAACCATAGTAAGCCAATTCTTTGGGTCCGGGTTCACACTTTGATCATTGTTCTTGGTGATCCATGCATTAGCATAGAAGTCTTGAACCATTAAGATTCCGACTTGTTGAATGGGGTTGGTAAGAACTTCCCAACCTCTTCTTCGGATCTCATGTTGGATCTCCGGATATTCACTCTTTTTGAGTTTGAAAGGGACCTCGGGGATCACCTTCTTCAAGGCCACAACTTCATAGAAGTGGTCTTGATGCACCCTTGAGATGAATCTCCCCATCTCCCATGACTCGGAGGTGGAAGCTTTTGCCTTCCCTTTCCTCTTTCTAAAGGTTTCTCCGGCCTTGGATGCCATAAATGGTTATGGAAAAACAAAAAGCAATGCTTTTACCACACCAAACTTAAAAGGTTTGCTCGTCCTCGAGCAAAGAAGAAAGAAGAGAGTAGAAGAAGAAGAAATAGAGGAGATGGAGGAGGCTTATGGTTCGGCCAAAGGGGGAAGAAGTAGTGTTTAGGGTGTGTGAAAACGAAGGAGTGAAGATGGGTTTATATAGGGGTGGAGAGAGGGGTAGGGTTCGGCTATGGGAGGGTGGGTTTGGGAGGGGAAGTGGTTTGAATTTGAATGGTGAGGTAGGTGGGGTTTTATGAAGGATGGATGTGAGTGGTAAAGAGAATAGTGGGATTTGATAGGTGAAGGGTTTTTAGGGAAGAGGTGTTGAGGTGATTGGTGAATGGGTGAAGAAGAAGAGAGAGGGTGGTGGGGTAGGTGGGGATCCTGTGGGGTCCACAGATCCTGAGGTGTCAAGGAAAAGCCATCCCTGCACCAATTGGCGTGCAAAAATGCGTTCTGAGCCAATTCTGGCGTTAAACGCCGGGCTGGTGCCCATTTCTTGCGTTTAACACCAAGTGCTTGCCCTTTTCTGGCGTTTAACGCCAGTCTGGTGCCCCTTTCTGGCGTTAAACGCCCAGAATGGTGCCAGACTGGGCGTTAAACGCCCATCTGCTAGCCTTACTGGCGTTTAAACACCAGTAGGTTCTTCCTCCAGGGTGTGCTGTTTTTCTTCCTGTTTTTCATTCTGTTTTTGCTTTTTCAATTGATTTTGTGACTTTTCATGATCATCAACCTACAGAAAACATAAAATAGCAAAAGAAAATAGATAAAATATTGGGTTGCCTCCCAACAAGCGCTTCTTTAATGTCAGTAGCTTGACAGAGGGCTCTCATGGAGCCTCACAGATACTCAGAGCAATGTTGGAACCTCCCAACACCAAACTTAGAGTTTGAATGTGGGGGTTCAAAACCAAACTTAGTAGTTGGTTGTGGCCTCCCAACACCAAACTTAGAGTTTGACTGTGGGGGCTCTGTTTGGCTCTGTTTTGAAAGAAGCTCTTCATGCTTCCTCTCCATGGTGACAGAGGGGTATCCTTGAGCCTTAAACACGAAGGATTCTTCATTTACTTGAATGATCAATTCTCCTCTGTCCACATCAATCACAGCCTTTGCTGTGGCTAGGAAGGGTCTGCCAAGGATGATAGATTCATCCATGCACTTCCCAGTCTCTAGGACTATGAAATCAGCAGGGATGTAATGGTCTTCAATCTTAACCAGAACATCCTCTACAAGTCCATAAGCTTGTTTTCTTGAATTGTCTACCATCTCTAGTGAGATTCTTGCAGCTTGTACCTCAAAGATCCCTAGCTTCTCAATTACAGAGAGAGGCATGAGGTTTACACTTGACCCTAGGTCACACAGAGCCTTCTTGAAGGTCATGGTGCCTATGGCGCAAGGAATTGAGAACTTTCCAGGATCCTGTCTCTTTTGAGCTAATTTCTGCCTAGACAAGTCATCCATTTCTTTGGTGAGCAAAGGAGGTTCATCCTCCCAAGTCTCATTACCAAATAACTTGTCATTTAGCTTCATGATTGCTCCAAGGTATTTAGCAACTTGCTCTTCAGTGACATACTCATCCTCTTCAGAGGAAGAATACTCATCAGAGCTCATGAAAGGCAGAAGTAAGTCCAATGGAATCTCTATGGTCTCATTTTGAGCCTCAGATTCCCATGGTTCCTCATTAGGGAACTCATTGGAGGCCAGTGGACGTCCATTGAGGTCTTCCTCAGTGGCGTTCACTGCCTCTTCCTCCTCTCCAAATTCGGACATGTTGATGGCCTTGCACTCTCCTTTTGGATTTTCTTCTGTATTGCTTGGAAGAGTACTAGGAGGGAGTTCAGTAATTTTCTTGCTCAGTTGTCCCACTTGTGCCTCCAAATTTCTAATGGAAGACCTTGTTTCAGTCATGAAACTTTGAGTGGTTTTGATTAGATCAGAGACCATGGTTGCTAAGTCAGAGTGGTTTTGCTTAGAATTCTCTGTCTGTTGCTGAGAAGATGATGGAAAAGGCTTGCCATTGCTAAACCTGTTTCTTCCACCATTATTGTTGTTGAAACCTTGTTGAGGTCTCTGTTGATCCTTCCATGAGAGATTTGGATGATTTCTCCATGAAGAATTATAGGTGTTTCCATAGGGTTCTCCTAGGTAATTCACCTCTTCCATTGAAGGGTTCTCAGGATCATAAGCTTCTTCTTCAGATGAAGCGTCCTTAGTACTGCTTGGTGCATTTTGCATTCCAGACAGACTTTGAGAAATCAAATTGACTTGCTGAGTCAATATTTTGTTCTGAGCCAGTATGGCATTCAGAGTATCAATCTCAAGAACTCCTTTCTTCTGATTTGTCCCATTGTTCACAGGATTCCTTTCAGAAGTGTACATGAATTGGTTATTTGCAACCATTTCAATAAGCTCTTGAGCTTCTGTAGGCGTCTTCTTCAGATGAAGAGATCCACCAGCAGAGCTATCCAAAGACATCTTGGATAGTTCAGACAGACCATCATAGAAAATACCTATGATGCTCCATTCAGAAAGCATGTCAGAAGGATATTTTCTGATCATTTGTTTGTATCTTTCCCAAGCTTCATAGAGGGATTCTCCTTCCTTCTGTCTGAAGGTTTGGACTTCCATTCTAAGCTTACTCAATTTTTGAGGTGGAAAGAACTTTGCCAAGAAGGCATTGACTAGCTTTTCCCAAGAGTTCAGGCTTTCTTTAGGTTGTGAGTCCAACCATGTCCTAGCTCTGTCTCTTACAGCAAAGGGGAATAGCATAAGTCTGTAGACCTCGGGGTCAACCCCATTAGTCTTGACAGTGTCACAGATTTGCAAGAATTCGGCTAAGAACTAATGAGGATCTTCCAATGGAAGTCCATGGAACTTGCAATTCTGTTGCATTAGAGAAACTAATTGAGGCTTAAGCTCAAAGTTGTTTGCTCCAATGGCAGGGATAGAGATGCTTCTCCCATAGAAGTCGGGAGTAGGTGCAGTAAAGTCACCCAGCACCTTCCTTGCATTGTTGGCATTGTTGTTGCTTTCGGCTGCCATGGGTTCTTCTTCTTTGAAGATTTCTGTTAGGTCCTCTACAGAGAATTGTGCTTTAGCTTCTCTTAGCTTTCGCTTCAAGGTCCTTTCAGGTTCAGGGTCAGCTTCAACAAGAATGCCTTTGTCTTTGTTCCTGCTCGTATGAAAGAGAGGAGAACAAAAAAATATGGAATCCTCTATGTCACAGTATAGAGATTCCTTGAGGTGCCAGAGGAACAGAAAAGTAGAAGAAAGAGGTAGAAGAATTCGAACTTAGTGAGATAGAGTTCGAATTGTGCATTGAGGAGGAGTGGTACTCCATAAATAGAAGGATGTGAGAAGAGGGGAAGAAATTTTCGAAAATTAAGTAAAAGATTTTGAAAACATTTTGAAAAATTGATTGATAATTTTCGAAAACTAAGAATGGGAAAGAAATCAAGTGATTTTTGAAAAAGATTTTGAAATTAGAAGTTAAAAAGATATGATTGAAAACTATTTTGAAAAAGATGTGATTAAAAAGATATGATTGAAAAATTATGGTTTTAAAAAGATATGATTGAAAAGATATGATTTGAAAAATAGTTTAAAAAGATTTGATTTTAAAAAAAATAATGACTTGGCTTACAAGAAAAGATATGAATCAAACATTAAACCTTTCTCAACAGAAAAGACAACTTACTTGAAATGTTGAACCAAATCATTAATTGATAGCAAGTATCTTTGAAAAAGGAAAGAAATTGATTTTGAAAAAGATTTGATTGAAAATATATGATTTGAAAAAGATTTGATTTTGAAAAATTTTGAAAACCTGAAAAAAATTTGGTTTGAAAACAGAATCTTCCTTCTTGTGCCATCCTGGCGTTAAACGCCCAGAATGGTGCACATTCTGGCGTTTAACGCCCAATGCACTACCTTTTTGGGCGTTAAACGCCCAGCCAGGCACCATGGCTGGCATTTAAACGCCAGTCTGCCTTCTTCACTGGGCGTTTTGAACGCCCAGCTTTTTCTGTATAATTCCTCTGCTGCATGTACTGAATCTTCAGTTCTCTGTATTATTGTCTTGAAAATAGAACCAAGATCAAATAAACAATTCATGTAAGACACCAAACTTAAAATAAGACACTAGACTTAAACAAGAAACATAAAATATTTTTTTGGTTTTTATGATTTTGTAATTTTTTTGGATTTTTTCGAAAATTAAGTGGAAAAGAAAATAAAGGTATCAAAATTCTTAATGAGAATTCCAGGAATCATGCAATGTTAGTCTAAAGCTTCAGTCTAAAGAAATTAGACATGGATAGCCAAGCTTCAGCAGGACATTGCATTCAAGAGCTAAATTGATGAGAATCAATCAGCTTTGGTGATGATAGGATCATCACCTTGAAACACTAGAATTCATTCTTAAGAACTCTGAAAAACACCTAATCTAAGCAACAAGATGAACCGTCAGTTGTCCATACTCGAAACAATCCCCGGCAACGGCGCCAAAAACTTGGTGCACGAAATTGTGATCATCAATGGCGCCATCAACATGGTACGCACAATTTGAATCTCAACTCTTTATCACAACTTCGCACAACTAACCAGCAAGTGCACTGGGTCGTCCAAGTAATAAACCTTACGCGAGTAAGGGTCGATCCCACGGAGATTGTTGGTATGAAGCAAGCTATGGTCACCTTGTAAATCTTAGTCAGGTAGACTCAAATGGGTATAGATGATGAATAAAACATAAAGATAAAGATAAAGATACTTATGCAATTCATTGGTGAGAATTTCAGATAAGCGAATGGAGATGCTTTGTCCCTTCCGTCTCTCTACTTTCCTACTGTCTTCATCCAATCCTTCTTACTCCTTTCCATGGCAAGCATTATGCAAGGGTTTCACCGTTGTCAGTGGCTACCTCCCACCCTCTCAGTGGAAATGTTCAACGCACCCTGTCACGGCACGGCTATCCAGCTGTCGGTTCTCGATCATGTCGGAATAGAATCCAGTGATTCTTTTGCGTCTGTCACTAACGCCCCACAATCGCGAGTTTGAAGCACGTCACAGTCATTCAATCATTGAATCCTACTCAGAATACCACAGACAAGGTTTAGACCTTCCGGATTCTCTTGAATGCCGCCATCAGTTCTAGCCTATACCACGAAGACTCTGATCTCACAGAATGGCTGGCTCGGTTATCAGGCGAGCGCTCGGTTGTCAGGCGATCAACCATGCGTCGTGTATCAGGAATCCAAGAGATATTCACCCAATCTAAGGTAGAACGGAGGTGGTTGTCAGTCACACGTTCATAGGTGAGAATGATGATGAGTGTCACAGATCATCACATTCATCAAGTTGAAGAACAAGTGATATCTTGGAACAAGAACAAGCTGAATTGAATAGAAGAACAATAGTAATTGCATTGATACTCGAGGTACAGCAGAGCCCCACACCTTAATCTATGGTGTGTAGAAACTCCACCGTTGAAAATACATAAGAACAAGGTCTAGGCATGGCCGTGAGGCCAGCCTCCCAATGATCTAAGAACTAGATGTCCAAAGATGATCCTAAGATCAAAAATGATCCGAAGATGAAAATACAAATAGCAAAAGGTCCTATATATAGAGAACTAGTAGCCTAGGGTTTACAGAAATGAGTAAATGACATAGAAATCCACTTCCGAGCCCACTTGGTGTGTGCTTGGGCTGAGCATTGAAGCATTTTCGTGTAGAGACTCTTCTTGGAGTTAAACGCCAGCTTTTGTGCCAGTTTGGGCGTTTAACTCCCACTTTGGTGCCAGTTCCGGCGTTTAACGCTGGGAATTCTGAAGGTGGCTTTGAACGCCGGTTTGGGCCATCAAATCTTGGGCAAAATATGGACTATTATATATTGCTGGAAAGCCCAGGATGTCTACTTTCCAACGCCGTTGAGAGCGCGCCAATTGGGCTTCTGTGGCTCCAGAAAATCCACTTCAAGTACAGGAAGGTCAGAATCCAACAGCATCTGCAGTCCTTTTTAGTCTCTGAATCAGATTTTTGCTCAGGTCCCTCAATTTCAGCCAGAAAATACCTGAAATCACAGAAAAACACACAAACTCATAGTAAAGTCCAGAAAAGTGAATTTTAACTAAAAACTAATAAAAATATACTAAAAACTAACTAAATCCTACTAGAAACATACTAAAAACAATGCCAAAAAGCGTACAAATTATCCGCTCATCATATAACTACTAAAATTAGATGTATTGGAACACTTGTAAAAATATCTCTAAAAATTCTTTTCTGAGCTACTAGCATAAATGACACTATTAACATATTTATTATGAGAATAGAACATGTATGATGAGGCTTTAGCATTGCTAAAGTCATCAGAGAGTGCTGGTGCTAAGCTGCACCAGTAAACTGTGAACTCGGTTAAACCAATTTTCTGTTTTTAACTAAAATAGACCAAGTAACATTATAATATCATTCAAGCAGCTTCTAATACTCATATAATGATAATATTATACTATTATCTCTTTTCTCTCATGAATTGAGTCCGGTTCGCAAACTGAGACTATTTACAAAAATCAAAATAAAAACTCCTAACCGATATAGTTCAAAAACTTGGTTTTTCGTGATTGTGTTATCGAGCTTGCCTCAGAAAAGGTTCTAGCTTAAAGATGACATAATGACAATGAGGATTGAGATGCTTGATGATATAGCAGAGGTTCTCCCCTTACTGATCTTCCGAAGAAATCCGTACCTTCAGAAAAGATCTCGCGTACTCGAAAACTAGGTTGTTACAAAAGAAGGCTCTACAACTTTAGATTCATCTTTGCATTCAACATCTCCTAAATCTTCAACCACTTCTTCCTTTTCAATGATTTTTGCTTCCTCCACTTATTCCAATACAAAGGTTCACTCCTCATTCTCCACTTGAGATTTTAGCCTCTCTTTTGTACTACGCTCTTTACTTGATTCTCCACATGTGGCAATGGGAGTGCCTTGATTGCATAAGCATCGGGAGGTTAAGTTAGTTGCTACCTCAACTAAGGTAGCCATGAATTCTTCTTGCCTCTTTTGGACTTCACATTGCCCTTGAAGAATTGAAACGAGAGTGTCATCCATGAGTGTTTGAGGTAGAGAGGAGGGTTTATTGTTTGGGAAAAAGGTTTTATGATAGAAAGGTGGTCTATATTGGTGGGAGTATTGAGATGGTGTATATAGAATTTGTTGTTCTTGGGAGTATTTGTGTTAGAATAGCGGTGGTTCTATAGGTCTTCGTTCATAATGGTCACAAGGGTGTGGTACATAAGGTTGATGGTGTGATGGATATGGATTATAGGAAGATGTTTTGTAAGATGGAGCTTGTGAGTAAGGTTGAGAACAATGTTGAGGAGTTGGTTTATATTAGTGAGTATTAGCGGTGGATTATAATCATTGTTAAACGGAGGAAATTGATACGGATACCATGAAGTCTGTTCATGAGAATGTGATTCCTCTCTCCATTGCTTTCCAATCCCATAGTGCCTACCATCATTGGAGTTCGCATTTTCTGCAACATAGTTATAACCAAACTCATAGCCAAAATAATGAGAATTTATGGTGGAAATAGAAAACAACAAGACAAAAACTATTAAGAAATAAAGAAAACAAACTCCTAAATTAACAAAAACTAGCAAAGAAACAAAAACAAACTATTCACAATCTTAACATATATACAATAACAAATAACAAGCACATGTTGCAATTCTCCGGAAACGGTGCCAAAAACTTTATGCGGGCTAAATGTCGGTTCGGAAATTTTCACAAAATAATTTGTTGCAAGTATAGTTCCAAACCAATAATTGACTCGAATCAAAGTTTAATTTGGTTGTCACAATGCAAAACAATAAAAATTGAGAGTATTTAAACCTCGGGTCGTCTCTTAAAAGAATTGCAGTGAGGTATGTGTGTTATCGGTTATGAGTATAAGAGGGGGGTTTGCGGATAAAGAGGCAAGAAACTAAATGACAAGAAAATAAAATAAACAACTAGAAAGATATAAATGCTAAAAGACACTCTTGGCAAGGATAGAGAATCAAAGCTTCCTTTTCAAGTCATTGACCACGAACATGGTGATTATCCAGAGTTAATCCCATTTAGTCATCTTCAATATTGGGAGAAAGTTAAATAGGCATAGTCAGTCTTATAACAAGAACAACTAATAACTCTAAATCACCACTCAATATCGGACATAAAAAACTTTTGTATCACTAACCACGACATGACAATTATAAGAGGAAACCCAATTAATCAACCTCTAATGATGAGATAAGTCAACTAGGTTTAATCAATCTCAATCCACAGGTCTTTCTCGTTAACAAAAATGGGATCAATTAAAATCTCCAAATTATCGATCAACTTGGACATTAGTGAAATCAAGGTCACTTAAATTACTCAATTCCAAGCCAAGAGTGTAGAAATCTACCCTAGAACTAAGAGAGACATTTCTACAAACACTTGGAATGCATAGAAGAAAAGAATCTTAAAATTGCAATAATAATAAAATCTAAGACCAAATGCAAGATAACAATAATAACAACTCAATTAAATATCAATAAAGATAAAAATATCAAATTGCATTAAATGAAAATTAAAATCAACAAGAGTTCACAAGATTAAAAGCAACAAAATAAAAGAAGTAACAAGTAAAACAAAGTGAACAAGGGTGCAATAACAAGAAATTGCAAGGGAAACTAAATCAAGACAAGATTAAAACTTAAATTTAAGAGGGATTTAAACTAAATCTACCTTAATTCTAGAAAGAAGAAAGAGCTTCTCTCTCTAGAATATAACCTAAAACATGATCTAAATTAAACCTAATTGCTCTCTCCTTGTTTCTTTTTGAATTTGGCTTGAAATAACTTCAGAAACGAATTAGATTGGGCTTGGAAACGTTTAGAAATTACCAGCCACGTATTTTCTTAAGTAAACCACGTGCTTCATGTCTTGCGTACGTATAAGGCATGTGTACACACGACATGGCAAAAATCTCAGAGCTTACGTATGCGCAAGGCATGCGTACGCATAACCATGAATTACTCCAAAATCTCATTTCGTCATTAATTCTCCACTTTACATACTTTTTCTTCACTTCTTCAATCTAATCTTTGCCTTCTAAGCCTGAAATCACTTAACAAATATATCAAGGCAACAAATGGAATTAAAGTTAATTAAATTTGACAAATTAAGGTTCTAAAAAGTATTTTTTTACTCTTAAGCAAAATATAGGGAGAATTCATAAAAAAATTGATAAACTTCATTCATTTCAATACAAGCTAAACCATAAAATTATGGTTTATCACTTCCCAGTGGGGGGGGGGAGGTGTGCCAAATCATTACCATTGGGTAACGTCCGATGTTTCGGGCCCCTCTCGTTTGGATGAGGGGGACCTTTAGAGACTCTGTGATGAAGGGGTTGTGTCATGTGGTGAGGTGGCAGGTTAGTATGAATTGGCACTAGCTAACCAAAATGAGAGGGTTTGCTATCTCAACTTGCAATCCCCTCATGTCCCGGACTGGATTTGGGTGCACGAACCTCTGTTTAGTAAGTTAGTGGTTCGGCTACCCTTTTATGAATTCTAGATGGCTCTCCTGAATCGGGTTTGGCGGCGCTATCTCAACAAGCAACTGGGAGTCTATTCGAACCTTTGAGATGGTTTTGACTTTTTATAGTTTCTGGCTCAAGTCGAAGTCTTCTTATTTTTCTTCTTGTTGACCATTCCACATAAGGAGGAAAAACATAGGAAATGATATATCTCTTTCTGAGCCCAGGCGAATCGCCGACTCTTCGACTTGTTCAAAGATTCATTTTATGGTTTCAAGGTGGAGTATTTCAAAGTGTGTCCCGTCGAGGGTTGTCATCCCTTTTGGCTTTTGCCTGAGGGGGAGTGCCGGATTTGCCCGTACTAGAATTTTGGAGCCACGACTTTGGTGCATGGAATTGTGATCACACTTTTCATAACTCTGGTACAACTAACCAGCAAGTGCAGTGGGTCATCCAAGTAATAAAACCTTACACGAGTAAGGGTCGATTCCACAGAGATTGTCGGCGTGAAGCAAGCTATAGTCATCCTGTAAATCTTAGTCAGGCGGATTCAATTGGTTATGAGTTTTGATAATTGAAAGATAAATAAAACACAAATTAAAATAAAGATACATATGTAATTTATTGGTGAGAATTTCAGATAAGCGTTTGGAGATGCTTTGTTGCTTCTGAACCTCTGCTTTCCTATTGTCTTCATCCAATCATACGTGCTCCCTTCCATGCCAAGCTGTATGTTGGTGGATCACCGTTGTCAATGGCTACCATCCATCCTCTCAGTGAAAATGGTCCAACTATAGTTTCTGTACGGCTAATCAACTGTCGGATTTCTCGTCTCGGATGAAAAATACCAGGCACAACTACCGCACGGCTAATCATCTGTCGGTTCTCACTTGTGTCGGAATAGGATCTCTCTATCCTTTTGCACACTGTCACTGCACCCAACATTCATGAGTTTGAAGCTCATCACAGTTATCCCGTCCCAGATCCTACTCGGAATACCACAGACAAGGTTTAGACATTTCGGATCTCAAGAATGCTGCCAATTGGTTCTAGCCTATACCACGAAGGTTCTAATCTCACGGATTTGAATGCTCTATTTTCAGGAGGGGCAAGTCAAATCCATGGATCAGAGACCCAAGAGACTATACTCCAGCACTCGTCCAATGACTACGTTGAACATCATGTAGACCGCTTGTGGTTGTCAGGCACGCGGATCTTGGCTAAGTGAGTAACGAAGATAGTGGGTGATTGTCACGGGTCAACCCTTCAGTCTGAGTTAACTGAATTAAGTACGAGAGTATATCTTGGAGAAGAAGTAAGCGTGAATTGAAAGAGAAACAATAGTACTTGCATTAATTCATGAAGAATAGCAGAGCTCCGCACCTTAATCTATGAGTTGTAGAAACTCCACCGTTGGAAAATACATAAGAGAAAAAGGTCTAGGCATGGCCGAATGGCCAGCCTCCCCCAAATGTGCAAAATCGCATAAAAGTCTCAATACAATGGTAAAAAGTGCTATTTATACTAAACTAGTTACTAAGGATTACAGAAAATAAGTAACTAAGTGCAGATAGTGCAGAAATCCACTTCCGGGGCCCACTTGGTGTGTGCTTGGGCTAAGCATTGAGCTTTACACATGCATAGGCATTTTCTAGAGTTAAACGCAAGCTTGGATGCCAATTTGAGTGTTTAACCCCAGTTTTGGTGCCAATTCCGGCGTTTTACACCAGAAAAAGGTCTCTGACTGGCGTTGAACGCCAGTTTAGGCCATCAAATATCAAGCAAAGTATAAACTATTATACATTGCTGGAAAGCCCAAGATGTTAGCTTTCCATCCCAATTGAAAACGCGCCAATTGGACTTTCGTAGCTCCAGAAAAATGCGTTTGAGTGCAGGAAGGTCAGAATCTAACACCATCTGCAGTACTTTCTCAGCCTCTGAATCAGATTTTTGCTCAGGTCCCTCAACTTCAGCCAGAAAATACCTGAAATTACAGAAAAACACACAAACTCATAGTAAAGTCTAGAAATGTAATTTCTGCATAAAAACTAATAAAAATAATAAAAAGTAACTAAAACATACTAAAAACTACCTAAAAACAATGCCAAAAAGCGTATAAATTATCCGGTCATCAGACTTCTTATATAACGAGAGTGACTTATGAGGGGCTATCTTCTGAGAATAGGGAAAATGCCGACGTCTTGTTGGCACTTTTGGGGACCGACCTTTGAATCCTCACGACGTGATGGGGTATTGACAAATCCCATTTTGACGGTTTATCTTGTATTGATTTTAGGGGATTTTATAACCTTTTACCCTCATTTATCCATTGAAATAGCATGGTTTTGTATATTCTCCTTTAATTGTGCTTAAGAGTGAAAACATGCTTTTTAGGTCTTAAAATAGCTAAATGTAATTTACCTTGATTCCATTAGATGCCTTGATATATTTGTTAAGTGATTTCAGATTTAGGAGGCAAAGATTGGATCAAGGGAATGAAGAAAAAGCATGTAAAGTTGGAGAACTCATGAAGAAATGATGGAACCAAAAAGCTGTCAAGCCTGACCTCTTCGCACTTAATTGACCATAACTTGAGCTACAGAGGTCCAAATGATGCGGTTCCAGTTGGGTTGGAAAGCTAACATCTGGGGCTTCGAAATGATATAAATTTTGCCATTTGTTGCTTCGCGTTCAGGGGCGCGCACGCGCACTTTGTGCGCGCGCGCCGATTCTGTCCGTGGCCCACTTTAATGAAATCGTCCCCAGCGGTTTTAGGAGCCTTGTGGGCCCAATCCAACTCATTTCTGATGCTATTTAAGTCAAGTATTGAAGGGGAATCAATATACTTTACATACTTTTGATCATTAGTCATAGTTTAGTTTTAGAGTTAGTTTCTAGAGAGAGAAGCTCTCTCTTCTCTCTAGAATTAGGATTAGGAATTAGGGTTAGATTAGGATCTCATAGTTCTAGGTTTAATTCAAGTCTCCTTCTACTTCTACCTCCAATTGGTGATTGCTACACTTTGGTTCTTCTCTCTATCCCTATTCTCTTGTTGTAATTTCTCTTATTTTGTTTCTAGGTTTTGTAATTGAGATACTCTTGTTCTCTTTATTTTCTTTCAATAATGCAATTTGAGATAATTCATGATAATTGTGATTTCCTTGATTGTTGTTGTTAATTCTTTGCATTCAATTGTAGTTAGAATTTATTCTTGTTGTGATTGACCATGCTTTTCTTTTGTGCCTTCCAAGTGTTTGATGAAATGCTTGGAAGAATGTTAGACTAGAATTTTATGTTCTTGGCTTGAGAAGGTAACTTAGGATTTCTTGAGTCACTAGTGTCCAATTGATTGCTAGTTGATAGCCATTAACTCTAGCCTTCATTAATCCAATTAGTGGAAAGCTAGGACTTATGGACTAGGATTGATATAACTCACTTGACTTTCCTTTGTTAATTGATTTAAGGATGACTAAGTGGGATTAATCCTTGCAACTACCATACTTGTGGCTAGTGATAATGATGAAGACTTTTGACAACCAAATCTTGCCAAGACCATTTTGTTAATAAAGTTTTCTTACCATTTACTATTCATGTTTCTCATCTAAAATCCCAAAATCAACAAGTCTGTAACCAATAACAAGAACACTACCCTGCAAGTCCTTTGAGAGACGACCTGGGGTTTAAATACTTCGGTTTATAGATTTTAGGGGTTTGTACTTGTGACAAACAAATTTTTGTATGAGAGGATTATTGTTGGTTTAGAGACTATACTTCGACGAGATTTCATTTGTGAAATTCTAAACCGTCAAAAATCCAATCATCAGGTATCCCGAGGCGGGCAGGTCTTATGTTGGTAGGTCTTTTTGTTTGTCTTTCGAGTTTGATGTATCTGTCTTCCAATTTTGTAACTTGTGATTTTTCCTGTCTTCTTTATTTTTGTAGTTGGCATGGCTGACAAATTGATGACTCTGTAGTGTTTGAAACGTACTTTTGTTACAGAAGCTGGGGTTAAGGGGTCCTCTTAGTCAACTCCTTCGGCGACCTCCGTCCCTAGTTCGCAAACAGTCTCGCATGAGATCATTAATCAGGGGGTCGCCGGGGATAATGACCTCAGGGAGATCTAGATTTTTGTGACGGATAGGAAATACAAGCGGGTTGAAGGCATTATTTGGGAGGGGGTTTGCATGGGGGTGGTCACTCCCTATGTGATGGATCGTTCCTTTGATGCTCCCAGCTTTATCAACCGTCACCTGCTATTTGCGACTGATGAGCTTTTCAAGTCCTTTAGGCCAAGCTAAGTCAGTATACCGTGCCCATCTTCGCTCTGCTGCCATCATCTGAAAAGTCGAGCCCGCGCTTACACAGATTTTTTGCTTGGATGGGAAGTTGAAGTAGGCGCAACCAGATTTGGGCATTTTGTAGGGACAGCTAGAGGCTACTGAGGTTGCCCGGGTAAAGGCCGCCATTGATGCTGAAGATACTGGGGCCAAGATCCTGAGGATGTCAGAGCGGGAGACTGGACTATCAATTCAGATGGCTAAGGCCCAAAATATGGCCATTGATGCCGAAAATGCCGCTGCTGCTACCCGTGCTGAGGCGGAGAATGTGAAGGCTGAGGTAGAAAATTTAAAGAAGCAAAATGCCGCCTTACTGGCTGATGCTCGGTCAGTCGTTGCAGCCACTGAGGAGGCTTTGAAGGCCCAAGTCCAGGTTCTGGCCCTGGGTGTGGACGTGACCGTGATGGGAGCCTTCAGGACCGGGAAGGATGGAAAGATCATGGATTGGGATTAGCTTTGTAGTATTTCTTATTTTACATGTTTGTGAGCCATATGTTCGGCGTTTCATATTATTTTCTTGAACAATTTATTTTGTGAAATTTGCAAGCTGCTTTCTCGACTCGTTGAACTGCTTCTTGTTGACCTATCATGGTGAACCATTTTTGTATGAATAGTGGTCATTTTGGTGAACCATTTCAATTATTTATGTTTATTTGTGGATATCCGTTCGTTAGCCTTGAGGGTGATTGGTCCCCGGGGTAGCTGTCTAGTTTATTCTGTTCGTACTGTTTGCTTGGTTAGAACGCGAATGAAATGTTGCTTAGTTTGTACTGTTTGTTTAGGTAGAATTTGTTAAAATAGAAAAAATGACTTTTATTATATGGTGGACCTCGTCAAAACTTCTCATTATTATCCAAGTTGGAAAGAGTGCCCAGAAACACAAAAACACAAAAATAGAAGAAAAGAAATATGAAAGAATTTAAACAAAAATTTTGATAAAGTTACCAAATCGGTAGGGCTTTCTTATGAGTAAAAATACCGTATTTTTGCAGCATTCCATGACCTTGATATCTCATGCCGTTTAAGTCGTTCCAGTTTGTAGGCTCCTTTCCCGATTACCGACTAGATTCGATAAGGCCCTTCCTTGTTAGGTGTGAGTTTGCCTTCTCTTGGGGGGGGGGAGGGGCCGATGTCGTTGCATCGTAAGACTAATTCTCCTTCCCTGAAGTCCTGTTTCACTACACCCCGAATATATCTTAGGCTCACCCTTTGTATCAAAACTAGTTTTTGTGGGTGGGCAATGCTTCTGATCTCGTCCGCGAGGTCCCTTTCTACCTTTTCATCGTGTCCTCCAGCGGTTCTTCGAGGGCTTGGTTCCCCGATCTCTATGGGAATAATGGCTTCCAGACTGTATGTTAGCCGGAAAGGAGTTTCCCTGGTTGAGCTTTAGGGTGACATTTGGTACGACTAGAGTACGGACCCGAGTTTGTCGACCTATAGGCCTTTGGCTTCGTCTAGTCATTTCCTGAGACTTTTTATGATGACTTTGTTAGATGCTTCTACTTGGCCATTGGTTTGAGGATGTTCCACCAAGCTGAACCTCTGGGAGATGCTGAGTCTCTCTAGAAACTCTTGGAAGTGCTTATCTGTGAACCGGGTTCCGTTATTGGAGATTACGATCTGAAGTATCCTAAACCGGGTTACGACTGGCCTCCAAAGAAATTTATGGCATTGGGTGGCCGTGATTGTGGTCAAGGTTTTGGCTTTGATCCTTTTAGTGTAGTAGTCCATGGCGTCTATAGGGAATCAAAGTTGTCAAGGAGCCATGCAGAATGGCCCAATGAGGTCAATTCCCTAAGTTCTGAAGGAGCGATTCATCGTTACTACGTTGAGCTGATGGAGGACTATGGTGCACGAAACTGACTCTGCACGTTTTGCACAGATAGGCCAATAAGTATACCAGGTCATCCAAGTAATACCTCAAGTGAGTGAGGGTCGATCCCACGGAGATTGTTGGTTTGAGGAAGCAGTGTTTATCTTGCAGATCTTAGTTAGGCGGATATAAAATATAGTTTGTCAAGGAAAAATGCATAAAATAGATAAATAATTAATACGTTACTAGATAGGTGTGAAATCAATTGTATGAGACTGGTTGAGGCTTCGGAGATGCTTTGTCTTTCCAGATTAACTGTTCTTACTGTCTACTTCAATAACTTTCTTATTCCTTTAATGGCAGTCGTAAGTGATTAACTCATGTCCTCTCATCAAGTTAACCTCCTCTACTGTAGCAATCTACCATGTTGAGATAACTCATGTCCTCTCATCAAGTCACCTTTAGGTTTTTCACTGTAGTAAAAGATGAAGCTCTATGCAATCCACTCCCCTTCACGATCCTATTCAAGGTGCCAAAGACAAGGCAGATCTTCCAGATCAGAAAGTGTTGCTTCTCTAACTCTAGCCTTAGCGCGACAGAGACCTCACTTACCTACGGTCAACGGGATTTCATGTCACATATCCAAAGTTACCCAGGTACTCTATTGGAATCCGCAATGCAATCTCTAGCTTTGGTTCAATGCTATCCGGGTCAGGACTCGCATGGAACCCATGCAGAACAAGGGTGATTGTCACAGGTCATCCTCAATTCATAAGATGAAGAACAAGAATGCATAAGAGAATAGAATCAGACATATTGAACTAGAACAGTAATATTATTAATCTATGAAACTCATCAGAGCTCCTAACCTTAACCTTAGGAGGTTAGTGACTCATACTGTACATAATAGTGTTAAAAAATAATGGGGGAGGAAGAAGATCCTAAACAAGGGTGATCTTCTCCTATATATACTAATCTACTAATTAAAGATTACAGAAATATGATAGACTGGACTTAGAGGAGCACAAATCCATTTTCTGGGCCCACTTGGTGAATATTTGGGCTAAGCTAAGGGTGTCTCCACGTGCTAATACCCCTTAGGGGCGTTGAATGCTGGCTTGGAACTCACTTTTGGGCGTTCAACGCCAGCTACCCCATTTTGGGCAATGAACGCCGTGAATGGAGCTGGTGGTTGGCGTTGAACACCAGTTTTGAGCCTTCATTACCGAAGCAAAATATAAACTATTATATATTTCTGGAAATCCTTGGATGTTAGCTTTCCATAGCCATTGAGAGCGTGCCATTTAGACTTCTGTAACTCCAGAAAGACTCTTTCGAGTGTACGGAGGTCAGATCCTGACAGCATTTGCAGTTCTTTCTCTGTCTCTGTATCAGACTTTTGCTCAAGCTCCTCAATTTTAGCCAGAGAATACCTACAATTACGATAAAACATACAAACTCGAAGTAGAATTCAAAAATGTGAATTTTGCACTAAAACCTATGAAAATAGAATAAAACTTAAATAAAACATAATGAAAACTATATGAAAATGATGCCAAAAAGTGTGTAAAATATCCGCTCATCAGGCTGCTTGGTGTAGGTTGGTGTGGGCTTGGCATTTCTTGCAGTTTTGACCAACTAGAGCTAGTCTCTGAAGATGGTGCGCCAGAAGTATCCGACTCAGATGACTTTCTGCGCTAGGGTTTTGCCCCTGATGTGAAGGCCACAACATCCTTCGTGGATTTCACGAAGTATGTAGTTTGTGTCGCCTGGATCTACGCATTTGAATAGTGGCTGGGACAACCCTCGTTTGTATATTTGTCCTGCTACTGTGGTATACTTTGTGGCCTCCTATGTTATACACTTCACCTCCTTTGGGTCTTCGGGTAGGTTCCCGTCGTTGAGGTGCCAGAGGATTTGGAAATCCAGGAGTGCTGATTTATCACGAGGAGGTTTATCGAAGCTGATGTCATAATGGATAGTGTCCTGATGACTTCTTGGATCAGCGATGTGTTCCCAGAGATTGATTTGGTACTTCCTAGCTTAGAGAGCAAATCGGCTCTCGCATTTCTTTCTCAGGAAATGTGTCAGATGGTCACTTTGTCAAATCCAGTGGTTAGCTCTTTGACCTTGGATAGGTACTGTTGTAACAGAGGGTCCCAAGTCTGGTAGTTCACGTTTATTTAGGAGATGACCACTTGGGAATCGCTGCAGACTTCTAGTGTTCTTATGTCGACTTCTTTGGCCAACGTTAGTCCAGCTAAGAGGGCTTCAAATTTTGCTTGATTATTAGAGATCGAAAACTCGTATCAAATAAATTGTTCGATAACGATCTCGTTTTCATTTTCTAATATGATCCCTGCTACCCCAGAGCTGGTGTTTGATGAGCCGTTGATGTGTAGTTTCCATAATTTTGTGGGCTCATTCCCTGGGGTCATTTTAGTAATGAAGTCCGCCATGGCTTTAACCTTGATTGCGTTCTTGGGTTCAAATTTGATCTCATATTATGATAGCTCGACCAACTAGCCAAGCATCTGTGCTCTTAAATATGGCTTCTACAGTACTTACCTGACAGCCTGATCTATTCGGACCGTGATAGGTGGCTCTGAAAGTACTACCGAAGACGTCGGGACAACGTCAGTAGTGCATAGGCAAGCTTTTCGAGTCTGGAATAGCGCATCTCTACATTTTGGAGAATCTTACTTATGAAGTAGACTGGACTCTACGCTTTTGCTCGTCTTCCCAGATTAGTGCTGCTACTAGTGCTTCTTCCGTTATAGGTAAGTAGAGGTATATTGTCTTTCCCATTCTAGGATTTGAGAGTATAGGAGGTTCTGCTAGCACTTTTTTGAAGTGTTGGAAGGCTTCTTCGCATTCGGGTTCTCATTTGAAGCTTATACCTTTTTCATGAGATTGAAGAAAGAGATAGCCTTTTGGGCTGAAGCTCCGAGAAAACGTGAAAGTGCGGCGAGTCGGTCAGTTAGTCTTTGAACATTCTTGAGATTTGCGGGGCTACTCATCTCAAGGAGGGCCTTGCACTATTTTGAGTTCACTTCTACTCCGTGCTGCGTGATAATAAAGCCCAAAAACTTCCTGACCTCCATTTTGAAGATGCACTTCATCGGGTTGAGGCGCATTCGGTGCTTCCTCAGGGTGTCTTGTATGAGTATGAGGTCGCCAATGAGCTTTTTGCCTATTTGTATCCTGGCGAGCATGTCATCAATATGGACCTCTAGTTTGGTCCCTGAAAGGTCTTTAAAGATTTTGCTAACGAGCATTTGGTAGGTGGCCTCAGTGTTCTTAAATCCAAAGAGCATGACTGTGTAGCAGTACGTGCCTTCGGGGGTTATGAATGCGGTCTTCTCTTCGTCTAGTCGGTGCATGGGTATCTGGTTATACCCAAAGTATGCATCCATGAAGTTGAGGTACTAGTGTCTTGAGGCGACCTTTACTAGCCCATCGATGTTTGGCAGAGGGAAGGCATCTTTTGGACAAGCTTTGTTCAAGTCTGTGAAGTCAACACACATTCTCCATTTGCCGTTTGCTTTCTTGACCAACACGACGTTGGCCAGCCAAGTCGTCAAAGGGAGTTCTCGGATGAAGCCAGCTTCAAGCAGGCTTTTGACCTGCCTCTTTACCTCGGATGCTCAGTCTGTGGACATTTTCCTTCTTCTTTGCGCCACTGGTTTGGCTTTAGAATCCATGGCTAACTGATGGGACATCAGATCTAGGTTTATCTCTATTTGGTTCCGGTCTGGGTTGATCGTCTTGCCGTGTGTCCAAGTTGGCGAGAAAGATCCCTGCTGCAGCTCGGGATCGTTTTCATAGAGCCAGGCTGGTGTTATTGTAAAATCCAAAAAAATGATAGATAATTAATTGATAAATTAATTATGAGCAAAGGAGAATAGAAAATTAAAATTTATATTTCGGGAAAGTGAAAAATATTTAGAATACAAATTAAAATACTAATCTTAAAGGTTTTGGTCCAAAAATAGGCCAATGGGCTAAAACAAGTGAACTAAGCCCATGTTGGGCCCAAGACTATATATATAAACTCTCAGATGGTTCGAGAATAAGTTATGCAAGTTTAAAGCTGGTTAAAAATTGAATTCTATGATTATGCAGCAAAACTAGAGTTTTTAGTATGCGTGCCCACACACCATATGGTGCGCTCGCACGGAATAGAGGCAACAGAAGTACTCATGTGTATGCACTACAAGGGAGTTTTGTAAGTCATGTATACGTACGATAGTGTGCGCACGCACAAGCTGGGAATTGCTTCAGGTTCGTGCGTACGCACAAGTCCTGTTTTCGCACTT
The DNA here is from genome assembly GCF_014773155.1 of Arachis stenosperma. Lineage (NCBI taxonomy): Eukaryota > Viridiplantae > Streptophyta > Magnoliopsida > Fabales > Fabaceae > Arachis > Arachis stenosperma. Next base: position 83,299,137 of record NC_080383.1, read on the forward strand.
AAACTATCTTTTCAATTGTTGAGCTTTTTCGACAAGCTTGTAAACTTCCGTAATCCATAATTAAAGTCGGATACCTAGTTTTTGGACTTTGAAATGAGTATGAGTGTGTGGAATAGATTAAATTAAAATATTCCCGGATGACGCTTGTTAGACCGGATGATATTATTACGAGGATGGTGGTTTGTCCTACGTACAGTGAGGACGGTGGTGTCATCATGTTCACGTGTAAATGAGAGTGAAAAATTGATAAAATATTGCGGGTTAATGAACCTAAGCTTGAGGAATTAATAACGAGTAGCGGTTAAACTATCTTAATAACAAAGAGGGGTTTTGGGTTATGATGAATCATCATACTGGTTGAGATTGTGGTCATGACTAACATGAGTTTAGATTATGATTATGGTTATTCTAATTAGAAATTGAATTAATAATTAATGAATACTTGTCTGGGTAAGATGCAAAGATTTATCTTGTCCCACTTGATCTAGGCTAAGTGGGGGATGTTGGCTTCCTCCCGCCCACAGCAAGGACGGTGGTGTTATCCCACTCACAGGAAAACAGAATTGATTACTTGATAAAGAATCGAGATTAATGAGTCGATTGTTTGATCAATTAATAAAGAGATAGAGTTAATGAGTTTAATGACATATGAGATTACTAAAAGACATTGATAATGACTAAGTATGGCCGGATTGGCTGGATTTGGCAAGGTCTGGGTGATATCTTGCTTGCGTGGATTGGTATGACACCGGCCTGGGTGGATGAGTAATGCCTACTCCAGGTTGTGGTAGAGAAGCACATGTCTGAGTAGGCAAGTAATACCTACTCCAGATTGTGGAGAAGCCCTGCTTGGGTATATAAATAATTTCTATCCGAGTTATGGTTTGAGGGTAGATGAGTAATTCCTATCCGACTTATGGTTTGAAGGTAGATGAGTAATTCTAATCCGGGTTATGGTTTGAGGCACCTGCCTAGGTGGATGAGTAATTCTTATCCGGGTTGTGGCAAAAACACCATCATGGGTAGATGAGTAATACCTGCTCTGTGTTGTGGTGTTCTGTATCTGAGTTAGCTACCAGATATGTGCTAGGTTTGGCATTATAACCAACAAGTGAGCTCATGGCCAGTAGGACAAGCATGTATCATTTGCATTTTATGTGTATTAATTGAGCATGTATCTTATATTTGGCTTGCCTTCTTGATTTATTGTATCTATATGCTACCTGATCTAATTGCTTTATCTGTTCTCTCTACTTGTGTATTCCTTGTATTGCTTTGTATGTGTTTGAACAACAGAGAGGTCCCTTATGCTAGCGATGGTGACGTTGAGGGTTGTTCTTGATAAGATGATAATAATTGAATGATTGGATGATGGGAATGAATATTAATTGATATGGAACTTTTTGGGTAGATGTAAGGGTCGTGGTTCGCCCCACTCACTCTGGGTTGAGAAATTGAGAGTGCTAGTATAACTGATTTATTAAGACTGATGAATCTAAATGTTGTTAATAATAATTGTTAGAGACTATAAAATTGGAAGGATTTAATACTGAAAATAAATAATAATGATTTTGAGAGAGTTAATAGCTTAGTGTTGGAAAGAATCGAGATTAGAGATAGTTGACAAGTGCTGAGACTTAGTTTGTGTACCCCATTTGGATTAGAAAGAACCATAGGCTTGAACCTTGAATGATTGGAGTTTAGGATTGCCTAGTAAGTTCATATATTTTTACATTGTCTCTATTTAAAATTATTACCCCACTGAGAACCGAAAGGATAATGTTCTCACCCGTTATGAAAATCTTTAATCTTACAGATACAGGATGCGATGCACCTAATTGAGCATGCCAGTTTCTTCTTGCAAACGAGATTGTCTTTTTTGGTTTTCATTATATATTTATATGTTACTCTCAACTTTTGTATATTATAACTGTATGTCCCTCATAAAGGTTGATTATAGAGAAACATGTTGTATTTTGTATCTTTCTAGGTTGTATTATATTATCTAGTCAGTCTTGTCTTCGCTGGTTGAGACTAGTATTGTTATATATCTCCTTTTGAATCATGTATATTTCTTTTGTTTCTGTATACCGAAGCTTTATATCATTGATATTCGAGTGTGATGCGATTTTTTGTTTTGTCTTCTCTTCATAGGTTCCTAGCTATAATATATTTCTTCAATCTATACATATGTATTTTGTTTTTATAGGTCATAATGCCTCACCACCTTTGACTTACTATGATCGTCGGGTCGGCTTCTGGGCTTTCTTGCTGGGCATTCCTTAACATCCTGAGGTTGCGTCCTTTCCGTTCCTGCGATCTCTCCTTTTTCGTTTTTCTGGGTTCCAGAATAATTTTGGCAAACTCCGATAGTTTGCCATCTCGAATGGCTTGTTTGAGAGTGTCTTTTAAGTCAAAGTAATCTTGAGTCTTGTGTCTGTATCCTCTGTGATAGTTGTAGTACAAGGTTTTATTGCCGCCTGGTGCACGAAATTACAATCACACTTTTGCAATCCCGCACAACTAACCAGCAAGTGCACTGGGTCGTCCAAGTAATACCTTACGTGAGTAAGGGTCGATCCCACGGAGATTGTCGGCTTGAAGCAAGCTATGGTTATCTTGTAACTCTTAGTAAGGATATCAATAATTCTCAGGTTTAATTGTGAAAAGTAGAAGAACATGAAATAAATACTTGTTTTGCATAATGGAGAACAGGTTCAACGCGCTCTGTTACAGCACGGCTAATCATCTGTCGGTTCTCAATCAGGTTGGAATAGAATCCAGTGATTATTTTGCGTCTGTCACTAACGCCCAGCCTTCAGGAGTTTGAAGCTCGTCACAGTCATTCAATCCTTGAATCCTACTCAGAATACCACAGACAAGGTTTAGACCTTCCGGATTCTCTTGAATGCCGCCATCAATTCTAGCTTATACCACGAAGATTCTGATTAAGGAATCCAAGAGATATCTACTCAATCTAAGGTAGAACGGAGGTGGTTGTCAGGCACACGTTCATAGGTGAGAATGATGATGAGTGTCACAGATCATCACATTCATCAGGTTTAGGAACAAGTGATTTCTTAGAATAGAAGCAAGCGTGATTGAATGAAAAACAGTAGTAGTTGCATTAATCCATCAAGACACAGCAGAGCTCCTCACCCCCAACCATGGGGTTTAGAGACTCATGCTGTAGAAGATACAATGAGAAACGTGTAAAGTGTCATGAGGTAGAGATACAATATCAAAGGGTCCTATTAATAGTGAACTAGTAACTAGGGTATACAGAGATGAGTAAATGATGTAAAAATCCACTTCCGGGGTCCACTTGGTGTGTGCTTGGGTTGAGCATTGAAGCTTTCATATGTAGAGACTTTTTCTGGAGTTAAACGCCAGCTTTTATGCCAGTTTGGGCGTTTAACTCCAATTTTTGTGCCAGTTCCGGCGTTTAACGCCGAGATTTCTGAAGCTGATTTGCAACGCCGGTGTGGGCCATCAAATCTCGGGCAAAGTATGGACTATTATACATTGCTGGAAAGCCCAGGATGTCTACTTTCCAATGCAATTAAGAGCGCGCCAATTGGGCTTCTGTAGCTCCAGAAAATCCACTTCGAGTGCAGGGAGGTCAGAATCCAACAGCATCTACAGTCCTTTTCAGCCTCTGAATCAGATTTTTGCTCATGTCCCTCAATTTCAGCCAGAAAATACCTGAAATCACAGAAAAGCACACAAACTCATAGTAAAACCCAGAAAAGTGAATTTTAAATAAAAACTAATAAAAACATACTAAAAACTAACTAAAATGTACTAAAAACATACTAAAAATAGTGCCAAAAAGCGTATAAATTATCCGCTCATCACCGCCTATCCACTCTTTTAATTGCCGGGCCTTTGGGAGAATGGTTCGTTCAACTATCTAGTGGTAGATCTCTGTGATTGGAGCTGGTAGAGGGGTATAATTCGTGAATTTCCCTACCCTAAGCTTTTGCTTGGGGCAGTGGATTTGTAGTGCTCATTCGGGTTGTCTTTGGACGGCGGATTATTTCAAGGTGCCGTATTGCCATGCTACGGTTTATTGGCTGCTATCACTTGGCTTATCTTTTCGTCATTTATGTATTCCCTTGCAACATTTTGGATTTCATGAATGGTCCATATTGGTTTGGTGCTAAAGAGCTTTCGGAAATCTTCATTCATGAGCCCGTTAGTGAGACAAAGGTTGGCTATGGAGTCCGTGAGCCTGTGAGCCCATTGACCGTTACACACTCATCATTGAACTTGTCGAGGTATTTCCTTGTGGGTTCGTCTTGCATTTGTGTGAATCTTAGCAGGCTGATCAAGTGATTTGCTTTTGTGATTTTGGTAGTGAACTATGCCATAAGCTTTTTGGATACATCATCGAAAATGACTATCGAGCTGTTGGGGAGGGCGTTGAACCACTTATTTGCGGGTCGGCTAGGATTATTGAGAAGACCCTGCATCGAACTGCATCGGCGGCCCCTTCTAAGTTCATCATAGCGTCGAAGGCAATGAGGTATTCCTCTGGGTCCTTCGTCCCGTCGTATTTCATATTAGTCAGCTTGTCGAAACCCTTTGATAGATTGGCCTTCAGGATTCTCTCGGTAAATAGGGTGACTTCCATTATCACGTGCTCGCTTCTTGTCCGCTTGGAATCCCATCAGTGTCTTTTGTCGTTGTCATCACATCAGCGCTCTGGGTCCCAGGAGACGCTATGGTCTCATTGTTTCGCATGTCGCTGTTCGGGTGACCTTTGGTTCTTGGTTTCTCACTGTGATCGACTCCTAGAGGTTGCTTGGATTGCAAGTATGTTCTGACTGGTATCGCTCTTTGGTTGCGACCCGATCCTCAAGGGTTTGTACTCTTTGGTAGAGCTCTTGGATAATCTGGATTGCTTTCTTTCCTAGTCCGTCAGGCGTTCGGGACTTATTGAGGTGGTAGTCGTCTTCTTTTGGCCGTTGCCTGTCAAGGGTTGGTTGGCGATACACAGTGCTGGTTATCCTCCCAAGAGTCAGTGGGACATTGCTCCGTGGTTCAGGCGTTGGGTTATTTGGGTTAGACTCATGGTGGTGACTTGAGTAGTGCTCCTCGAAATTCTCCATCATGCTGCCAAGACTTGGCGAATCCCCACAAAAGGCGCTAATGTACGCGATGTTGATGGTACGAGTTGTAAGATGGATTGGAGACTCACTAGTCGAGACGGTGATGAGACTGAATTTTTGTAGCAGCGGGGGTGATATCTGTAAAGACACTTCAACGCCCAAGTCAAAAAGGATCTAAGAGGTATAGGTAAAGATTAAGAATGTGTGTCGTACCTAAGGGGACCCTTGGCCCTTTATATAAATAGTTATGTTATCTTATTTTATTGGCTAAGATAAAGAAAGTGTTTCAATTTGAATAATGATTCGGGATTTATGATTAATGGACCAGTTTGGAGCCAGATTACTTGGTTGTGATTACTTCAACCGAGAATTAGGTCCAAAACAAGCTACTATATATATTTTTGTATAAATATATGTAAAATTTTATTTATTTTTAATATATAATTTATATTTTAATGTATATTATATATTAATAATTAATTTTAATATATATTTAACATAATTGATTAGAATGTAATAATAATAATAATAATAATAATAATAATAATAATAATAATAATAAATTGCTTATTGCTTCTTCTTCTAACACACTCACGTCCACTGCTTACGCCTAATAAGTATTACTACTATCCCAAATTCAGGAGCCTTGAAACTTGAAACGACTAATAACTATATATTACGAATTTTATATAGATCGAATTTATAGTCTAACTATAAGTGTGAGATAGATTATTATCAGATAATCATCCTCTTTTAAGATAGTTTTTGGAGCCAAAGCGAATTCATTCGATTCTAATATTATATTTATCAGAATCGGTTTTATATTTGAATTTGAGCTCTCACGAATCTAGTCACATTGAGTATTAGATCTTGATGATCGAGCACTATAAAACAATTAGTTTTAAATCCTTGAAGAATTCGAATCCTACTTTTCTTCAACAAAGGGAAAGTAAACAATTAGTTAGTCGGTGATGAGATCAGACTAGAAAAGCTAGGAAACTATCTTAGCTTGGACATTGAAAGCTTAGTGTATTTATTTATATACTGTCTTAATCTGGCTTCGTGTTTAAATTTCTCGTTAATTAATTATCAAAAATGTTATTTGTACACGAAAATTAGTCATTAAAATAAGTCACAAATGTATTTGTGTATAAATATCTGTATAGTTTAATTTATTTTCAATGTGTATTTGTATTCTAGCATGTATTTTATATTAGTGCTTGATTTTGATGTACACGTAGCATAACTCATTAATTATTAGCTAAAACAGTGAACTGTATCAATCACATATAAATTATTGTTTTCTTGTCAACTACTCATATACTTTAAGAACATTATTGTCACAATGTATAGTAGTGCTATAAAATGATAAAAAAAAAAAATCAACTAAAACAACTGTGTACTTAATTAGTACTTCTACTTCATTTTCTCTGCACCAAAAAAAATAAATAAATAAGAAAATGGAAGAGGTAGTTCTTTTGGGATTCTGGACCAGCCCTTATGTTATGAGGGTGAAGATTGCCTTGTTAGAGAAAGGAATTGAATTCCAATACAAGGAAGAGAGAGATGTATTTGAAGATAAAAACAAGAGTGAATTACTCCTCGAGTCAAATCCAATTTACAAGAAAGTTCCAGTGCTCATACACAATGGCAAGCCCATTTGTGAGTCCCTCATCATTCTTGAATACATTGATGAGGTTTGGAAGCAAGAACAGCAGTTGTTCTCTGCTGATCCTTACTACAGAGCCAAAGCCAGGTTTTGGATTGATTTCTTTGACAAAAAGGTTAGTTACCATTCTCTCTTACTCTTATTAAATAAGTCATATATATATATGAATTGATGAAACAGTATTGCTAAAGCACTATATATAGAGTTTGAATCAAACACTCTAAAGTAGAAAACTAAGGTGAGGGTTTGATTTTAATTTTCGGTATTAAGATAAATAAAATCTTTTGATATCATTTTAAATAAATCAATTGATTTTGAAAATTTTAATTGGATCAAATAATTTTACCAGTTAAATTATGTTAGGACGTGTTAGGTGTTAAAGATAAAATTAAAATTTGAACAAAACTTAAGGAACCAAAACATAATTTACTCTTATTTTTATGACAGTTATGAGAAAGATTTATTCGATGTGAAAATTGGTTAATGCAGACAACTACCTGTGGCAAGAAGTTGTGGGCTAACAAGGGAGAAGACCAAGATGCTGCAAAGAGAGAGTTTGTGGAGTGTTTGAAACTGCTGGAAAATGAACTTGGAGAAAAGCCTTATTTTGGAGGTGACCATTTTGCCCTTTTGGATATTGCATTGATACCAATCACATGCAGATTTTACACTTATGAGAAGTTATGCAAATTTAGTGTGGAGGAAGAATGTCCCAAGTTCATGGAATGGGTCAGAAGATGCAACATGAGGGAGAGTGTTTCGAAGACCCTTCCTGATCCATTCAAGGTCTTTGACTTTGTGTTGGAGGTTAAGAAAAGGTTTCAAATTCAGTGAGATCGTTGGGAAATAATTTTGAAAAAAAAAAAGCTCATAACATTATTGTTTCTTGAACATTATTGTAAATATGAGAGTTCACCTTGTTTAATGGTGGATATCGAGTAACAAGTTGCCTTTGTTTCCAATATATGTAACGTTCTCAGTAATATAGTTTTAAAGTATTAAAATAGTTAGCGTTTAAAGGAATGATTTAAGAATTTAAAGTAATAAATTATTTGGAAATTTATGTATTATTGTATTATAAAGGTCATTGCTAATATAAGTAATAATATGTGTTTTATTAAGAACATATTTTAAGAACACATAAAAAATATTCTATTAAAATTACTAAATGATATTTTCATATTTTGTATAATATCAAGTTTGCAAAAACTAAATTGGTCAATGAATTAACGGACAGATTTGTTCAATAGTTCAGAGGTCTAACCGGAATTTAATTAGAGTTCAACCGGTTTAATTAAATATAAAATAAAATTATTAAAAATTTAATATATAATTTTAAATATATAATTTTTTTAAACTAATAAAATTTAAAATTTTTTATGATAAATTGTCCATAATTTATTATTAAAAATTCACAAATAATTTTAAATATCAAAATTTATAATTAAAGAAATTTAAAATACACAAACAATAAAGATAAATATTAGATCCATCAAAACCTTTAAAAATTATTATTATACTCTTAAACATGTCCTTAGAGTATAAGATAACTACATTAATATTATAATAATCTTAGAAATTAAAATAATTATTTTTTGTGCTCATTATTTGAAGTACCATTGAAGAAAAGATTTAATTGAATAACAGAATGCAATATTTTTCACAGACCTGCTACACATACATGTCTTTTTGGCTTACAACTTCTACAAGTTGGCCTAAGTCCAACAAAAACAACACGCACCATACTCCCCACACTTGAGCGTAAAAACCACGCGCGTTACTCAACCGTTTCATTTTTCCAAAGCGTGCTCATTATGAGAGACTCTTCCTCTTCTTCCCCAATCAATACCCAAACCCTCGAGATTCAAGCCACGTTCGAAACCAAACAAAGCTCTGAAGAAACCGTCCAACTCCTTTCAAAAAGTAGAAGAAATCAAGAAAAAAACATACAAATCTCTATCAAAAAGCACAAAAAAGAATGAACAAACATTATTCAAGGTATTGTTTTATTTTTCTTATAGGTTTTTCACATTTCTGTTTTTGATTTCGAACTCAAAGCACTATATCGTCGTATTTCTCTCTCTGTTTCACTATTCTTAGTTTAGATCTCATATTACTGTTCTGATGAAACTCTTCAAGTCGTTCACGCTGTTTTACGTACTTCTAGTGAAATAATTTTTGGGTGTATACATATAAACTCTATTTTGTGCATGTTTGGATGTTTTTTAAGTAGGTTTGTATACATATAAACTTTGTATGGCGCATTTCTGGGAGTATATGTCAGACTTTGAATGTGACTGGTGCTTCTAGTGGCATTTTAAACTTAAATATCATTCTGAACTCATATAATGTCATGTAATCCAACAAAAAGTAGAGGTATATTAAGAGTATTGAAGTGTAACTAGTGCTGTTCTAATTGTGCTTGACCTTGTAGTGTCATTTTATGCATGTTTTGTTTGGATATAGAGGCTGGTATTTGGGTGCACGTGGCTGATATTTAGGTATATATCTCTGGTATTTGGGTGCATTTTTTATCTATTGACAGTATTTCTTTCACCTTGTAGTAAAAATGACAACCAAGAACCAAGGTGGATAAAAATACAATGTAAGCACATATTGATATCTTAGAACAAGTCAATTTTTCCTAATACAAATATAGGTTATTTAAGTGACCTTAATTTTGCTTTGTTTACAGCAAACCAAAGACTTGAAGTGTGGCACCAGACTATTGAGTGTAAAATTTGAAAAGATGAGCGAGCCAAAGAAAGTGATCGTTCGTGAATTAGGTTTTGGTGGACTCATGCACATCCCGCCAATGAATGTGCCTCACAAACTATTAAAGGAGTTGGCTAACTACTTTAAATTGGGAAAAAAAACACTGGAAACAAGCTATGGTTCCTTTAAAGTTAAACCCAAAACAATAGGGGTTGCCCTTGGCTTCAATGCATTAGGTAGCTCATTACAGAAAACCTCTATACTTCTATTATCTGCAATATATTCTTCGTAATATCTTATTCTGATCTCATGAAATCAAGTAATAAATTTAGGTGTATATGAGTGATATTTGGGTGTATTTCAAGTAATAAATTATTTTCTTTTTTGTAGGAGATCTATTTCTTCATAAAGTGAGTTATAAGAATCTTTCTAAAGAGAACAAACTGATTTTTAGAAGGTTCCAGGGCAACACTCTAAAGAATCTGACCGATGACATGATGGGTATCGGTTTTGAAAACGAATAAGATCGCCTTATGTTTAAGAGGATTTTTATCCTCTATATTCAGATGGCGTTCTTGTTGCCAACTACAATAAACAAAGTATCTCCCGTGCACATAGCTCCAATTTTTGAGATGGAAAAAATAACGGAGGGAAACTAGGGAGCCCATGTGTTGAATTTCATCATCAAAGGCATAACAAATTACCGTCTGAAAAAGAAAAAATCAATCGACGGATGCCTCTATGTCTTGAGGATAATATATTTCTGTAAGGTCCCACATTGGTTGGGGAGGGGAACGAAGTATGCCTTATAAGGGTGTGGATACCTTTCCCTAGCATGATGCATTTTGACGAGTGAGTGTGGGGGGCTTCGGCTATCAACCCTATAGTCAAAGGTAAAACCGTGAGGCCTTGTGCGCCAAAGCAGACAATATCGTGCTAGCGGGTGGTCTGGACTGTTGCAGATGGTATCAGAGCCGGAGCTCGGATCGATGTGCCAGCGAGGGCGCTGGACTCCCTTAGGGGAGTGGATTGTAAGGTCCCATATTGGTTGGGGAGGGGAACGAAGCATGCCTTATAAGAGTGTGAATACCTCTTCCTAACATGACGCGTTTTGACGAGTGAGTGTGGGGGGCATTGGCTATCATCCCTATCGTCAAAGGCAAAACCGTGGGGCCTTGTGTGCCAAGGCGGACAATATCTTGCTAGTGCGTGGTCTGGGATATTACAGATGGTATCAGAGCCGAAACTCGGATCGATGTGCCAGTGAGGGCGCTGGGCTCCCTTAGAGGGTGGATTATAAGGTCCCACATCGATTGGGGAGGGGAACGAAGCATACCTTATAAGGGTGTGGATACCTCTCCCTAGTATGACACATTTTGACGAGTGAGTGTGGGGGGCTTCGGCTATCATCCCTATCGTCAAAGGCAAAACCATGAGGCCTTGCGTACCAAAGCGGACAATATCATGCTAGCGGGTGGTCTGGGCTGTTACAATTTCTATCTAGCAAAAAACAAGGACAAGAAAAGAGAAGAAAATCCTGGACTACCCTGGGTTAGCAACTGGAATAGAGAGCAGCTGGTTGTAAGGATGAGAGCAGAGATAGATGGTCATATGGTAAGTGAACAGAATACCTTCTCTAATTTGGATGTGTTTTATTTATGTAGATGATGTAAACTAACATTTCTACTGTTTCAAGGCATTATCAAGATGGCAGAAACCAAAAAGAAATTGAAAAAAATGAAAAAAAAGAAAAGAAAGAAGAAAAGAGAAAAACAACAAAAAAAGCCAAGTTCATTTCTGAGAGTGATCCATCAGAGACTGAAGTTGATTTTTCTTCTAAGTCTGAGTCGAAAAAAGACTCAGAGGAACCTAGAAGGAAACAACCCAAAATGACGGCCAAAAAGTAAGTAATATTTTTGGATGCATTTTGTTAGTTTTAGGGTGTTTTTTCTTAATGATTGTTTGCTTTCCAGAATGGAATCCAGAAAGAGGAAGTAGATTTTAGAGGATTCCAGTTCAGAAAGCAAAAGTGAATCCAATGATGAGTAAGATTCTGAAATTATCATCAATTTCTTTCCTGTTTCTATCAAAATTTAACGTATTAATAGAGGGTTTCTCATTTAATTTCAGGAGTGAAGAATCATTGGCAATTAAAAAACAAAAATCAAAGAAAAAAAATGCACACTCCAACCAAAAGGTATGCACTGTTTTCGAGAGTATCTCATCATCAATATTGTTATATTTGTCTGATTCATAATTTTTTTATTAATCAGGATGCAATCCAAAAAAAGAAAGCACATAATTGAAGATTTGTCTTCAGAAGAAGAAATTCATTCCTATGATGGGTAAGATACTTTCTAAAGCTATCTTACACTCTATAATCAAAACTATATTTTGTTAACATGTACTTTTGAATGTACTGTCAGAACTGAAATTGGAACTAAAACAATAGAAGAATTTTTTAGACAATCAAAAAAGAAGAAAACAAATGAAGAGGCTGTTGCACAGGGGTATGTTGAATTTGGGTGTATATTATCTTTTTTAAGGTGTTTTGGTTGTTGATTATTATTCTTGCTTTAATTGATAGAATTTTGATATCCTGATTTAACTAAATAGTATTTTTTACTGAATGATATTTATTCTATACTTAGAATGCCGGAGGTGAACTTAGCAAACGAGACTAATCCTTTGTTTCAAGGACAAACGGATCAAAGCAGTGTAAACAAACCTTTGGATTGCATGTAATTTCTTTTTCTTATACCAGTTTCTAAATTCTTTTTTTACCATATTCTTGTAATTCTGTATATATTTTTTAGAACAAAGAGCCCATTAATATTTTATTCAAGAAAAAAAGGCAGAAAAAAAAATCTGAAACTACGTAAGTTCTAAAAAAAAAAGAGCCTTTCTGGGTGTATTTGGTTATTATTTGGGTGCATGGTTTTCTTATTTGGGTGGATTTCAGGTTGAGTCGGGAAGAAGAATTGGTCAGTGACCCAGCTCAATAACAGATAGTCGTTTTTCAACTACCCTCTCAACCGCTTAATATGTAAGTTTTACCACTAAATTTCAACCTTCTAATAATCTATTTTAAAGGGCTTTCTTAACATTTTATTTTTTTCTTGTTTAGAGTTCCAATTCAACTATGCCTGCTTCATCCTAGACAACATCAGCAAGTCCTGTGGTACCAATCGAACCATCCCCCCAACAGAGAGGTGAGGAATAATATTCGGGTGTATTTAGTTATTGTTTGGGTATATTGTTTTCTTATTTGGGTATATATCTTGAAAATTGAGCTGTAGTTGATTTCTTTTATAATTTGATTCGTTTTTTCTAACCTTGCAGCACTCCACAACCCCAGAAAGTAGATGAAAGCACACCGAAGGTGCCACCAGCTCCATCTAAAATGTAAGTTCAGCACAATATAAATTAGTTTTTGATATCATTCATCTATTCTTATTCTTATGGTACGATATATGTCAACACACAGTGATCCAGCCCCCGAAGCCACTGCTGCTGCACTATTGATGATGGTCCGGGTAGCATCCTACGTACCTAGAGAATGTCCGTTGTCATCATTCAGCCTTGGCTTCACTGATTCAAGCCAAGAAGAAACACAGAGCCAAGAGGGGCAAGGGCAACCAAAATCTCAGGTGGGAAAAAGTCCACAAACCACAGTACTAATAGAAGAATTAGATGAGCTGGTGGAAAAAATTACAAAGGGTGGAGTAAAGACAGCACTGGATTCTGCAGAGGGTAAAAGTTCCCCAACTGAAAAGCAGACTGTGGGCCATATTTTTGACAAGTTTAAAACTCCTGCAAGGAGCAATTTAATGTCTGCCAAAATGAAAGAAAAATGCTACCTCTGGGCCATACGTATAAGGACATACGGAGACGGAAGTACTGATGAGTATGATCTAGTTTGTACACTCAATGCCCAACAACCATTGGTGTTGTCAAGAGTCCACTTTGCATCTCTAAAAGCTACTTCATATGTCGAAGCTGACGTAAGATTAGAATAAGATTATTGATTATATTATGACATGTGACTGCCATATTGATTGATGTAATTAATTTGGCTATTTTATTTTTCTAGATTGTCACTGCTATGTGCCTGATCCTGAACCAAGAAAATATTAAAAGATTCCAGGAAGAAATTTACTGTCTCCCGCCTAATATTGTGGTAAGGTGTTATGTAATAAAATTTGGGTTTATTTTGTTATCTTTTGGGTGCATGAAAAGATTTCTTTTGGTGTTTCACAAATGCTGCAGAATATGGCCATTGGAAATCATCTAGATAGGAAGTTTTTACAGCCAAAATCCAAAAAGCCATTTAAGGTTGAAGACTACCCAATGCTTATACCCTTTTTGGACCTGACAAAATTAGCATCACATCCATATGTAAGTTTTCGTTTCTAAAACTTCTTATCACAATTTTTTGGTTATGTGCGAATTAAACTAAAACACTGTTCAGTGTGGACATGCTTCAGATTTTTGCACCTGTTTGCTATTCAGAGCATTAGTGGTTATAGGTGGTTGATGTAAGAAAGAAAAAATTTTATATACTTGTCCCATATCACAAGGAGTGTCCCTCCAAAGCCAAAATGAAGCTAAATAAATTTATTGTAAGTTGATTATGTTTTTTGCATTTTAAAATTTGGGTGTATTTCAATTCAAAGTAAGGTGTACATTGTGATTCTTTAGGTATATTCATTAATTAGATTTATTCTTTCTTATATTTTGTTTTGTTTTTTATTTTTTGGGTACGTGATTTCAAGAATTAGGGTATATGCTGGGGGAGTACCTCTCAAGAAAAAAGATCGTGAAATTGAACCTCCATAAATTGACATTTCAAGCCAATAAACACCGTATAAATCTTTCACTCTGAAAATTGTGTTTTCTCATACTGTCCTGTATTAAATTGCTAATTTGTTTTTTGCTTTTTAGATATGATTGTGCTATTTATATAATGAAATGACTTGAAATAATTCAGCCTCAAAACGTTAAAAACAGGAAGTATGAGTGGGACAATTGGACTCAGGTAATTATCTTTAAAACTATATAACTCTCTATTACTTTTCTAAATTAACAGAGTTGATTAAAAGAATATTTTTTTCAAACTGTAGGCGGAGGTGGACCACTTCAGAGTTGAATTTGGTTCCCAAATTCTTTTTCATGTGATGAATTGTGACAGAGATACAGCGATTAGGGGAAATGAAGAAATGAGATTGTCCAAGCCATCTGCAGTTTTGCATAGTCCATATTGTCAAGTAAATTCATATGATATGGAGAGTGACAATGATTAATTTCAGTGTTATCTAGTCTTGAAATAGTTTGAACACTTGTAAATTTTGTGAATATTTAATGCAATTGAATTATAAAATTTGTTTGCATAAATAATCTGTCTGTGCTGTATTCAAAAGCTGTAAATTACAAGTACAAAAAAAATAAAGGAAAACAATACCAAACCAACTAATACACCCAATTACTTTAATTATGCACCCAAATGTAACCCGTATACACCCAAATATATACCCTAAAACCCTAAACTCCAAAACCATAAACCCAAAACCCTAAAACCCTAAACCCCTAAAACCCTAAATCTCAAACCCTAAACCTTAAATCCTAAACCCCTAAACCCTAAACCCCAAACCCTAAACCCTAAACCCATAAACCATAAAACCATAAACCCTAAACCCTAAAACCCTAACCCGAAACCCTAAAACCTAAACAAATCCTAAACCCTAAACCCCTACACCCTAAACCCTAAACCCTAAAAACTAAACAAAACACTAATTTCTAACATAAACAGCAGCATCTGAAAAAATATAAAATTAAAATATCAAACACAAGAGAATTCAGAAATACACCAAAAAAATGGAAAGTTACACCAATATCCTGTAACTATACACCCAAAAACCTATCCGCTGCTGCAGGATCCCTGAACTGATAATTTATAACATGTCTGTGATATTGGCTGGAATTTGCTTGCACTACTGATGCAGCATCAAAAAGGTTTAACTGAAAATTATAAACTCACATATTTGCAAAACTATTAACAACATAATTAAACTCAATTACCACCTATTTAAAGAACATCACTTTTACCTCGCTTAGAGCTTTTGTTTTCTTCTTCTTTGAGGCATTTGCAATCTGTTTGTCCAACTTTGAACCTAGCATATTTTTTGGACGTCCTCTTGTTCGAACCCATGTAGGGCTTTAAAGCTCATTAACGGATTCCAAGTTGGCATCTTTGTGAGATAATGAACATGTCCCCTTCCTTTTGGCTTTCAGTTCTTCCATCTCAACCATGATGTTATCGTAAGCATAGTGCAGAATGGTAGTCAGCTCCTCAGATTCTGATGCAAATTCGCATATATTGTGCGAACGAAACACCAATTCATCAAACTTCTTGCTTCTTGGCTCCAACATTGGCTCGTTATGGCTGTTCTTGATGTGTGTGTGTTGTCTCTTCACATTCTTGCTCCATCGTTCCAATATATATCTCGGTGACACTTGGGTTACTCGTTCAAAGCTTAACACGCTTAGGGCGTGACGGCACAATATCTCTCTTGACTCAAATAATAAGCAATGACATTTCACTTGGGCTGCTACTGAGTCGTAAGTAACCGCAAACTTGTTTAATACTGAGCTGGAAACTTGTTCTCCAACTTCGTATACTGAATAGCCTAGAACGGAGTTCATTAATCTTGTGATGCAATTCACCTTCCCTCTGAATTGTGCTTGGACTTCCCTAAACTTTTGGTGAGTGTACACATATTGAAACTGAGCCTCTATGGAGACTGTATGACCGTGTGAAAATCTACAGCATATGATTCCCTCTCTCTTTGCTCCCTGCTTCCGAGGTAATTATCGTATTGTTTGACAAATTGGATAAGTGAGCTGTTGTGGGTAATGAACTTGTTAAAAAATGAATGCATACTCTCGCTCCTTTGTGTGCTTCTCATCCTGAGCCAAAAGTGGTGATCCAGATAAATTGGAACCCATATATGACGGTCTTCATAAAGATCTGCAAAAATGCACCCAAAGCAGACTATAATACACCCAAAAATATAAAATTTACACCTCTGCTACAGATTTTAAACGTCATTACCTGAAAGCTACTTGTTGTCCACAAGACCATACTTCATCAGAAAATCATCCCAATTCTTATCAAATGATTCTTTGGTATGAGAGTTCCAAACAACTTGGCTCATTTCTTGTTCTATTTCTGTGTGTCCCTTGTATTCGTTTAATTTACTTGGAATCTTCTTCATGATGTGCCAAATACAGCAACGGTGAATTGTTGTGGGCATACAAGCCTCGATAGCCCTTTGCATCGATGCACATTGATCGGTGAGAATCCCTTTTGAAACATTTCCTCCCATGAAACGAAGCCAACATTGAAATAACCATTTGAATGAGTCAATATCTTCATTTTTTTTTTATCAAAGTGCATCCAAGAAGTGTTGACTGACTGTGGTGATTCACCTCGACAAAAGAACCATAAACCAGATTATACTTGAAACAGATTACGACTAAACAGAATCAAAATAAACAAATACACCCAAATAATGATCTTATACACCCAAAAACCTCCAATATACACCTCTGCAGCAGATTCATAAAACAACATTAATTCAGCATCATAAACCAGAACAGCATGTTAACTGTTTGTATTGTAGGTGGTGTCAAAGAAAATAACATCTCCGAAATACTCACAAGCAACTTTGCTCCTTGCATCTGCCCAAAAAGCAAGCTTAATAGACTGATTGTCCTTGAGTTCGAGCTCGAAAAAGAAATTCTGATTCTTTTCTTTCATTCTTAATAAGTATTTCCCGAATTCTTTTGCATCCTCTTGTTCTTAAACATTCTACATTTACTAGTGATGTAATTTCTCACGTCTTTTTCGATGAAATTTAACTTGCAGTGACCTCCGGCTGCTGCAACAAATGATTGGATGCTTTCCTCTTTGTTCCTCTTTGTTCCAAGGGCCTCCTAAATAATGCTTTGCTCTGTGACCATTTTCTATGAAGATGTCCTTTGTGGCTTCATTCAGAAGTTCAAGGCTTCCATAAGGGAGAATCTTTGTCACCACGTAGGGGCCAGTCTATTTGGACTTGAGTTTGCCAGGAAAAATCTTGAGTTTGGAGTTATACACAAGCACTTACTGTCCTGGTTTGAACTCCTTCTTTGAGATTCTTTTGTCATGCCATCTCTTAGCCTTTTCTTTGTATATCTTAGCATTTTCATAGGCCTCTAACCTGAACTCATCCAACTCATTCAGTTGCAGTAGTCTCTTCTCTCCCGCTGCTTAAGAGTCAAGATAGAGGAGTTTAGTGGCCCAGTAGGCTTTGTGTTCTAGCTCCACAGGAAGGTGACAGGACTTTCCATACAGCAATTGGAAAGGTGATTTCCCACTAGGAGTTTTGAATGCTGTCTTGTATGCCCAGAGAGCATCTTCTAGCTTTCTGGCCCAATCCTTTCTTGTGGTTCCCACTGTCTTTTCTAAAATCCTCTTCAGCTCTCTATTGGTCAACTCAGCTTAGCCATTGGTCTGGGGGTGATAGGGTGTAGCCACCTTATGAACTAACCCATACTTGTGAAGCAATTTTTTCATTTGTCTATTGCAAAAATTGCCACCACCATCACTAATAAGACCCTTAGGTACCCCATATCTGGTGAATATGTGTCTCTTGAGAAATTGAAGAACGATTGATGCATCACAGGTGGTTGTTGCCATGGCTTCCACCTATTTTGAGACATATTCTACTGCTACCAGTATATATTTAAAAGAGTATGATGGGGGAAAAAGGGCCCATGAAATCTATTCCCCAGAGATCAAAGAGTTCTACTTCCAGAATATAGTTTTGATGCATTTCATTCCTCCCTGTTAATCCTCCAGCTCTTTGACATTCATTGCATTGGTGCACAAAGTCTCTAGCATCTTTGAATATTGTTGACTAATAAAATCCACTGCACTTTAGCTGCTATTCTCTCTGGCCCAAAATGTCCACCATAAGCTGAACTATGATAGTGCCACAATATGTCTCTCATCTCATTCTCAAGGATACATCTTATAATCATCCCATCTGGACACCTTCTAAACAAGAATGGTTCATCCCACAAGAATTTTCTAGCTTCGTTGAGCAGCTTCTTCACTTGTTGTTTAGTGAACCCTTGAGGAATCTTCCTTCCAACCTTGTAGTTTGCAATATCAGCAAACCAGGGGTCTTGTTGAATTTGCAAGAGGTTTTGTCTGGTAAGATTTTATTTACTGGTTGAGCAGCCTCTTGATTAGTTCCTTGTGGCAGCTTTGATAGATGATCAGCAACTTGATTTTCACTCCCTTTTCTATCCTTTATCTCAATGTCAAACTCTTGTAGAAGTAATATCCATCTAATGAGTCTTGGTTTGGTATCCTGTTTTGACATCAAATACTTAAGGGCAACATGATCAGTATAAATCAAAATTTTAGATCCAATCAAGTATTATCTAAACATATCAAATGCATAAACAACAGCCAATAATTTCTTTTCTGTTGCGGTGCAATTTTTTTGTTCTTCATTCAACACCTTACTTGCATAGTAGATGACATGGTGCATGTTGCCCTTCCTTTGTCCCAACACAGCACCAATTGCAAGGTCACTTGCATCACACATGAGTTCAAAAGGTAATTCCCAATCTGGGGGTGTGAGGATTGGTGCTGTTGTGAGTTTGGTTTTTAAAGTTTCAAAGGCATACTTACAGCTTTCATAAAAAACAAAAGGATTATCAACCACCAGCAAATTGCTTAGTGGTTTAGCTATTTTGGAAAAATCTTTGATGAATCTTCTATAGAATTCAGCATGCCCTAAGAAACTTCTAACAGCTCTCACATTAGTTGGTAAGGGAAGTTTCTCTATGATTTCTACTTTTGTCTTGTCAACCTCTATACCCTTTTTTGAAACTTTGTGACCAAGAACAATTCCTTCAGGTACCTTGAAATGGCATTTTTCTCAATTTAAAACCAAATTGGTTTCTTGGCACCTTTTTAAGACTAGAGTGAGATGATGCAAGCAAGAATTGAAAGTATCACCAAAACCAGAAAAATCATCTATAAAGACTTCAATAAATTTTTCTACCATATCTGAGAAGATGGAGAGCATACACCTCTGAAAGGTTGATGGGGCATTGCATAGCCCAAATGGCATCCTCCTGTAGGCGAAAACTCCAAATGGACATGTGAAGGAAGTTTTTTCTTGGTCCTTGGGGTCTACCACTATTTGATTATATCCAGAATATCCATCTAGGAAGCAGTAGTAAGCATGGCCAGCCAATCTCTCTAGCATCTGATCAATGAAGGGAGAGGAAAATGATCTTTCCTTGTGGCATCATTTAGTCTTCTATAATCAATGCACATCCTCCATCTTGTCACTGTCCTTGTGGGAATGAGCTCATTTTTCTCATTGAAGATGACAGTCATGCCACCTTTCTTTGGTACCACTTGAACTGGACTCACCCAGGGGCTGTTAGAGATTAGATATATAATTCCAACATTCTACAGCTTCATTACTTCTTTCTGGACTACTTCCTTCATGGTTGGGTTTAATCTCCTCTGAGGTTGCACCACTGATTTTGAATCTTCTTCCAACAAGATTTTGTGCATGCAGATGGCAAGGCTTATGCCTTTCAAGTCATCAATGGTCCATTCTAATGCATCTTTGTGAGTTTTCAGCACAACAAGGAGTTTTTCTTCTTCTTCTTCACTCAAGGAAGAGCTAATGATCGTTGGAAAGCTATCCTCTTCACCAAG
Source organism: Arachis stenosperma (assembly GCF_014773155.1). NCBI lineage: Eukaryota > Viridiplantae > Streptophyta > Magnoliopsida > Fabales > Fabaceae > Arachis > Arachis stenosperma. Next base: position 83,319,427 of record NC_080383.1, read on the forward strand.
GAATGCATATATCAGGTGTGGGGGAAGAGTCTTCAATTCTTGTTTTGGTTCTTCCATTGTCTTGCCTTTAGAGGAAATTTCAATCACTTGTTCCTCTGAGACCTCTTGAACTGCTTCTATCTCTTCTTCTTGTTCTCCTTGACCGTTGACTTCAAACACTTCCTCCACCAGATCTTCTATCATTTTTACTCTCATGTGCTGTGCTTTCTCAGGCGGATATTGCATAGCTTTGAAAACATTGATGATCATTTGCTCCTCATGCACCCTGAGGATCATTTCGCCTTTTTCTACATCAATAATAGCCCTTGTTGTGGCCAAGAAAGGTCTCCCCAAGATAATTGAATTGTGTCCTTCTTCTTCCATGTCTAAAATGACAAAGTCGGCAGGGAAGATAAATTCTCCAACTTTTACCAATAAGTTTTCTACAACTCCATTGGGTATCTTGAGTGATCTATCAACCATTTGGAGTGACATCTTTGTAGGCTGAACTTCTTCTATTGCAAGCTTTTTCATTAATGAGAGAGGCATCAAGTTAATGCTGGCACCTAAATCACAGAGAGCTTTCTCGAAGGTCATATTGCCTATGGTGCAGGATATGATGAAACTCCCAGGATCTTTGAGCTTTGGTGGAAGCCCTTTTAGATTACTGCACTGCATTCTTGGGTTAATATCACTATTTCCTTTTCATTCTAGCATCTTCTTGTTGATGAGCTCTTTGAGAAATTTTGCATATAGAGGCATCTGCTCCAATGCTTCAGCAAGTGGAATATTAATTTCCAGCTTCTTGAAAATCTCTAGGAACTTGGGAAATTGTTGGTCCTTGAGCTCTCTTTTGAGCCTTTGAGGATATGGAAGAGGAGGAGTGTAAGGCTTCACCTCCTTCTTCTTTTCTTGTGGATACTCTTCCATGACTTGTTTTTCCTTCTTTGAGGCTTGTGGTTCTTTCTCTTTCCTCTTGGAACTCTCTTGATCTTTTTTTTCTATTGTTATTTCTTCTTTGTTGTTAGCGTTGTCTCCTTCCAATGTCCTTCCACTCCTGAGTTGAATTGCTTTGTATTCTTCTTTGGAATTTGGAATGGTATCACTTGGAAAAATGTTGGTTGGTTTTTTAGCTTGTCTAGCCAATTGCCCTACTTGTCTTTCAAGATTCCTCATAGTGGCTTCTTGTCTCTCTTGACTTTTAATTAACCTCTCTTATCCTTTTGCTAGACACTGTGTCATTTGAGCAAGTGATTGTAATATTGCCTTAAGAGTTGAGATCCTAGTTTCTTGATGGTCAATGGATGGTATGTTGGGATATGATGGTTGTTACTAGAAGTTATTTGGGTTGTTAAAGTGGTTGTTCTGGGAATTAAAAGGTGGTGTGAAAAAGTTATTATGGTGAGTTTGTGAGTTGCTGCTGGGTTACTGGTATGAGCTTTGTGGTTTTCTATATTGGTTAGTGTTATTGGATGAATGAGTCTGATTGTTTGTGTTGCAGGGTTGTTAGAATTATGATTTTTTTGCCATGAATTTTGATTATCTTCCCACCTCAGGTTGGGATGATTCTTCCATGATGGATTGTATGTATCTCCATGAAATTCATTCTGAGAAGGGCTTGAGGTATTATGCATATATTGGACTTGTTCTGGTTGTTGCTCATAGTTGCTTTTCTCAAAGCCTTCTTCATTTTGGCTCCATCCATTTGAGGGTTGGCTTGCTGTGTTAATTGCAGCCACTTGGAGTCCATCAATTCTCTTTGTTATCAATTCCATTTGTTGCTGGATTTGTTGGGGCATCAACTTGTTCTGTGCCAGGATAGTGTCCACTCCTTCTAGCTCCAACACACCTTTCTTTTGTACTGGTTGGCATTGCCTCTGATGAGCAAAGAAGTATTGATTGTTGGTCACAGTGTCTATGAGATTCTAGGCTTCCTCTTCTGTCTTCATTAGTTGTAATGAACCTTCTGCTGAGTAGTCTAAGGATTCTTGAGCTTTTAGAGTCAATCCCTCATAGAAATTTTGAAGTCTATCCCATTCACTAAACATCTCAGGTGGACACTTTCTAATCAGAGCTTTGTATCTTTTCCATGCCTCATAAAGTGATTCTCCATCCATTTGAGTGAATGTTTGCACTTCTGTCTTCAGTCTTATGATATTCTGAGGTGGATAGAATTTGGATATGAATTTGTTCACCAAATCATCCCAAGTGTTGATGCTTTCTTTGGGAAACATCTCCAGCCATTGAGATGCCTTATCTATCAAGGAAAATGGAAATAGCAGCAGCTTATAGATGTCCAGATGCACACCATTTGTCTTGATAGTTTCATAAATTCTCAGGAAGGTAGATAAATGCTGATTCGGATCTTCAAGTGGACCTCCTCCATAGGAACAATTGTTCTATACCAAAGTGATAAGTTGAGGTTTCAACTCAAAGTTATTTGCATGAACATTGGGAGTGAGTATACTGCTCCCACAGTTTCTTGGATTGGGGAAGGTGTAAGATACTAGAACTCTCCTTTGAGGTTGACCATTGTTGTTGGCCACCTATTCTGGTGGATTGGGGAGGTTACCCTCCATTTCTTGGTTTTCCTCTTCTGATTCTTCTTCTCCAATAACTCCCTTCCCTCTTGCTTCTCTTCTTAATCTCAAGAATGTTCTCTCTGGCTCAGAATCAAAAGATGTAGATGCACCTCTTTTTCCTCTTGGCATACAACACAAACAGACCAGAAACTAAAACAAAATACTCTACTGTTAGAGTAAGGTTAAGGTTAGTAGAAGCAAAATCTCAAACAGTTAATATGCTTAATAAAAATAAAGAAAAATGCCTAATCTAGATTATCACCTACTTAATCATTGTTAATCTAAATCAATCCCCGGCAACGGCACCAAAAACTTGATGAATGGAAAAACAATTCCACGCAAACTAACCAGCAAGTGTACCGGGTCGCATCAAGTAATAATAACTCACAAGAGTGAGGTCGATCCCACAAGGATTGATGGATCAAGCAATTCTAGTATGGTGATTAATTTAGTTAAGCGAATATTGATGAATTGAGTGGAATTGATTTAACAGAAAGTAAATAACAAGGAATTTAAATTGCGGAAAGTAAATTGACAGAAAGGTAAATGACAGGAAGTTAAATTGACAGAAACTTGAAGTGCAAGAAAGTAGAAAAGTAAACTGAACGCTACGTTCGCGCCATAAACACTCTTCACGCGTGCACGTCCTGTGCGCGTGCACGTGGATGATGAAATGTTACTTCCGTGTTCTAGCGTCGTGTACGCGTCTGCGCCCACCACCACTTTTGTCATATTGACGCGTGCACGTCATGCACGCGTGCGCGTCGATGCCCATCTTCAAATTCAAATTCTGAAAGTATCGTAGGCGTTCACTCCAATTGAATGTAGCATTCGTTGTTGATGAACGCTGATCCTCAATCCATGCGTGCGCGTTATGCGTGCGTAAGCGTGGATTTCAAAATTGCTCACCCACGCGGAGGCGTCTTGTACGCGTGCGCGTCGCGTGTAAACGTAGTGTTCATCAAATGAACGCATCGTTCGTCTGCACTTTGCTTCTTTGTTTTCTCTTTTCATCATCTTTTCTCTTGTCATCAGCCAAACAAGCAAACAAAGTCTCACCAAAATTACAAGGTTTTGCATCATTCATAATAATCAACTAAATTGTGCATAAATCTCATGATTTTGTATAAAATTAACCATGTTTGATTGAGGCATGATAAACATGAAATTCTACTCCAATCACTTACTTATTATGCAAGAAAGTGTAATTGATGAAGAAATGTGATTTGCATGAAAGCATATAATGGAAAAGCAAGTCATCATCAATACACATGGTCACTAAGTTTGTAAAAATTGTTGTTGAAAGACTGAAAATGTACTTATGTAACCTAAGGCTTATTAGACAATGAAAATGGTTGCATAAGCAAGATTGCACCAACAATTACAACTTGAAAGAACCTTAATTGGAATGCACAAGATTAGGCCACTTGAAAGTTTATGAAAAGAGCTTCAATGATCAATGAAGAATATACTTAAAAACGACCATGAAGGAAAGCAGTTGGACCTGTCTTGAGCATTTCATGACATAATAGAGGTTCAAGATTGATTGGTTAATCAAGTTCCAATTGACACAAAAATTTGTCAACTAGCACTTTGACTCCGTCAATCATCAACACACATATGAGGGAACCAAAATAAAACGGAAAGTTGGCTAAATCAACTTATGAACTGAACTTGGTGTAGGTCAGGTAAATCTCAAATTCAAAAGTGCCAAGTTCAATTTCTAAGTTGCAAGTTAACAAATGGAGTTTCCCAAAAAAAATTTGGCTGCACTCCGGCAGTAAATTGGACATTACCGGATAACAAACAGCAGCAAAAATAGTGTCACATGAATCCAAACTACATAAAACATGTCAACAAGCAAAGATTACATATGTTTAGGCATCATTAATCAAAACAAAACGGCTTAAAATTAATATGGTAGCACAAACAGTGTATGTAAATCCGAAATAACCAATTACAGCAGCATGTGAAGCATAGAACACAAGCATCATCATCACTCAATCAAAGCAGTGTTCAATGATCCATTTTAGACAGCAACAACAACAAAAATTTAGACCTAAATCTTCTAACCACATCCTAACTACCTAACCACATGCAATTCTATATAACCTAATCAATAGCTAAATAGCATGAAAAATTAACTAAAAGAAAATTAAAACAGAACCGTAAGCAGTAAACAGGGGGAAGACAGGGAACCTAGAAGCAAGGGCAGAAATGAAAATGGAAGAGAGAGGAGCAGAAATTGGAAGGGAATGGAAATGCCACTGACTTACGGCGGCGCTGCTACGGTGGTTCTGTGGTGTCGAGAAGTGGCGCAGCAGAATAGGGTACCAGAATCTGTTTTGGTAGGAGCAGTAGGAAAAAGGGGGAAAATGAGGGAAGAGAGGGGGTTGTGGTGATGATGGACATCTCGCCGGCGATAATGGGTGATGCGGCGGCGCTGGTCAAGACAGTAGGGTAAACGGCCGAGAGGGGTAGGGGAAAAAAGGTAAAAGAAAGAGGAAAGAAAGAAGAGAGAAGGAAAGAGAAGGAGGGCGATCGGCGGAGGTTAGTCGCCGGAGTAGTGGTTGCAGAATTGGAGAAGGGATGGTAATGGTGGTTCTGGGCTTGGAGGGAGAAGAAGAAATGAAACGTTGAAAGGGGCAAAGGATGCGACTGCGTTAGGGCTAGCGCGTTGATGGTATTATTCATGTTGATTCCGCACGTACGCGTCCTTGACGCGTGCGCGTGGGTGGATAGAAGAGAGAATCGACGCGGACGCGTCAATCCCGCATAAGCGTGTACGTGCCAAGGTAAAATCGACGCGTATGCGTCTCGGACGCTTGCACGTAGATGGGGAGTGTGTAAATCGACGCGTACGCGTGATGTACGCGTGCGCGTGGGTTGGAATTATGCTAGAGGCACAGAATGGGCATAAAATGGGCAGAACTCTCTGGAAAATGTATGGGGGCATGTTGGCGCATCGACGCGTACACGTGGAATGAGAATTGTGCGAGAGGCACAACTATTGCGCTAAGTTGGCATGACTCTCGGTAAAACGTATGGGTGTTGCACTTGACACATCGACGCGTACGCGTGATGTACGCGTACGTGTGCCCCCCCCCCCCCCCCCCCCTTTTTTCAGAAACATCAAAAACAGCTTAAAATTCTGCTAACACTACCTACAACTCAAAACTAACAAAAATACAAAATTAACAAAAAATCTTTTTGGGTTTTGAAGAATTTTCAAACACAAAATAAACATAACTTGTACCTCAAGCAAAATGCAACCCAACACAAAAGTGCAACCTAAACCAACTAATAACCAAAGCTTTAAAACAAGAATACATGAAGAGGAAAACTACCTACAATAGCAACTCAAATCACTTATTAATCAAATCTATAAGATAATGGAAAGAGTTTACCATTGTAGGGTGTCTCCCACCTAGCACTTTTAGTTTAAGTCCTTAAGTTGGACATTTGGGAGCTCCTCATCATGGTGGCTTATGCTTGTACTCATCCTTGAATCTCCAAGGATGCTTGTTCCTCAAATGGTTGTCAGAATTTCTAACCGTCTTCACCAAGCTTGGGTGAAGTTCTACCCAAGATATGAGCTCCCAAAATTGGTCTTCATATTGCGATCCGGGATCCCATATCTTGTTTTCACACCCGTCTTCCAGTTGATCATCATGATTCCAATTGGGTGGTAGGTACCTAGAATTCTCTTTTGGACAACCAAACATCGCCCTAGACCCAAGCAAACTAGCTCTACACCAATCATTGCCATCAAACTTTGAACAAGCAACCATCATGAGCTTTGATTTACAATACCAATCACTGACCATCTCCCTTTTGCTCTTAAAGCCACAAAGAGCTCTAAGTTGTCCATCCATTTCAAGCAAACCATATTCAAGTGAGAAAGTAAAGTTTAAGGGTAAGAATTTTACCCACTTGAATGTTGTGTTGGATGGTGACTTAGGAAGGGATATCTCCAATGGTTCTTCAAGTACTATTCCTTTATGCTCTTCCTTAGTTATTTCCACCTCTTGACAACTTTCTTCAACTTCTCCTTGCTTGCCAACTTCTTCCAATTCCTCTTCATCATCAATCAAGTCAAACTTTGGAGGTTGTGTGAAATCTACTTCAACATCAACTTTACATTCATTGGAAGAGTCTTCAACAAGGTCACCAATGTCAATTGATGGGGAGTTGCCTTTAATAACTTCAACTTCATATTCCATGGGAGAGGATTCCATTTAGGACAAGAATTCATCAATGATGGAATCTTCCTCTTGATCGACCTCCTTAAATCCTTCAACTCTAATATGTCTTGGAGGTCGTACACCCTCCTCAACATCAAATTCAAGTTTTTTGGAGAGAGGTTCTTGAGTCTCCCATGGTGGTTCTGCATCTCCTAAGTCTTCAACCACTTCTTCCTTTTCTTCAACAATCATAGGTTCCTCCAATTGCTCCAATACAAAGTCCAACTCCTCCTTCTCCATCGGATTTTTATATATCTCCTTCATGCTATGCTCTTCTTTTGATCCTTCACATGTGGCCACGGAAGCACCTTGAGTGTTCAAGCATTGGAAGGCTAAAGTGTGTACTACCTTTGTCAAGTTAGTCACAAACTCAAATGTGTTCTTTTGCATGTCCGCTTGCCCTTGAAGTAGCAAGGTGAGAAAATCATCTATTGGGGCTTGGGGTGGATAGGAGGGTTCATTAATTTGGAAAAAGGGTTCATAGTAGGAAGGTGGTTCTTCTTGGTAGTGGTGTGGAGATTGTGTGTATTGAGGTGGTTCTAAAGGTTTTCACTCATAATGATCACAAAGATGAGGTAGGGTGATTAGTCATATGATGGATATGGATCACATGTAGGTATTTGGTAAAGAGGAGCTTGTGAGTATGGTTGAGGATCATCTTGAGGATGAGGTTCAAAGGTATAGTGTGGTGGGTGTTGATTGTCACAAAGAGGTTCACCATAGCCATTGAATCGATATGCATTATGATGGGATTATACTTATAAGTATTCGGAGGTTGTTGCCAAGAGGAGCGATCGATTCCTTGAGACTCCTCCCATTCTTGATTGTTCCATCCTTGATACATGTTGTCATTGACGTTCACATTTCCTACAACATAGTTTTAACCAAACTCATAGCCAAAAGGGTGAGAATTCATAGTGAAATCAAAAACAAAACTAACAAAGTCCTAAAGCTAACAAAAACTAGCAAAAAAATGAAAGGCAAACATATTGACAATATTAACATATGTACAATAACCAATAACAAGCGCACATTTGTAATTCCCCGGCAACGGCGCCATTTTGATGAACTAATTTTTGATTATATAGAATTTCACAAATAAAATCTCATTGCATGTATAGTTTCTAAACCAATAAATAATCCTTTCATGCAAAAATTTTGTTGTCACAAGTAACAAACCCCAATAAAAATAATAATCGAAGTATTCAAACCTCGTGCATCTCTCAAAGGAATTACAGGGAAGTGTTCTTGTTATTGGTTATGGAACAAGTATTTTGGGGTTTTGAATAGGAGACATGAAAGATAAATTGCAAGAGAGTAAATAAAACTCAAATGTAAAAAGGTCTTGGCAAGGAATAATGGTCAAGGATCTTTATCCTTGTCACTAACCACAATATGATATTTGCAAGGATCAACCATTAAGTCATCCTCTAACGAATAAAGGAAAGTAAAATGAGCTACACTAATCCTAATCCATAGGTCCTAACCTTCTCACAAATTAATTTGGGGAAAGCTAGAGTCAATGGACACCAATTATCAACACTTGGACATTAGTAACTCAAGTTCACCTAAGTTACCATCCCAAGCCAAGAACACTAAAATCTACTCTAACATCCTTCCAAGCATTTTATCAAACACTTGGAAGGCATAAAAGGAAAACAAAGTTAAATTGCAAGAGAAATAAATCTACAACTATCAAATTATGAACAATAACAACAACTAAAGAAAGCACAATTAACATGAATTACCTCAAATTGCATAAAAATAAAATAAAAGGAACAAGAGTGTATCAACAACAAAGTATAGGAACAAAGGAGATTGCAACAAAAGAATAGAACAAAATGTAGCGACAAGAAATTGAGAAGGGGAAGTAGATGAGAACAAGAATTAAAGCCTAGATCTAAGAAGAAATTAACCTAACCATAATCCTAATTCTAGAGAGAAGATAGAGCTTCTCTCTCTAGAAACCTATCCGAAAAGCATGATAAAATTCAACTAAACTACTTCTAAAACTACTTGGTAACTAACTCCCCTAATGCTCTTTCATTCCTTGGGTTTAATAGCATCAGAAGTGAGTTGGATTTGGGCCTGGGAAGCCCAGAAATCGCCCCCAGCGGATTCACTTTAAGTGGGTCATGTGCGAGCACCGACGCGTACGCGTCGATGGCATTTTCTATCCACGCGTGCGCATCTGTTGCACGTATGTGTCACCATACGACTTCACTTTTCCACGGGTGTGCGTCTGCTGTGCGTGCGCGTTGATCTCAGCATCCCAAATCTTTATTTTTTCATGAATTCTCTACTTTGCATGCTTTTCTCTTCACTCCTTTGATCCATTCCTAGCCTTTTCATTCTGAAATCACTAACAAACACATCAAGGCATCTAGTGGAATCAAAGGTGAATCAAAATTAACAATTTAAGGGCCTAAAAAGCATGTTTTTACACTTAAGTATAATTTAGGAGAAAATTATGAAACCATGCTATTTTCTTGAATAAATGTGGGAAAAATGGGTAAAATCCACCTAAATTAAGTACAAAATGTACCACGAAATAGTGGTGCATCACCTACCAGGTGAGCATAATGTCTCTGCTATTTTCAATATTTTTTATCTCTCTCCTTTTGATATGAACACAGATTCAAGGACGAATCTTTTTGAGGAAGGAGGGAATGATACATGCTCGAAAAGACAACTAGGACATTCTAAGGCAAAAGGACAGAATGAGAATTTCACACTTGCAGAAGGCCCCATCACTAGATCACGTGCAAAAAAGCTCAAGGAGAGTTTTGGAAACTTGGCAGCACTTTTGCATAAGGAGTTACATCAGTTCTAACCAAGGAAGAATGGGTAAGACCCATTGGGCTAAGTCAGGGCAGCAAGAAGCCCAATAATGCTTTTCAAGTTCAGTGGGAGGCATAATTTATCATTAAATTTTGAAATTTTAGGCCTTTGTTTTAGTTTGTTTTGCGGTTAGAGTTTGTTAGAAGATTTGTTTAGTTCTGATTTGCTTAGTAGTATTTTTAGAAATTTTTAATTTAAATCAAATCTGATCTAATCCATTAGATCAAATCTAATTTAAATTTTAAAATCTTATCTTATTTTTGTTAGTTTGTTAGGGGACTATTTAAACACCTTTGGTGAGACCATTACATAACTTTTGATGAATAAATTTTTCGTTGTTTTAAGCACATTTTTATTGTGTGATTAAGTGAGTTGAGTGATTTTCTTTGCTTGTTGCATGAAGAAGATTGAAGGATCCAAAGATAAGGTGATATGTGTGGTGGTTTCTTTCAGTTTTTATTCCTTTGATCTAGGTTATCAAGGATAGGTTCTTTGAAGGTCTAGTAGGAAATCCCTTTCAGTTTCCTAGGTTGCTAAGAATAGGTTTCTTAGAGATCTAATAGAAAAAATCCCATTTATCAATCTTTTTGTGTTTCCGCTATGTCCTTTACTAAATAATCCTTATCTATTGTATTAAAATCCCTAAGCCTCTATTAATTTTTCTTATCACTTGGGCGTGCCCCTTGGCATTTTGGCGTTTAACGCCCTCTCTTGGCTCTCTTCCAGCGCATGGCACACCATGTATTGTTTTTTCCTTGGGTGCTGTATTTTGAGCTGCAATGGTGAGGGCCGTTTCAGACCCAAACTCCCACTATAGATATATGCATATAGTTTTTAAACTCTGAATGTTAGCTTTCTAACGCCACTGAAACCACCTCATTTGGACCTCTCTAACTCTATTTATGATCACTTCAGTATGAAGAGGTCAGGATTGGCAGCATTACAAATTCTGCTTCCCAGGGGTTAGCTTCTCTTAGGGCATGGCACGCTTTCCTTGCTGCCCTGCACGCCCTTCCTTGATTGCTTCTAGGGAGCTTGGCTCCTTCCCGAGCGTGGCATGCCTCCCTTCCTCGTAGCACACCAGCTTTGCATATTCAAAGGGCGTGGCACGCCTGCTCCCAACGTATCATGCCTATGTTCTTGAAGCAGATTCGTGCGTATGCACAAGGCATGTGTACGGACAACAAGGCACATTTAGAACTTGTGTGTACGCACACCACGAGAGGCCTTCTCTGATTGGAGCGTGAGCACCTATGTGTACATACGCACACTTTCTATTTCTTTGAAAAGCTCTGTTGTGTTACTCTTTGATCATTCTCTCTTGGTTACTTGATTTTTATTTCTTTAAATCCTGTATTTTCTTAAAAGAAAAGTATAGATAGACAATGAAAATACTAAATAATGTGAACAATGGATTATCGGATGTTTATTTTACTAGGTGTACTGATGGTTATTCTAATATTAAGATTTAGGTGGATAATTTGGAGGTGTAGTGTGTTTTGATTTGATTGGTGGTTGTTCATGTTATTCAAGAAAGTTATTGATTACCTAGTATTACCCTTTCTTAAAAACACTTAGTAAATACCTTAGTACCAAAAAATACTTAAAATTAATGAGATTATAAGATGAAATTGTAATTAAATCTAAAAAAATAAGAATTAAAAACAAGAAAAATAATTAAAGATACGAACGCATCGTTACTCTTGCTCTTTTTAGAAGCATTTTTTCTAGAGTATAATTCAAGTTCCCCTTATGACTATAAGTGATACAGTTCTACAATTTTACCACTATATTAACATTTTTGTTGATATTCCTTCCCTTTTAAAATATCTATCATTTAAAACTTTGGTATATAAATAATTTTGTATATCTAAACTTAAAATTTATCTAAAACATATTGAATTTTTAATGTACTAAATCTTCAAAAGAATGGATAAAGAAGGGAATATAATTCAGGATTAAAGTCCTCTTTTTGGAAGAAGAAAAAATATGTTTTTATCTTTTTTTTTATCCGAACACATGAAATCCTAGAATGCTTACATGTGCAAACTTGCTCACTATATTTTTGTTTCCTTTTTAATATATATTTTTCAATAACGTGTAACCTGAATTCATGGTTAATTTGTTACAAACATGATTAACTCATTGTTTACACACATGAATATAAAAAGCTTTATGTTATATATATATTTAATTTGTTGAAAGAGGGAAGCCAATTCCATGTCTGTGTGTAGGAAATACAACAAACAACATGCTGCAGAAAACACCAATTCCAACTGGCAATGCAGTGAGTATTTCCTGTGTCTCATTATCTGGTGCTGGAAAGAAGCAATTCGCCACATTGGGATCAAATAATGCAACCGCCGCAAACACCATAACCGACATCACTGCATGCATGAAATCTATAAACCGGATACTATATTTAGCAGCAAGTTCAGGTGGAAGAGTTGTTGATCCATCAATGATCCACAAGCCCCTGAACGTGGCAAAACCATAGCAGATGTTTCCTTTGCTGTCTCTGAAGCTATCTGTGAAGCATAGAAGGAAGCAGGAGGCGGCGCAGATAGCTACGAGGAAAGAAGTCATTGTCTTCGCGGCTGAGTCACAGTTGCCAAGGTTTGTGAATATTGGAGAAAGAAGCTGGAATGCGAGGACAGTGCCGGTTGGTAGAAGGTTTGCCAAATGTGCTGTGCTCTCAAATGTCTGGCTAATTGCTTTCTGTACAAGGTTCCGCTCTGCTTCCGGAACCTCTGTGTTTCGCAGAAGAGGGAGCTCTTCTTCATCTTTGTGTTTATTCTTATTAGGATCGTCAAATTCAAGCTTGATGTCCATGAACTAAAAGATTGAAACTAGAACCTGTAAACTATCTCTGCTGTTCTGTTTTTGCAGCATTGTTTTTGTTGAAATGGTATATAGCTTTATATGCAGGGAAATAACGAGCTAATATGAGTGGAGACAGAGAGTGGGAAAAGAAAAGAAAGGAAAGTATAGGAAGGGAGGTTTGTTATTTCTTGCAAGAAACACAAACTGAAAAACTTGATGATGCAGTATTATATATGAACAGGATGAAGATTTAACTAAGAAGGGAAACATTCTTTTGGCTTTTAATGCATGCAAGACCGTTAGGTGAGATAAGAGATTGATTCGTCAGAACTTGTTTATGAGGGTGTATTGGGTGTGTACGCTGCCGCTACAAGTACCTTGCCGGTTACATGTTGTTGCTTCAATTTGAACCGATCACTTTAAAATTATAATCTTTTCTTTTTCTGTATTTATTATAATTTGTATTTTGAAATTAATTTCACAAGATTTGAGTTTAGTGCCCGACACGCATGTTTGGCTGGGGCTGGGATCCAATGGCTGTTAAGTATTAACACGCCTTAATCTGCCAAGGGCTTAGGGTCACACTATTAACCAACACTTTATAGCTTAAAGGGATATAGTGTGTTGACTCCATTATTGCAAACTCAGCCTTATATATTGTTGGACTGAGTTTTTGGCCTGTACATTTTTTCATAGCCTAAACTCTGGAGGAATATTTTTTGTTTTTAATTCATTTGCGATCATTAACATATTTTACACTGAATTATCCTCTTTAGATATTCATCTAATATTGTCATCGGGTAATAACTTGGCATTTTATCCTTTTCAAATAGATGATATTATATTTTTAATTAATTAACTCATAAATCTTTTATTTGTCGGTTCTTTTATAGCTCAGTTATTTAAGAGTAAAAATATTCTTTTTAGTTAGTATTATTTAAAATTAAATATGTGGCAATTTAAAATCATATTTGTTGAGTTAAGAAATTAATTAATATAATTGATAATGACAAACATTAGATTATTGAGTTAATTATTTAATTAGTTTTGATTATTTTAACTTAGTGATGCAGGCCAAAATTAATATACAAAAGCAGTCTAAATTAAATAAAAGCAAAAAAAATAAGGTTGGTGGGCTACAAATCAATAGAAGTCCGAAGAAATCAAAGCAAGGAACAAACAGACTAAACTTGAATGATAATCGATCCAAACTCGATTGCTTCTCTTATTCAAACCCTTTCAATTTGCTTTCACCAAAAGCAACATTCACCTGTTCTCTCATAGTCAGAACTCAGAAAAAGAGAGAGAGAAAGTTTAGCTCTTAAGCTGTTCACCAAAGAAGCAAGAAAGAAAAAGTTAAGCAAAAAGATTGAAGTCTAATCACCCACATCAAACTTTATCAAGAAGTCAGAAGCTAAAAGGTGATTCATTTCCTTATACATGCATCATATCTTCTTCTCCTCATCTTCAACGTTCTGCCAATCCATTCTGGGTTACATGGGAAAGATGATCTCTGTTCCACATTGCTGTGCATCTACGGTCATAAGTGTGTCTTGGAGACCAAGTAGTGTTTCAATGGCTAAGATTTGGGTTTACCATTGAAATTATTTGTTTATGCTGCTCTATGGCTTTCGGTCAACAAAGAAGAGTCAAAACCACAGCTTTTGATTTGGGGATTAATTGCAAAGTGATTTGGTGAGTTGGTGAAGCACACTGTTCAAGGGTTGACCTAGGAGAGAGAGCAACTTAACAACATGCAAGGAGATACAAAAGAAGTTGGTTCACTATTCAGAAGCTAAGGAGAGAAAAACCAATGTTCTTGAGGTGTATGTTTTGAGAAGATGTCTTTGAAGAAGTTCATCTACTTGGACAGTGCTTCCTAATCAAAGGAGTATTCCGCGAAAAACTGAATCAGAGGCTAGCAAATCTGGTTTATCACATAGCAAAGAAGTTGTTGAAGCATTAATCTTCTTCATGTTTTACAGATTGTAATTTACTTTTTAATATTTATTTTTCTGTAATTTCTTGAGGTAAAAGGCATATTGAGAGAGAACTCAAGTAAAAGTCTAAGAGTGAAAAGAGGTAGAGAGATATACATGAGTGAAAAGCCTAGAGTTATTTCAGATTTTTTTAGGTTGATTCTGTGTCTTGTATCTTGTACCAGTGAAGTACCCATTTCTTAGTTGGGTTAGCACTAAGAGTGAATAGTTAGGTATTAACATAACCAAGTCAAGTTAGGTTAGAACTTGAGAGTGAAAAGATTGTGTCAATCCTGTGGAATTGGTGTATGTAATACTTTAACTATGATGAAAATTCTACCACTTTTGTGGTGGAGACTAGACGTAGATTGCATTGCACAAGGCAACCGAACCAGGATACATGATGGTGTCAGCTTCTCTCTTTCCTGCACTGTTCTATTTTCTGATATTCATGAGACAAAATGAAATTGTCTCATAAATTTTCTGCTGCCGAGTTCAAACAGATTCAGATTGCAAGTTTGTTTTAAAAAGGGTTATTTTATTAAAGTAAAATTAAAGTAAAAGAAGGTTATAGATTCAACCCCCTTCTCTAAGCCTTCTACAATATTCAATATTATTAATAAATAAATTGTATTTTAAATCTAACAATTTATATTTTTATATTTTTTTCAAATATTAATTAAATTTAAAAATATATCACATGTTATTTTATATTAAAATATTCGTTCAATTATGTATAAAAAGATTAAAATATCATTTCAATTCATATTTCAAAAGAACTAAATGCTCTTTTTAATATTTTGACAAAAATCATTTTTAGTAATTTTAAAAAATTAGAATATCATTTTTAAGTTAAAGTTTGTGGGTATTTTAGTCTCTTAAAATAAATTAAGTAAAAATTTTAGTTTTTTAAAATGAAATTTAAATATGTAGTATCTCTTATAATCAACAATATTAGGGTAAATCACCAAAACAAATTATTTTGATTCTAATATTAAGCATATGTTCTACATGAGATATTGTTATACTTTTGTCATTGTTAATTTTATGTAAATCGTTGTAGCTAGAAATGATTTTATGCTTATATTACTATAAGAAAAATATTGAATACTATCGGAATTAACGTTGATTGTTAGCGGCGAGATTTTTGTCGAATTTATCGGTAATAATGGTGTCAAATTCGTAAGGTTTAAGGTTTAGTAATTACCGGCGGATTTTCGAATCTAATGGTAAGTATTGGAGGGAAAAAAAAATAAAATGGCACATTTCTTACCGTTTAATTTAATGGTGAATTTTTTCAATGGTAAATTCAATTAGTGAAATGATGTGTTTTGGGGATCGCAAAAGTTGTACCGTTAAAAAGTCCGATAATAATCGGGACGTAAATTCAAAATGCAAACCTTCTCTCTAGTGTATGTTCGTCACTGCCACCACTACCGCTGCTGCGTAGTTTGTCCTCTTCGAATCTATTCTGCCTCTACAACAATAGGTAATAAATTCAAATGCGAATATTAAAAATAGAAATTAAAATTGTATGTTTAATGCTGATGCATGTTGAAATTCGATTAGATTATATTTTGTTTTGTTAATTGAAATCTCTATATTAGGCTAAAATATTTTGTTGTAAATTGAAAAAATTGTCAAGCTATCCATTTTAACAGATTAAAAAATGATTGAGTAATTAAGTTATATTAAAGCATATGTTACTTAATAAAAATGCATATTTGAAAAAAAAAAGACTAGTTTAACCTGTTCTTCTGCTTGATGAAAATGGAGATGAGTGTTTATGTCTGGTTGTTTATATCCAACTATTTTTTTAATAGATTATATCAAGATGTATTTAATTTTGCATTATAAAATAATACACAAGTTTATTTTATTTTTAAAATTTATTAGATATCTTTTATATTTATTCTTTTGAATATTTTAAATAGATTAATCCATAATTCACTAAGTTTAAGAATGAATGTCTTAAATCTTTAAATAGGCTTGAACAATGTTTCAAAGACATCATAGCTACTGATTATGGTCCTTGGATGCTATCAAAAGATTTAAATCCTGAAGAATTTAATAATCAAAATAATGAAGATTTTGAGAGTGGAGATAACATTAATTATACAAATAAATTTATTGAAGAAGACATTGCCAAAATTAAAACCCAACGTGATATCATTGTTGCATGTTTCACCCTTCATAATTTTATAAGAATGATAGATTCTGACGATATAAAAATTTTGCAAAAGCTTAAAGATATTTCGTTACAAGCCAATGAAGATAATGGTACTATTATAAGAAATAGATCAATAAATTCTGAAATTAATGAATAAGAGGAACCAATACAAGAAGATGTTCAGCTAATGAAAGAAATAAAAGATAATATAAGATATCAATTATCAGATCAAATAAATTAATATAATTAATTATTTTTTTATTATTATTAATAAACTTTTTTATGATTGAATATCCTTTTAAGTAATTTTATTATTATAAATGTACTTTTATATTTTTATATCTAAATAATAACATCTTTTAAATAAGTATTTTTAAATAAAGTATTTAAACATAAAATCACTTTTATTTTTGTAAAATATTTTTTAAAAAAGATCTTTTTCGAGAATGACGCTCAAACAAACTCTAAGATAGACTTTCAATTAAATTTTCACGTTTTGAATCTTAAAAGTTTAAAATGTAAATGAGCTATTATTTAAACTAAAATAATTTTAAAATTTAAAATTTAAATGGATATAACCGATCCAATTTAAATCATAATATTGAGTTAGATTAACCACTTGATAATTTTTTTTATTTTTCAATTACCTTTTATTTGTTATTATTTTTATTGTGAGTTATAACTTCACCATCAAACAAGACAAATCTAGTAAACATAACTGACAATTTAATAATAAATTTTATTAAGAATTATTACGATTATAAAATAGGTCTTCCAAATAATTCTTGTTTATTATGATTATAAAATAAAATATTTTAAATTGTGGTACTTTTTTCACATGCCTGAAATAACATTTTTACAAATTGTGATAAACCAAGAATACGTATAGCCTAACTTTACCTCCTCAGTCTTTAGACCAAAAAAAGTCCAACTCAAAACGGGTCTACACTCACACCCACACCACTCTAAAAATAGTTTTTTTCTACTTTGAGTGGTTCTCCAACCTCTATTAGAGCGTTGATTGCTGGAACTCCCAATGGATTTACTACTGTTACCTATCATGGACTTCATAAAAACGTCTCCCAAAAAAGGAATAAGAATCGACAAAAAAGTTAAGGGGCTTCAAATGGATTTGGAGATTAGGGATTTAAATAGTTCCTAGGGACTAAATTGATGCAAAAGTTTCAAATGCCACGTAATATATCCATTAGACGTCCAGCGTGGCAGTCTGTTGTACACATCATCTCTCCAGTAATGACTCTGTAGTGGAAACCACCGCAGGGATTAAGTTGATTAAAATTTATAAAGTTTAGAGACTAAATAGAGGCAATTGAAACGTCAATGACTAAATTGAGGCTCGAGTGTAACTTCAGGGACCAAATTGAATATTTTCTCAATTTTGTACCATCCCCACATGATTTATGCAGCTCAAACCATCTCTCACTCGACCATTTTACTGCAGCAGCTCTAATCCCGTCTTGACATTAAGCTGCAAATTCCACCATCTTTCAACACACACGTGTCACAATAGTATTTATTTTTAAAGAATATCTGTATATCTGTATATTTTTTATTTTTTTATACTATAATTAACCTTTTTTTAGTCATAGTTATTGACTGTATTTTTATTTATCTTTTTATGCACATCTTTTATGTATTTATTTATTTATTTTTTTGGACTTGGCACAATTTTTTTTTAACTTTTCGGACATTTGAACATGGACTTGTATAGGTTTGATTAACGAGGATATAATACACTACAAGAAAATATCTATTTAGCTACACTTTTTTTAAGCTACATTTGAAAAGCCGTGTTATCTTTTTATAAGAGAAAAGGATACACAATTGCAGCATCATTTAAAAAGTGTAGCTTTAGGTATTATAGAAATTACTTATAAAACGTAGTCGTAGGTTGATATCTATAGATTCACTTTTCGTATCAAAAAGGACGCTTT
Source organism: Arachis stenosperma (assembly GCF_014773155.1). NCBI lineage: Eukaryota > Viridiplantae > Streptophyta > Magnoliopsida > Fabales > Fabaceae > Arachis > Arachis stenosperma. Next base: position 83,338,000 of record NC_080383.1, read on the forward strand.
TAGAAGGTAGCCTATTTGTTAAATTTTGGGTACATTTTAAAAATAATGCTTAATATATCTATAACAAAAAACTTAACATTTAGTGAATTTTTTTCCTCTATTTTCTTTGAAAGCAAACTCACAGTAAAATTTTTGTCCATTCCCTCCAAATCTCACTCACCTCCAAAACACCTTCATCCCCTTTCAGAAACCCTTGAAAGCTCACTCACTGCGCCGTCGCGAAGTAGAAACCTTGCCTCCAAAGCTCACCATCGTCGCCCCCCACTCACTTTCTTCACTCTCGCCATTGACCCTGTCACTCTCGCTCTCGTCATTGACCCTCTCATTCTCGCCATTGACCCTCTCACTACAACAAGAAGAAACCCTCTCACTCTGGCCATTGACATCGTCGCCCCCCACTCACCACTCTCCACATTGTTGCACTACTGACCGTCGCTCCTCTTTCCCATCTTGCACTGATCGTCGCTGCGCCGCCCTCATCATCGTCGCTGCGTCGCCCTCACCATCGTCATCACCCCCAAATAAGAGAAAAGCGTTTGCCATCACCACTCACCACTCACGGCTCCAGGAAGACTCTGCGCTCACTCATCTTCCCCACTCATCTTCATCATCGCTTCTCTTCGCTTCGCAGTCACATAACGAAGACTCTGTGCTCAACTGAAAGCTTTCTTCATTTGCGAGGTTAGGGTTCTGATTTTAGATTTCAATTTGGGGGTCTGGTACAATAATCTGTGACATCGTGAATTGATGAACATGCATGCTATTGTTGCAACGCAGGAGAACTCATGAATTTAGGGGTTTTATTCCATTAACACAGGTGAGTTTGGCCATGATTAGTTTCTGCGCAGGAATACCAAGATTAGTTGCTTATTATGTTTGTTGCTTATTATTAGTTTTCTTTTTCTTTCAATTCTGCTAATTAATAGTTTCAAGTATTGTGTAGTTTCAATTCTTATTATTAGGTCTCAAGCTAAATTTGTTGGATTCTTGATGAACTCAAATAAAATAAATATGGCTGTGAAAGTCTGATCCCTTAAATAATGTGTGAATCACCTGAAACTACAAGAAAAATATCCAACAAGTTGATGCATGAGCCAGATATGCCATTTTTGAAATCGGTTTCTGCTCTGTAATCACAAACACAACAACTATGGTCTTGTTTATTTCTTGTATTTCAATTAGAATGTTGATATTTGAGAGTAACCAAGTTGATGCATGAGCCAGATACGCCATTTTTTAGCTGAAATCGTATTTAGTTTGGGTGACATTTTAAGATGTTTATTTATTTTTCAGGTGACATTTGTATTGAACTGTATTTAGTTAATTAGATTCGAGTAATTTATTTGGTGTTTTGTTCATGGTATTGAACTGTATTTTTCTAAACACTTGAATAGTTTTTATTCCATCCAATACCCAATTCTGCATGCAAAATTATTGTCTTACTATTAAAAGTTCCAATCTTTATGAATTAATTGAAATGAGTTTTGGTGCTGTTGCTATGTTAATTTTCATTTTTGCTTGATCCTAGCACATTGTTAGTTTGGAAAATTGGTTTTGGATTTGAAAATTTGAGCTTTGTTACTTTGAGTTTAGGTTATAATTCTGTGAAACTAAATTTTGTTATCTAGAATGTGTTCATGATGTGGCTAAAACTGATGCTTGAACTGTAATTTGATTATTATGGTTTGTCTCTTCCAAAGTAGAACCAAATAATGTAACCTTTGGTTAATTTACTTCATTTTTTAATCTTATGTATCTGCAGCATCTAATTTGAACCAATGGATGGTACAGCAAGTATCTAATTAACCAAATGCTCTTATTTATTGAAATGTATCTAGTCTGCATTGGATGTACATTAGTAATCTGAGTTAAAATTTGGGGGTGCAATCGCCATCTATCAAGATATCATCACCTTTTTCTTGCCCCTGCTTTCAATATTGAACAATTAATTAATTTAGTGATTCAATCATGCCACCTTTAATTAGATGCAGCAGAGCAGAGGCCTCAGATGCTCAAATTGTACATCGATACATCTCTATTGTTTATTGAACAATAGTCCTGTATCTGTATGCTTTTTGTTTATTTATTCTAACTTCATATATTAATATAATTGATTTTCTTTAATTGTAATAGATGTGATCACTTTTACACGCTAAGGATTTTAAATGGAATGATATTGTTTGGGATTTTTTCTTTCCTTCCAATGTACAGGCAACTTGTTAATATTAAAAAAAAGAGGAGGTGGACATATTAGGAGTAAAAGAAAGAAGAAATAAATGACTAAGTGAATTTAAAAGTTTAAATATTTCAATTCATGAAAATTAATTTCTGTGATAAATTTGGTTTCTTTTGCATTAGAATGTGAAACCAGTTTCTGCAAATTGGTTTATAGATATACACGTTGAAAAATAGTGGTTTTGTAGAATCTTGTGTCTTTGAAGTTGGATTGATTGAAAATTTTTGGTACCCTTTCAAGCAGAATCTTACATCTCTAATTTATGTTGTTATTACTTGAGTTTTCTGTTTTAATTATTGTAGTTAACTTGTTATTACTGTAATTCTATTCTGTTGGTTGATTCTATTAGTTGATTCATGTTTTTGTTATTTTTCTTTTTCTATTTTTTTTGTTTTTACTATGATTTTCTATTTAGGTTGTTACTATGATTTCTATACTGTGATTTTTCTTTTGCCATCATCTTCTAACTGCTTCTCACTGCTCACCCAGCACCACCAGTGTTTGCTGTTTTTGCCGCCACTCCTCTGTTTTGCAGCCTCTGAGCCGCGAACTCCATCGCCGGTTCCATCTTCACCTGGCCGTCGAACACCCTTCACTTACACCACGAGGACCACGACTCGCCTTTTGCCTTCTTACATAGATATCATTGGGTAAAGATGCTTTATCTGTTTATTATACTCCACTAACCACTTCTTATCAGTAAGAATAGTTAAATAGTTTATTATATTTGAATAAATTATTATTTTTTCATATGAAATTATGAATGCAACTTTGTAGAGTAGAACAGCATCTGATACTGTACATGTTATACGTACTGACCACTTTCTTTTTTGGAAGAAAAATAGTTATTAAATTTATCTTTTGGGTTTGGGGTTCTACCTGGTGCCATGATCCATCTCTTTCAAAGGGATTCCCAACCTATAGCCGAAATGCAAATATATGTATGGTGTATCTGACTTCAATAATAAAGAAAGATACAAACGAACAAATACACTTAAAAGTGCTCCTGCTCATGAACCATCTTTTATATTTTTTATTTTCAAAATTTCTCTAAACAAATTAAACCAAAGTCTATGACTGTATGTTCAAGACAAGTGCTACTGTGCTAGTAATAAGTAGTTCACACCCATTTTATATTCAAATATCTGCGAATATATATATATAGTTATAAGGTGTGAATGGTAAATTGCAATGAGTTATGAGTATATTTGCACATATTTATTTGAATTTCTAAAAAAAAAAACTTTCTTTTAAATGCTATAGATAAAAGGATTTGCACATATCTAAATATGCATCGGTCTTTAATTTTTATACATTTCAAACTATTACAGACTTAAATATTAGAGTTTCTTACATGTATACACCGCACATGTAATGGAACACAATTTAATATTTGCTTGAATTCTCTAAATAAAATGTTTTATTTTTCATTTTTATTTTTTATCTACATGCAATGAGTCAAGTTCTGCATTTTTGTTTCTGAAAATATGTTTATCTTACATCTAGGGATCTGTAGGCAATAAGACATAAGGTGGCTATTTTTTTTAATATGACCATGGAGTAAGGCAGTAAAAGAGAAATTTAGTTACTTTATCATGGAGTAAGGCAATAAGACAGGGTACCCTGCTCAACTTAATTTAACAGATATCAAGAAAGAAATGGTAGTTAGAAATTTTGTCCCTTGCTTATCATTGCATATTCATTTTTCATTGCCTTTTCTATGTGCTTCCTATTTAGTTTTCACTTCTGGTTTAAGATTATCTGCATAACTAGGTGGAAAGATTTAGGCACTCTTGTTTCTAGTCAGTGTAACTGGAGTTTGGTAGTCTTCCTATGTCGGTCCATGTCTAGTCTATAGTTTCTCTAGTGGCATCATGATATTTACCGAGAGAAGGGATGTGGATTTATGTTGTAGTTAACTTGACTGACAAATACAAGGTTACATTTACAGATATGCTGTTAACGATTAATTAGTTAATTTATGACTACCAATACATGCTGAGAATTGGGAAATAAATACTACCTTTGTTTGGACATGACTGTCTATTTTTTTTTTCAAATGAAATTATCCAATTGAAAAATTTGCGTTTTAATTTACAAAAATATTATTATAATTTGCGTTTGAGTTTCTTATGAATGGTTGCAAAAATATTATTAGAAAGTTGACTTTGTTTTGTGTTTGCATTGAGCAAGATTGAAGGTGGAAGTTTTTGGTTATGGTCTTCCAAGCAGATTTTGTGGAAACGTTGACCGTGTCATGGCAAGGTACACTGCATACTTTAATTCTTTTGTTTTGTTAGTTTTGAAGTTGCAATTTAACTTATTATATTTGTACTATAAATTCTATGGTTCTCTTTATTTAATTTGCTTTACCTCAATGGGTTTCTAGAGAATTACTTGTAAGATTAGGAACTATTTTCCAACCTAATTACAAGGCTTTGAAAGTCCTTTTCATTGCCCATTCCCTTTATAGTGAATAACACCATTCCTCTTCTATTCTTGCTATGGCTGGAAATGGTTATTGGCTTTATTAACACTGAAGTTATATTGCTATGACTGAAATTTGTTTGTGCAATTCTGGTTGTTGTTTCTCTGATTTTGTGTACTTGGTACATATGAATTTGTCCCTATATCTAATTTAAGTGTAAAAGTCTGATTAATTAGTCTGGTTAATTCAATCGAAAAGAAATTTTTTTGCTGTACCAGAGGAGTCCCTTGTATAACAGTAGCGATAAAGAATAAAAAAGATGTTATAATTAATTTAGTCATGCATTGGCCATTCAGTCGCTCTCTTTTTTGTTTTCTTGCAATCATAAGTTTATGCTGGATGACTTAAAGGCTTATAATATTGTACAAATACTTATTATGTATGATATTATTCCAGAACTAAGATATGCTTTACTAAGTTCATGCCTTTTCCTTATATCAAGAGCTGCAAAATATTAACATAATGAAAACAAAAACCTCTAATTTTAGCAAGTTATTTTTTTTAGTATATGCTTTTTTGGTTTACTATGTCTACGTGTTCCATTTAATTTTTATAATTACGAATATCATTATGAATATTTTTTAACTACTTTTCTATATAATTATGCAGGGTAACAATGAAGATTAAGCAATGAAGATTAAGCTGACTATTATTGTGGTTTATTGGCTAAGATAGAGTGCTATTTAGAATCTTTACATGTATGGTTGACTAATGACTTTTATTAGGAGATACTTTTATTGGCTAAGTGATATTATGGTTTTGATATGGCTATGCTTACTTTAGTGTGAGGTGTATGAATTTTTACAGTTAACTTTATTCTAGTACTTTTGGATCAATATTAATATATTTTGGTTAGAGATAATTTTTATTATTTAAAAAAATTATTTAGTATAGTTATGTATTTATTTTTATTTTGTAATATTCAACTCATTTAAATAAAAATGCAGAATTATTATACATGTAATCATATTAACTATTATGTTGTATTAATAATTATTAGATAATTATATATATATATATATATATATATATATATATATATATACAGAAAAAAAAACAAGACCTAAGGCTACACTTATATACAGTAGCTATAGTATACAAAAAAAAGAGAGGGACCTAAGGCTACGCTTATAAAAAGTAGCTATGGTATACAATGTGGCTACGCTTTATAGATGATACAGTAGCGTTGAAAAGCGTAGCCTATTCTAGAAAAATGAAAGCTGAAAAGCGTAGCTTTTGGTCCTGGACAGCATCACTTGAAAAGCGCACCTTATTTCCAAACGCCAAAAGCGTAGCCCTTGGTGCAGAAAAGCGTAGCCTTTGAGAATAGGCAACGGCCGAATAGGAATCACCCAAAAAGCATAGCCGTAGCCCAAAAAGTGTAACCGTAGCCTAAGACATCATTTTTTCCACTTTTGGCCACACTTTTTAAATATACCTGAATGGGTGTTTTTCTTGTAGTGGTATTATTTTTCCTGTTAGACTTATACCCATTGATTACCAAAAACCTGTAGCTGGTAGTCATTCCAAATAACAACAGAATCATTTCTCTTGCACTAAAAACACAGCTGATAGCCATTCCGGTAAAAAAAAAAAAAAAAATCATATCCATTGATTACCAAAAATTTCACTTTCGAATAAAAGATTTGAATTGTGTTTTTCTATGGACAACTATAGCTGAAGTTTAATTTAAGTGATAAATTTTGTGTCTTTTAGTACGCTGCACTCAGACTTGAAACTTGACATAAACTAAATAGTGAAACTCTTTAGTGCTGGATGTATAAATGTATAGTATGAGTGTTCTTAATGTAATATCTATAATTAAAGGTTGTCCAATTTATCTAAAAAAAAATTATAAACAACTAATAGTGTTGTTAAATCTATAATGTAATAATTGAGAGAGAGAAAAAAAAGACGACATAGCATAAAGGACACTTATTTCCGCTTAAACTCTTTTCTGGTCTTATTCTCTTTCAATCACTGATTCTCTTTTATTCTTTTTAATTATTTTTCTTTTAAACAAAATAATTCAAACCCTCTCCTCATTCTTTTTTCTTTCTTCTTCTATTCTATCATCCTTGTTCCAAAATTCTCATCCCAACTACAACAACATCAAACTTACTTTTTTTTTATCTTAGTTCTTTTTTCTTTTCTACTCTACTTCTATTTATTCAAATCTCATCTCTCACAATTCCAAATCGTGAAATTTCAGTTTAATAAGTGAAGAAAACATTCAATTTTTGAGTTTCGATTATTATTGATGCTTCAAAGTAACTATTTTACTCAATAATTAGTTATATCTCTAATTTTTGTCATCCATATACTTAAATCCGAAAATAGAATTATTAGGTTAAAAAATTTGGGGTTTCTATCAAATTGAGTAAGATGGTATTAACTGACAATATTATTAGCTCACAAATTACTAACATATTTCTAGAGTTGTAAAGTTATTGAATATTATTTATTTGGTAGTTCAGTGATGCGCTCAGAATTGCTTTTGATTTTTTAGAACTAAGTTATGAGTGAATATTATGTCTATAATTATTTTTAAGTGTATTATAATCAATATTCAAAATGAATCATTATTTTTAGCATTCGAAAATATTTAATTATTATGATTTTTGAATTATTGAAATGAATACTGATTTTTGAAAAACTCATAATTTTATAAAAGAAATACACACGAGACGATATTCATATATTTTATAAAGCATACATTTTTTTTATTTGACTTTGTTATACTTTAATTAAATTTTTAGTATGCATTCTTATATATATTATTTATTATGATATTTAGTAATATGTTACAAGCATTAGAGATTTGTTATAAGTGAATTAGTTTGGATTAGTTTGGGAGCCTCTAACTAAAAAATCGTAGTTAACAATGGTTATGACGTTAATATTGATGCATCTGACTCAGACCTCAACTAGCGGGGATGTTGTTAGTCCAACATGTAGGCCATACATTGAATCTGTTATACTGTACGGGCACACTAGAGGAAAGACCTATCCTTAGAGATGGAGCCGCCCAAGTGTATGGCATTCGATTTGATTTCACTTTTAGAATGAGAACTCTCATTTCAGTTCATTCACTTATTTATTTATTTGCGTATTTACCTAATATGAATTTCTTATAGCTAGAAAGAAATATAACTTTCAAGGTGAAATTTCGTCATGTGTGGATTATAGATATAATGTTTGTTCACTGAGTTGTAAAATTGACCCTATCATATTCTCATATTTTTCAGATACAGGTGTCAATTTAGGTTTTATTCCATCTGCCCCACAGTAGGTCTTAGTCATTTCGGTGAGTCCTTCTTTTATCCAAGAGCTATATTTAGATGTAATGAAACATTTGCACAAAAATTTAAATTATGTCGATACTCCATATGTCACATGCAGGGTCCTTGAAGGAGGAAAAATGTCGGAAAAGATTTTCACAAAAATATTGTGTTACAAGTATAGTTCTAAACCGACAACTAAACCTCTATAAATATTTAAATTGTTTGTGACTTAAGCAAACTCAACAAACTTAACTGAAGTATTTAAACTTCAGGTCGTCTCTCAAGGAATTGCAGAAAAGTGTATTTATTATTAGTTATGAGATTGTATCTTTTTGGGTTTTGGGTTTAATAAGTAAGGAATGTAAATAACAAGAAAATAAACTAACAACTAAGAAAAGTCCTAGCAAGTGTTGAGAATCGGAATTCCTATCCTCATTATCATTGTCAATTGTGATGGTAATTACAAATTGCTCTCACTTAGTTAACCTCTAACAATTGAAGAAAAGTCAAGTGAGCAAATCAACTTGAGTTCACAAGTCCTAATTAAAGACTAGAGTTAGTGAAGCTCAAGCCAACTAGCAACTTTTAATCACCAACCAACAAGAGACTTTTGATAATTCAAGAGTCTCTAAATTACTCAATCCAAGCTAAGAATACAAAAATCTAATTTTAAAATCCAGCCAAGCATTTTATCAAACACTTGGAAGGCATAAAATAAAAACATAGAAAACTAACAAGACATAGCAAAATCTAAACAACTAATTGCAAGTATCAATGACTAACAATTAAAGAGAGTAACAATAAAAATAGAAAACATCAATTACATTAACAGAAGTCAAATGTAACAAGAGCTCATAAACACAAAAATGGCAAAAAAGAGAAATTAACAAGAGAAGAAGATGAACTAAAGTGCTTAAACAAATAAAAGTAAGAGAAAACTAAATTAAAGGAAGATTGAACCTGAACCTAAAGAGAAATTGAAAGAAGAAACCCTAAATCTAGAACATCTAAACCTAAAATTGTGTGAATGAAAGTTAATGATTCCCCCCATCCAGCTCCACTCTGCAGCCTCTAATCAGTATTTTTGGGCCTGAAACTGGGTCAAAAGCAGCCCAGAAATTGCCACCAGCGAATTCTGTTAATTGCAGCACGTGACGCTCGTCAGGCGTACGCGTCGGCCATGCGTACGCGTCGCTGAACATATTCCTGGTCACGTGTATGCATCCCTTTCCATCCTCTAAGTCATTCTTGCCCTATAAATCCTGAAAACACTTAATAAACATATCACGGCATCGAATGGTAATAAGAGGGGATTAATATTAGCAAATTTAAGGTCAAAGAAGCATGTTTTCAATCATAGCACAAAATTAGGAAGAAAAATGTAAAACATGTGAATTATATGCATAAGTGTGAGAATAATGGATAAAATTCACTCAATTCAATACAAAATAAACCATAAAATAGTGGTTTATCAATCCTCATGTGTGTATGATAAATCCCATTTTTTAGGGTTTACATTGTGTTAAATTTAGAGGATTTTATCAACTTTTCCCACATTTATTCACTAAAATAGCATGGTTTTGTAAATTCTCCTTAAATTATGCTTAAGAGTGAAAATATACTTTTTAGACCCAAAAATTGATAAATTTAATTCACCTTAATTCCATTGATGTCTTGATATGTTTGTTAAGTGATTTTAGGTTTAGAAGGCAAAGATTGGATTGAGGGAATGAAAAAAAAGCATGTAAAAATGGAGAACTCATGAAGAAATGAAGGAATTGCTAAGCTGTCAATCCTGACCTCTTCATACTAAATCGATCATAACTTGAGTTATAGAGGTCCGAATGAGGCGGTTTCAATTGCGTTGAAACGCTAACATCCGGTGCTTCAAAATGATATGCAATTTGTCATAGTTGCCTTGCAGCTAGGTGACACGTACGCGTTGCAGGATCAGCGTGACTCACTTAAAGGCAACACGTGACCAGCAATTTCTGAAGCATTTTGGGCCCAATCCAACCCATTTCTGATGCTATTGAACCAAGGATGAAGGGGGAATGAACCAAGTAGTCACAGTTGAGTTTTCATAATGTTTTAGGATAGAATTCTAGAGAAAGAAGCTCTCTCTTTTCTCTAGAATTAGGTTAGGGTTCTTAGGTTAATTTCTCTTAGATCTAGTTTTTAATTCTTGCTTTGATTTATTTTTCTTTAGCATTTCTTGTTCCTACATCTTTGCTCTCTTAGCTTTATTTGTTATTTCTTTTATTTTGTTATTCTCATGTTTATGCACTTTTGTTCCCTTTGATTTCAATTAATACAATTTATGTTTGATGTTCTTATTGTTTAATTGCTTTGCTATTGTTATTTTCTTGCTTTGGTAGTTGTAGATTTTACATTTCTTGCAATTTTACCATACTTTCCTTTTATGCCTTCCAAGTGTTTGATAAAATGTTTGGTTGGATTTTAGTGTAGAACTTTCTATTCTTGGTTTGGGATGGTAACTTAGGTGACCTTGAGTTACTAATATCCAAGTGATTGATAATTTGTTGCCATTAACTCTAGTCTCTCACTAAGTTAATTAGTGAAATGGCTAGGACTTATGGACTAAGATTAATGTAGCTCATTTGACTTTCCTTTACTTGTCGGAAGATGACTTAATGGGATTGATCCTTGCAATTACCATATTGTGATTAGTAATAAGGATAGTGATCCTTAACCATCAACCCTTGCCAAGACCTTTTTATCATTTGAGTTTCATTTACTTTCTTGTCATTTACATTTCTTGTCTCTTATTCCAAAACCCCAAAAGATACAATCCATAACTAATAATTGAATACACTTCCCTGCAATTCCTTGAGAGACGACCCGAGGTTTAAATACTTTGGTTATTTTTATTAGGGTTTGTACTTGTGAAAAACAAATTAAACTTTGATTGAGGATTGTTTGTTGGTTTAGAACTATACTTGCAACGAGATTTTATTTAAGAAATTCTACACCGACATAAATCCTACATCAGTGTCATGTTATTTTGGATCTCCAGCTATTTAGATAGTAATTATCTTTTGGTTATTTAAGACTTGTGGAGTCAATTATATGCTTTATTTATCAATTTATTATATATGATGTGACTTTTGACATGTTTGGTTGTGGATAAAATTAGAATATGATGTTGTTGTCTTTGAAAATGAATGTTTGTTATTGATATTGGAAGATAATATTCATGTTGGCAACTTGTCCATTTTTCTGTAGATTTGGTCAATTGACTAGTTAACGGACTTGTCTCTTGAGTGCTAGTCATGGCTTGGTTCGAGTCATGACATATATAGTAAAGCGAGTTGAAACCTATTTTGGCCTTTGAAATTTTCACCCGGTCTTAAAAGTGTAGACATAAAGGTGTATATGTTGAGGGTGAATGAAAGCATTGTATTCAGCAAGTATGAAAAAGAAGCATGTGTTAACTACTGTGGTACGTATGTAATGTTGCATCAGTGAAGAATTAAAGCTAAGTATTAAACACACTAGTACCATTCATAAACTTGAAATATAATCTCTACATTTAGGGTCCAAAAAAGGGTATTCATAGTCAATATCCAAAGGCATTGCTTGCCAATAACTGAACAAATAACCAGAAAGTTATGAACAAAATACATCCAGAAAGTCTTCAACAAAATAGTCAAGTATTTAGACACACATAACCGTGTTCCAGTGACACAGGGTAAACATAATTAAGAAAATAACTACCCTAACTATAATAATCTATCACTGCTAAATATCATTCACTTCTTCCTAGGAGGTTTGAATGCTGGCTTCACTCCTGGTGTAGGGAAAAATTTCATGACTTCAGCCATCCTTAAAGCTGTTCCAAAACTTGCTCCCTGCAATGGGTCGACACTTGCTGATCTTGGGGCTGGAGATGCTTTCCTCTTCGGTTGTAATTTATTGGGCTTAGTTGCAGGAGTTACCTATAGTTACATGAGTAGAATACAAGTCCAAATCAATTTGATACACAATCAAACTAAACAGATATTTAACATAAACCTTAAACCCACAAATAATAGGACAAATTGGATGGTTACTTGTTCTTGTTCTCCATTATCTATCTCCATTATCTAGTAGTGAAAAAGGTGTCTGTGATAGCACAATCTCTGAAGGAGCATTAGCATTTGTTGGGGCCTCAAAAGTAGCAACATCAGTGGCTGGAGCAGGGTCATCCTCTCCTTCTCCGTCTTGTGCAGACTGACCCTCTATGGTTTCATTTGCATTAGAATCCTTTTCTTTCTTCTTAGCTATTACAGCTGCTGCAGCAGCAGCAAGGGAAGCTGCAATGTCATCAGCTTTTTTGTGGGAGCGGCTTCTTTTTGTGTGATCTTTTGTCCCACAATAAGTACAAGTAAACTCCTTGTACTTTCTAGCTAGTTTTGTTGCTCTAGTCTTACTCTTCTTACTTCCTGAAGGCTCTACATCCTTCTGTCTTTTCTTCTTCAAAGGACCTGGCTTCCTCTGAATTTTGGGAGTTTGAGGCCTACTATATTGAGACTTCTCCCACATTGCTTGTCCAAGGATAGGATTCAAGGAATGCTTATATTTTTCTCTATATGAGTCATGGTCAACTAGTTGTGACAATAGTCTTCAAGATTTTCATTGAGTCTAGCTATTGCAGCACATGCGTGGACACATGGCATGTCTGAAATCCAGTTTACATCCAATCAGAGAGGATGTTCAACCACAAACAGTTTATATACAATCAGAGCAGAATTTATTCCAAACTAAATTGTATGCCTAACACATTTATTTCAACCAAAGACGCAATTCCTACAAAAGTTGACAATCACGACTAAAATGTATATTTGAAATATTTATAACTACTAGCAAATAAGTAAAAGAACACTCTTATACATGTGATATGCCAGAATCTGCATGTGCATATCTGCTTTTTCAAATCAACGACCATCTTTGTTGGCAACCCATGAATCTCAAATATTTGATATCCATTATCACCACACCACACTGGACGTCATTTTTGCAACTTCTTCCTTATCCTCTCTAGTCTGCTCCTCTGAATAAGAGGTAACCTGCTAATGTGGTGTTATAGCTTCACTTTATTTTTTACAATTATTCTCATCACGAACATGTGTACTTCCTCTAGTAGAGTGAGTATAGGCTTTGCCCTATACTCCTTTATCCTTGCATTGAAAACTTTGCATGCGTTATTACAAATGTTATCGAGCTTTGAAGCATTGCTAAAGTATGTCTTGGTCCAACTTTTCTTTGGCCATTTGTTCAAATAGGCCCAAGCATTCTCATTCTTTCTCTTTAGCTTCTCCATCTTCTGCTCAAAGCCATGCCTAGTTGTCTCCCATGCACATTTTCATAATGATGCGTGAGCATCTTTCCTATCTTTTCCTAGTGAATTTGCATCTAAATTGTTGAGTTTAATAAAGAATTAATTATCCTTTAGCCAATATGGATGCTACTTTGAGTCTTTTGTAGTTTTATTTATTTTAGGTAACATTCGGCTGGATTCAATGGAGTTTCTGCAGCACAAGAATCAAAGGAGATGGCAGCGAGGAGCGACGCGTACGCGTGATTTGGAGCTTTACATGACGACGCGTGCGCGTGATTGACGCGTACGCATGATTTGAAGATTTACTCAGTGATCCGTGCGCGTGACCGACGCATTCGCGTGACTCGCGAAAAAGACTATCGACGCGTACGCGTGACTGACGCGTACGCGTGACTGACGCGTACGACTGACATGCGCCACGTGCAGAAAACGCAGAAACCGCTGGAGGGTGATTTCTAGTCCAAACAACTATTCAATTTAGTTTCTGACATACACCACTTCTCCATCTTCTTTCGCCTCAAAACTTTCTCCATGGTGGATGACAATTGTTATATCATCATCCATCTACATTGCAAAATAACAAAAATCTTAATAATGATTTCAAAAAATAAAGCATACTGGCTTAACTTAGTTCAAACTCCAAACAACAAAATAGAGTATAATTGATTTTTAAACAACAAATTTTTTAAATACAAGCAATAACACACACATAATAACATTTATCCAAAAATAACAAAAGATACAAATGACATTCTCTTCTTCAGCAACGAAAACAGAAAACAAACCTTAGCATCATTCACATGCAACAACTTCCAATGCCCTAGATATAAACAACAACTTGCTTCGATAAAAAAAATGCAATACAAAAACTGAAACAAAAGCCACGAATAGAGTATCAACAAATTTGTAAAAAAAAGAAAGCTTCACTTCCTAACCTGATCTTCGCCGTTTCTTTCCGCAGAAATGCTACTTGTTCAACAATCTCACCCAACAGTCCAATACACGATGAATGTTACTCTGATTCTCCTTTCTCACAGTCAAGCATGCGAAAAGAACAAAAATGTGGGAAAGAAGAATAGAAGAAAAAGAGAAGGAAGAAGAAAGGTCAAGTTACGTCTATGTCTTTATCTATAGGTTGACCTAACTTTTTTAACCCAACGAATCCCTTAAATGATGTCGCATTGAGTAAAAATTGGGAAGGAACATAAAACGACGTCGTTTTAGGGTTTCCTACATGTCAACTTAACATGCCACATCAGATCTCCGTTAATAGAGATAACTGCAGGGGCAAACGTGAGACACGATCCAATATTTAGGGGTGTTAATTGGGTAACTAAAAAATTGGGGGTCGAAATTGAGGCCGGGTGAAAATTTTAGGGGCCAAAATGAGTTTCAACTCATAGTCGAGCTCACCAATTACTAAACTTTAAACCCTAAACTCTATACTTTTTTTTTCCAAATAATAATAGAAGCATGTGTGAACTTGACTGTATATAATCCATAAGTAGGTTCTGGTTATTTTTGGTTTTATCAAAATTCTTACAGGTATTCATGGGCCGGGGTTAGGTTTAATTATACTCAAATTCGATTTTAAAAAACCATCAGATCTATTTTGACTTGACCCAAAAGTGATTCGAAACAAAATTGGGTTAAATTAGATTGACTTGATAAAAAATTAGTATATATAAATTTGTAAATTTTATATATAAAATAAATTTAACAAATGTTATATCATATTTATACTAAAATAAACTATTTTAAAGCAAAAATAATACCGGTAATATAAAAAAATTAATTAAAATATAAAAATATAATATAATATTATTAATTTTACTATAAAATATATTTTTTGTTATAAAAAACATACAATTTTAAATTGAGTCGGATGAGCTGAATATGACCCGAATCCAACCCAAAAATAATGTCAAGAAAAATGACAAACTTAAATCCAATAAAATGTGTCTTAGGTCTGAATTGGATTTCGAATTGGGCTTTGAATATCCTACTAATTTCTAAAGTTGACGGAAAAAAATCGTAATAAAAAAAATTCGAATTCCTAAGAGAGAGAGAGTAGGAATACAATAGAAGGACTTGAGATGAGTGAATGGTGCGACAACATATGGTATAGGTCTAACTTTGTTGGGTGACGCACCTCAATATATCAGTACAATTGGTGTTGTTCCCTCTGTTCCCAAGAGCTTCTTCTGCTTCTACTACTTATACGAAATTTCACAATTTAATTTGTTACAATCTATTTAAGAAAATCAACCCAAGACATATATACATAATATAAATGATAATTTAAAATGTCATTAGATAATAATCTTTTCTTCTAGCTAGGTACAAGATCCCTTAAAATATTTAATATATGCTTTATAGATATTGAAGATGTTTCTGCTGTCAATAGCATTGGACAGAGCCAGTAGTGGAAGATTGGTGATAAAGATATTAGTTTGAATAATTAGAACTTTATCTATCTATAAACCATAGAAACCTCGTGGAGTCTATGCTGATATGGCATTTTCTCATTTTCTTGATTTTTTTTAAAATAAATATTTAGAAAGCAGCTGATTAGTCAAAGAGAGTTGGTAAAATCTTAATTTGCACTCTACTGCTCTACGCTCTCTCTCTCTCTCTCTCTCTCTCTCTCTCTCTCTCTCATAGATCATCTCACTCTTTGGCTACATCCTCTCTCTCGCTGGTCTGTTCTATGTGGATCTCTGGTCGACTACTTCTTGCGGTCTCTTTACTCACCCAGTAGGACTGTAGATTTCCACCCAATCGGAACCGGCGAAGGGTTCGGGCCGATGGATGGTGACGGTTACGGAGAATACGGGTTCAACACTAACCAGGCTCCTCCTCCGTAGCTATATGGTCACAAGCGAGGGTTTCGAGGAGTTTCGCCAGATGAGGTACCATACTTTTCATTGTGATCTGGATCTTGGTTGCTCCTCTCCTATTTTGATTCCCTTGCAATCCTATCTTAATTTGTCTTCAAATTTTTATTTTTCTCCCTTTTTATCATTTTTTCGATTCTTTTGAATATAAGAGGTGGTGCTGAAGATGATACCAGAGAACAGTGATTTTCTATTTTTTTGTTGATTTTAATTGGCTATTTTCTGTTTTGGTTCTTTTTTTTTTCATGGTTGTCCCTTCCTATTTTGTGTTGCTTTGTTTACACTTATTTTCTTTTCAGTTATTGCTTAAATGAGAACTTATATGTGTGTCTTCAAGATTTTCTTAAGTTTTGTTTTGATAAGAAACATTATTGAAACTTGTGTGTGGGTTGGTTATGCAAAGAAACATAAAATCTTTTTTTATTCAAACTTGCCCACCATGTGTTTGATATAAGCTCCCAATGATACCACTTCCTTGTTTTCTTGTCTACAATTACTACTTTAGGAAGATATATTGACTTAGAAATAATTTTATCGTTATTTTCTGCTTTAATTATCAATAATGTAGCTTTTCTTTAATGATTTTACGTTCATTTAATTCAATCTTATAACTTGGTTATTGTTTAATGCATGCTATGTATTTAAGGTGGTTGAAAAATTCCATTTCATTAAGGATATAGCACGTTGCTATTTGGATGGTTATAAAGGTTACAAAGTTTTTTTTTCTTGTCTACAATTATCAATGAGTGCAGCACTATTTAGGATTGTTTTGCTTTGCTAGATATATGATTGTGCTGTTGATTGTTATAATTTTAACTCTTTGACTTATGAAGCATATTAATGAGACCCACATGACATAATAAGAAATTTTTTGCCATTAAAAAATTAGATTATCTTTTTGTTTTTCATTAGCTTAGTTATTTCATTATGTGAAAAAACTAGAAATGCTCATGTGTAATAAGAAGTTTCAATCATGGACAGTAGGTTAATTAAATTAGTCAAGGAGAGTGGGTAATGTACTCCTCTAAGTTGTGTCTCTCTCTTATTTCTCTTTCTTTCACAGCCAAGAATATCTGCCTTCAATGATGACTTCTTATCTCACTGCTTCATCTATCACAGAGAGGAACTTGAGGTCATTTCAGTGCTTCTATTTTTTCTGCTTCTGCTCACTTCTTTTTGTTTTTTTGAATTTTTTTAATTCACTTTTTTTAGTTTAAAATTGTTTTTATACGGTATTTAAAATTTGGGGACAGAATTGTAGTCTATTTGTGGCTTGATTTTTTTTTTGCTTTTGTGACATTGAGAAATGAGAACTGACATAAATAACAAAGCATTTTTTTGTTTTAGAATTTTTTTGTAGTCACTGATGAGGTAGTATTTTGGATGTTTTGAGGTATGTATGTATAACTAACAGTATGTAGATGATTTTGATATGAATGGTAGTTTTTTTATGTTAGAGTGTCATAGAATGTGGTGATGTGTGATTTAATTAATGTGTAAGTGATTCATTGACCTACTCTATTTGATTGGTCTATTCTTTATTGAAAATACTGTTGTTTCGTGTAGATGATGAAGTTTTTCTTAGTATCTTAGGTCAGATGTAGGGGTTTCTATAGTATGAACAAGTTTAGTCTATATATATATATATATATATATATATATATATATATATATATATATATATTAGTGTGATACTGGGTTTTGTGTCATGAGATACAACGATGTGATATAAGTAGGTAGTGAAGTTTTATATGGATTGAGGATGTGAGTTGGGTGATCTAATTAGATATAGCCATATAGGAATACTTTGTTATACTGTTGCGGATTGTGTATGATGTTGGTTTTGATTGGATAGTTTTTTCTGTGTCGTGTGTTTCCATGCTCGGTTATGTATTTTAGTGTAAGTGTAGTTTTTTCTCTCCATTCTTGATCGGATTTGAATTCAAAAAGTTCACCCCTTGGTTTTCTCTATAAAAGGATGCTTTATGTTGCACTTCTAATGCATTGAGCTGGTGATCTTTTACATTAATCTGATTTCTTTGCTATAGTGACTTGTTGTATTTGTTTTGTTTTCTTGTTTTTGGGTTTCAATGTCTCTTCCTTATCCATAAATGTTGAAAGCCAAATTACTATAGAATTCCTGAAATGGTCTTTCATTGGATTTCTGCTTTTGGTATTCTTTAGTTAACATTTCAACTATGAAATTCATACTCAAATAATATATTATGTTAAAATTTTTAACATGCTGAAAGTAAATATATTTATTTCTGTTTTAAGAGCCAAAAAAGGGTTTGGATAGACTTGAGTTGGTTCAAAACTTAAAGGATGCTTCATTTAGTTTATCTTTAAATGTGGTATAAAAGGGAAAGGGTATGGTTTTGAAAAAATATTTAGGTTGCTGATTTCAAGAACTTTATGCTGATTAGTATGACATCCTGCCTAATAAAAAATATATGGAGCTAACACAATGTAAATTGCTTTTACTAAATGCTTTCCTATGTTAACATAACATTGTACCTTGTCTGCCCTAATCGAAAACAGGATTTTCAAATAGAAAGACACACTATTAAACTGAAGTTGAAGATGACTCAAAATGAAAGAATTTTAAAATTGTGTATATGCTTCTAATCCCTATCTGAATCACTGAATCTTGATATTGGTTGTGATTTGTTGATATTGGAAGTGTTTATGAATTTTGATGTTGGTACTTTTCTTTATAAAGTGGTTAATTGATTGATTGATAAAATATCAAGAAATTTTAGTCAAATAAAGTAGGTGAGCCAATTTGTGCATGAGTCAAGGAGAGTAGTTGTGATGTACTTAGATAACTTGTGTCCTACTCCTTTCTTTTTTGGTTTTTCAATTTTTGTTTGATTTAAAAACTCATTTCTTTTTTAGTCAGAAGCCATTCAAAATAGTTGGGATAACCTAATGTCTACCGTTATCGTGACATCATCGGTGAGTGATTTGGTGTGAATGAGGTGTTGTCATGATTTTTAGTCATACATATATCAATCTGTAATTTCATTGCAAGATCCATGTTATTAGTTCATGAATGGTAGTTTATATGTTGAATTCCATTTATGCAGAATTTTGCTCATTTATACGTTCTAGAATGTATTTTTTAACAATTACTTTTTCAATATATCTATACATAACTAGCAACATCATGAATTCTTCACCGAGATGGATTTTTCTCCCACTTTGAATTTTTCTTCAAAAAGAAAAAATGAATTCGTTGTGTTTAGGTGGGGGAAGTGATTCTCTTACCTGATTTTCAGTGGGATCTCACATGAAAAATCAGATTTTGGTGGTTTGGTGGGTGAAATGACATCATTTGCTATAACAAATAGTATTCTTTCTTGATTTTCAGTGTGCTCTCACATGAAAAATTAGATTTTGGTGGTTTGGTGGGAGAAATGATGTCATATTCTATAATAAATAGTACTATCATCTATTATTCTGTTTAAAAAAAATATTTGGTCAATGAGAGTAGTTACTCTAACTTGTGGCCTACTCTCACTCCCACAGTCCCGCTCTCCTTTTTCATTTTTCTTTTCTTATTATTACTCCATGACATAAAAGAATGTGAGAAGAAGATTTGTGTGATTGGCGAGTGAAGGGAAGATGAACGGAAGAGGTAGACGGAGATCTGGTGTGCTTGGGTGCAACACCAGCGGAGCACTTCTAATAGCGTGAGTTTATTTTTTGCTGCTCCCATTCAAGTAAATTTTTTTAAGCATTTTTCTATGCTCGAGGTTATTGCCGAAGTCATTGTCTTGGATCTTAACTGTTTGGAATTAGTTTGCTTTTATTAGTTTTGCTATTCATGGTGGATAATTCTTAATTGCTTAAATTGAGGAAGTTGGTTTGTTTTTCATAATGGTTATGCTGCACTATCTCATTATTGTTTGTCTTGCAGTTTTGTGATTTTGCTTTATGAATGGTAATATGTTTTAGAGGCATGCACTTATGTTTAGGTGTGGTAGATATCCATGGATCTACTAAGAATAGACATACCAATTTGAATATATATCTACCTGAAAGATCATCTTCATCTACTAAGAATGGACATACCAATTCGAATCTTTAGTATTGATGATAAAAAAATACTACATACTTAACAATACTAGATGATTTTGTTTGTACGTAGTTAGTAGTAGTTGGTTACTTGGTTTTTTTTTCAATTCTTGATATATAGGAAAATGATATAGTACAAAAATAAAGTTAGTTTTGTGAATTTTAATTCGAACAAGTGTGTAAAAAAAATAAGTTGTTTCTTGAATTGATAGTGAAGGTTTATTTAAATTGTTTTGCATTGATTCAATTTTATGCAAACTCCCCTTTGTAAACTGTAATCCAAACACACACTAAGCAGATTCTATTTTGGCAGGTAAGTTTCCTTTACCACTTCAAAAAAGTGTGACTTGCTATATGTTAATACCTTTAGTTCTCCTAATGCAGCTTGGTTAGTTTCTTCTTATTCATATGTTTATCTCATATAGATATGTTGACTTTTGGTTAGTTCAAAACAATGCAAATGATGTATGTTTTATGTGATCTTTTGTTCCTTCTTTAAATTAGGCACCTTTCAACTATAATCTTCTATTTTTTTAACGGTTATTTCTGAAATTTTTTATTATTAAACATTAGTTGATAATATTATTGTAAATTTAATTAAAGGATTATGTATACTGATATTTTAATGATTTACCTTTGGGAATTTTAATTGTTTTCTTTAAATTAAGAAATTTTCTTTGAAATATGTGCTAGACTTTTTGATAAGAAATACACATGTTTTTTAATAGTTCTACGCTCACAAATCTCCAAAGGAGGTGAGATTAGATTTACAGCAAAAAATACAAGTGTATTTTAAGTAATATTATTTAGATAATAATATACATGCAAGTATTATTTATAGTAATACTATTTTTTTCTTTTATTGATTTCTTTTTATGACACCTAAATGGATGTAATCATTGCATGAAGATGCAGGTTTTTCTGGTTACTTGAGTTGCTTTTAAGGCCATGGCTTCTTCTTGGAGTCCAAAGCATGAGAAGATGCAGAAGAACTTGAGTACAAAGTTAGCTGTGGCAATAAGAAGTGTTCAATGGAGTTATGACATTTTATGTTCACCTTCAACAACCCAAGATGGGTAATCAATTTAAAAACAAAAACTTTTTAGAATACAAAAAACAATGCCACTTTTCTCTCATGATATGAAGTTTCTGTTTTGGTAATTTTGATTCTTTTGAGTCTTGTGTATATGATGATCATTGTGTTCCGTTAGTTTCATGAAGAGGTTGTCTTGTCAGAACTTTGAAACATACATAAGGCTTTCGTTACGCAAAAAAAGAAACATGTTATTCATACTTCATTTAGTTTACGACTTCATCAGCCTTTAAGAATTAGCATGTAAGTACTTCTGTCTTGGATCCAACTTTCTGCCTGTTTTATGTAATTAAACTTTCAGTGGGTTACACCATTGATGATAGCAAGGCCCCTATATTTGATTTGTTATTATAATCTATTTAATCTTTCTTTATGATGCTATGGTTTTCAAATTTTTCCCTCCCATTTGATCCTATGTCTCCATGTTCCATTATCTTTTCTTTATAATTTGAAGTCGAGGTCATTGTCTCTTGACAATACTGATAAAACATCCATGGGGTCACTGATATTTGGTGCAGTCATATAATATCATTTTTTTTTCAATTTGATGAGTATAACTACACAAGTGTTGTATAGTTAAATGGATGAAACTTTGGTGGTCTTGTATAAAAATTATATCAATTATTCTCTTTTATTCTTACATTTACTAGTGCATTTATTTTTGTATTACTTTGATATCTATACTCTTTGGATTCGTCTTTGTGCTTTTTACTCTATTGACAAAAATGATTTCAAGTCTTTAGGAATGGTGATTTTTTGGCAATTTGTTTGGTATAAAGAATGGTTGCGTATGCCTATTTTCAATGTTTGTTAATAGCTCTTATTATATTTTAAACTCAGCTAAACTTCATAATTTCTGGCAAATATTTTGGGGTCAATATAAATTAAGCTGTCAAAAATTTATTAGCAAAATATAAGAAATGGGCTATAGTAACGGAGGAATGTGATTGATCTCTTAGCAAACAATATATCATCGAGTTATTTGAATTCTTTCTAGAACTTGTATGTTATTTTATGGTTGGTACTTTTTAACTTGAGGTTTAGGATACTGTCTCCTATATAAATGAGTATTCTACTAAAGTGCTAATTGGTTTCAAAAAATACTAGGAACATGTTAAAGATTTTGTTACCTGCATCTCAAAGTATCTAAGCCAGATTGTTATTTTAGATAACAATTCCTTCGTCTTTTTATTGCAACCAGTGAATGGTATTCCATGTATTGCCTTTTTTGTAGGACAACCACATGACACACAGGTGCAAAGATCTTTGCTATTTAACATTGAAATTTAAAGTCTTCAAAGCCAAAATATAAAAAACTTCAAATCTCCCATATTAAATTGTGGATAGTTTTGAAGCACAAATTTTGGCAAGAAGCAAAAAAATGGTGCAGTATCTGTTGCATTTGGATAAGTCATATAATATTTAGTTGTTATAGTTTTTTTTAATTTATTTATTATTTCTGGTAGTTGTAGTAGTAGTAGATTAATAATATGGAAAATTTAGATGTCCATAAAAGTGACATGGGATTGGTTTTATATCGGTATAAAAAAAGGGTAAAAGTTTTCATTTTTCAAGATAAAATTGATATTGATTTTAACATAGTCTAAATAACAAATTAATTAATAGGTATTTTTTAGAATATTTGTTAAGAGCCCGTTTGGGAAATGGCAAAAGTTTTTTTTTTACTTTTGAATTATGAAAAGTCACAATATAGGTGTTTGACACTATTTGAAAAAAAGCTTTTAACTTTTCGAAAAGTTAATCCATAACTTTTTGAAGAAGTAGAAATATACTTCTTCTTTTCGATAAGTCATTCTATCATTTTTCTAAAAAAAATTGCTTTAAAAAAATATACTTTCATTCATGGCTCTGTAATATTTCCTGTTTCTGATGAAAATACTGTCTCAATGTTGGAAGTATTCGCCCTCCACCACCTTTTTTATGTAATGATTCATCTGTTGAAACTATTGACCTTCCAACACTATTTTAAAATAATGTTCCATCTGAATCACCTACTTCATATATTTCTTTCAATTATTTTTTTTATCATTTTACCACTCTATTTTATTATTAAATTTGTATTTAATATTGTGTGTGATATGAAATCGTAGTTTTAATTTTATTTTTTTCACATGTTATTTTATTTTTATATAGCTTGCTATTATTTTTATAATTAGTTATAACAAGTTCTTGAGTTATTTATTCAAACGCTACAACTTTAAAATAAGTACTTTTATAATTAAAAATTCAAATACAAAATAACTTATTTATAAGTTGTTATTAATAAAAGTCCTTATACGTTAAGCTCTTTTTTCAAAAGAACTTATTTAAGTTGTTTACCCAAACTGAGCCTAAGTAGATAATAATAGTAACTTTTGAGTCACCAATAAACAAGTGCTTCTTTAACAAATTTAACAAGCGCATTTGTTAATCAAATTCTTGAAAACATATTTATCCTTTGCTCAAATAGAGTCCACACATCCATGCTTACAAAGAACATATTAGTGTTAATAACAGTTCCTTAAGACTTAGATTTATTATCTTTGAGTGAGCTATGGATATTCACATTTTGATTCCCCGTCAAAAATTCAATTTTTTTCTTCCCTTTTTTGAGTTGTGCCATCAAAGATTCGATTAAACTGAATTAAACTGGAGAATGATGCTAGGTGTAACACTTATTATTGTTTTTTTTTTTGGTAATTAAAATAAAGTCTAAAAGTCCAGTTGAAGATTACATATCAAAGATAAATCGGACTGTGGAGGCCTCTCTACAATCATCATCTAACATATATTTGATTTCTTTAAGATAATTATCTATGAAATAGAAACCTAACTCTTTAGTGACACTTCTTTTGGCTAACCAGCACACACATTTTTCTCTCTGTAAGTGTGCTTAAAAATTAAAATTCAGTCTCTTTTCATCATTAGACTAACACTTCTAGGTGTACACTTATGTACAAGTATGTATAGACTTTTAAGATGAGAGTTTGGACCATTTAAAAAAAAAGTTTAATGGACAAAACAGGCTAACGAATTTAGTTTTTATTTTTTTTTTGTCTAAATAGATAATTTTTTATTTAAAAAAAATTATATTATGGACTAAAAATCTAAAATATTAATTTTCGAACAAATTTTTTGTCTTTAATAGATAATGTTAGAATTTGAGTTATTTTTTTTTATTAGAAGTAAAGATATTTGAATTAGATTGGTAAGAAAAAAATTGTTAAAAAATTAATAAAAATAGGAAAAAAGAATAAAAAAATAAAAAAACAACTAAATGGGTTTGTCCATTTATTTCGCAGCCAAGTACGTTAAAGAACTCTAAAAGTGCCAATCCCAATGGACCCAACTCATTTTAACGGTTTTAATTAGAATTTCGTAATGTCATGGTCAAGTAACGTAAACGAATTCAGTATTAGTGTTTTAAAAAAGAAAAAATGAACAGAAATATAATTTTAATTAACAAAAGAAAATGTAATTTTAAATCTTAAGTGTAATTTAGTTTACTTTTATGAACAAAAAATATTATTCTATAATACATCTATTTTTTTTATTTTGTGCTTAATATATATTTAGATTAACATTAAAAATCTTTGTATAATAGAATATTTTATTAATATGAAAAGAACTCAAATTTTAAAATTATACCTATCTACGATATTTTGATATAATAAAAAGTTAAAAATATTATTCAAAATAAATAATTTTTTGTGGTAAAAATAAATTCGGTAGCCGTTCATTTGTACGGGTCAAATGCTAGTAAGTTTAGAGTTTAGGATTATATTATTATGGTAAAATTTAAAACATGATGCATGCTACATGGTTGGTCAGGATTTGGTTAGGAGGACATTTATCATTACAAGATTATATGGCTATGAAAATCATAAAAGAATAGTACCTTAAACCTTAATCATCGATCAGTATATTAAATATTAGATGACCTTCTTTTGTTGGCATGTAAAGGACAAGAGTTAGTTTCAAGAGTAGTTAGAAGTAGTTGTGGTAGTTGAACTAGATACGGAAAGTCTGTTATACTTAGGATATATATATATACTAATTTGTTGGCATATCAGCTGATATATTATCACGATCTGGTCTGGCGTTTATGACTGGCACTTAAGAGTGTCATTCTCAACAAGTCTTAGAAATAGATTTCATAAAAAAAATTAAATAGAATTTTCTACAATATTATCAGTACATATTCAGATATCAAATTTAACTCAAATTAAGCATACTTACAGAAAATTTTAGTTACAGCAAAACATAATTTAATAATGAATAAAGTATCGTTTTTATTCCCAACATTTAGAATAAATTTTAAAGTTGTCCCTAACGTTTTAATCGTCTTATTTAAGTTTCTAACGTTTTAAAATTAGCTCAATGTTGTCATGCCGTTAGGGATCCGTTAACAGAATTGACGGTGAGACAAAGTTGAGACGATTTTGAAACGTTAGGGACTTAAATAGAACGAAAACATTAGGGACAAAAATGATACATAAAAATAAATTTAATTTTATCCTTCAAAAATATCAATTTTTTACTATACGTAATATTCAATTATTTTTTAATCACATCTAAGTAAATTACACTTAATTATCTTACTTTCATTCTAAATAATTTTTTTTATATTTTTATATTAAGTTACAACTTTAAGTGTAAACTTATAAAAAAAATAAAGTTATTTAGTGTAATTTACTTAGATGTGATTAAAAAATAATTGAATACTATGTACAGTAAAAAATTGATATTATTGGAGGATAAAACTAAAATTTATTTTTATGTATCGTTTTTATCCCTAACGTTTTTGTCCTATTTAAATCCTTAACATTTCAAAATCGTCTCAATTTTGTTCTGCCGTCAATTCTGCTAACGGCTCTCTTACGACAGGACAACAATGAGTCAATTTTGAAATGTTAGGGACTTAAATAGGACGATTAAAACGTTAGGGACTATTTTGGTATCTACCCCAAATGTTGGGGACAAAAACGATACTTTACTCTTCAATAATTCTATATAATTTTCAAGATAGTAAGACCATATATATGAATGTTTACAAAACAAACTATCTTAAATCACTGAGGTCGTCAGACCTTCCTGTGACATATGAAGCACTTTAAGAAATCTAAACATTTATCAAGATTAAATACTTATCAAGATATTTACAGAAGATATCATGACCTTAAACAATAAGGGTGACGGTTATCAGTGGTTAAAAGAAGTGGGGTTGAATCTTAACCTCCTTTTCTGCTGAATATTGCTTTTAGCTTTCTCAAAGAATCTTAGGAGATATTTTTGCTTTTATCTCGTTTCAAGTTGAGAGACACTTTGTAACCACCCTACCCCATAAAGCCTGTGATTTTTATTCTTTACAGCGTTCGCTGACACGCATAGGTTTATATATATGTAGCATAGATAACGAATTAGAATTAGAACATGTAGCGCAAAATTTTTCTTTTAGTGCTTCCAAGCGACGAACCTTTTTCCGATTCAATTATTTTATGGAATAAATACTCCCTTAAACTATATTAGTTAGATAATCCAAACTTTTGAACCGACTTGGTTTTCTTTCTCTCGGTTCAACCAAACCATGCTTTCCTTAAATAAACCAGACCTAAAAAAACTCTGATTAAACTCATCTTCTCTTCTTCTCTCACAACCGAACGTGTTGTCAAAGGAAAACCATGGTTACCTCTTCATGTAATCAATGCTGTGATGTGGTGTTGCAAGAGGAAGAGGCCACGAAGCCTTGTCACACCAGCTCACCTCTTCCCACCTTCTGTAGATATATATAGATGAGCCAAGTCTCTCAATTTTCCTGGAAACTACATGAAGAGAAGAAAGGAAGCAAGAGTGGCAGCCAAGAAGAAGGAAGAGGAAGACCCAACAGAAATCATCATCATCTGCGTGCGTCACCACCAAGAAGAAGAAGAAGGGTCATCAAGAGAGCTGCTACCCAAAGAAAGGATACAGAGAATCGGGGGAGAGAAAAAAAGGGGGGTGGGGCGCAAGAAACCGGGAGGGGAGGGGGAGAGAGAAGGGAAGGGAAGCCGCACCGCCATCCTGCTGCCTGTGATCTGCCACTGCTCCTCCTCCTCGCCCTTGCGGACGTCATCGCCTCGCCTTCGCTGTCGCTCTCTTCTCGCCGCACCTCCTCCTCGCCGCTCGCACTACTACCCGCGTCCTTGCCGCTGCTCCACGACCCTCACCGCCCGCCGCTTCTTCTTCTTTTTGTTGATGGTTCTGAGTTTTGATTATTCTGATCTTTTGAGTTTTGATTTTCTGATGGTTGATGGTTCTTCTGATTTTTAATTTTGTTGATGGTTCTTCTGATGATGATGATGATGACCATGATGATAATGGTGGTGGTGGTGATAGATTCTGGTTTAACTTGGGCTTCTGGTTGATTTTGGTTAATTTTGGGAGAAGTTCTGATGATGATGATGATGATGATGATGATGATGATGATGACCTTGATGATAATGGTGGTGGTGGTGGTGAATTCTGGGCTTAGGCTTCTGTTCTGCTTATTTCTACTGAATTTGGTTGATTTTGGGAGTGAAGGGAAATGGTATTTTCGTCTGAAGAACGATTTTAAAACAAACTGAAATTTTGGGGATCATTTTGTAGCGCAAAAAAGGTTGGAAATAAAATCAATTTTCGACCTCTATGTTGGAGACCAAAATCATACTTAACTCTAAGAAAAACAAAATAAACTTAACATTATTCATGATGCATATACAACAATATTATGCCAGATGTTAAAACATTTTTCATCATGCTAATTGAAAATTTTGAGATTCGATGTAAAAATTTTCTTTGTTTTAGAAATTAACAATTTTAATATTTTATTTACGAAAAAATCCGTGAAAAAATGTTTGGTTTTATAGAAAGAAAAGATCAATCTTTTTTATAGTTTAATATTAAAATTAAAAGATATATATTATTATGGCTTAGAAATTATTTGTTTCTTTTTTTTCTGTGTCTCATTCGAGAATATACACGTGTGTGTGACAGAGAGAGATGGGGAGATTTCATGATGCTGTTGAAACACTAAAGAAGAATGATAAATTTTACGGTAAATATGTAGGTTTATAAATTTTTTATTTTATTTTATGGGATGAGAGAGAAAATAAAAAAATAGGATTCATATATTGAACATTAATAAAATAATTTAAAATAATTATAAAAAAAATTTATACTCATTCTTTATATAACTTCAATTTATATAATAAAATGTCCAAAAAAATTGTATACAATTTCAACCGACGGATATTATCTTACTAAGCAGCAGACTTCAGTTTTAATAACTAGTCCTAAACGTCTGAATTATTAAATAATTCTAAACTATATATTTTTTAAGTTTTTTAATAATTATTAAATAATTTTTATTTAATTTTATTAATTATTTTTAATATTATTTAATTTTAAAATTTATTTTATATTTTATAAATTATTTTTCATGATATATTTTATTTATCTTTAGAATTCTATCATTAAATTTTATATAGATTAATCTTAAAATTAATTTTATTTTAATTTAAAAATTTTAGTTTTATCTTTTTCGATCTTAAAATTACTAATTTTATAATCTAATCTATCATCAATTTATTTTTTAATTATGTAATTCTATAATTGTAATCGTTTACGAATCTCCCCTACTATAATTATCAATTTGTTGCAACGATAATTATCGATTATAAATTGGTAGGTATGCGATTTTTGCAGTTGTAGAAATTACAATCTACAAAAAATTAACTGACTTTTTTATTGAAAAAATCATTTGGTTAGTAAACAAATGTCCTCCATTATGTTGTTTACAGCTCGTAAACCAATCGATTGATTTGTGAAGGAAAGTCAGTATTTATGCAATTAAATCAATTTTATTATTCATTCAATTGATTGGAGGAATAAATCAATTGATCGAATTTATACGTTCCAATTGATTGGAAGAAAAATCCACTTAATTAGAATGGTTGAGCATTGTCAAAAAAAGAAAACTTACTAAAAATATTTTTTAAGATTATTTTTTTTATATTTAAAAATTATAAGACTATTTTATTTTTATTTTTTTATATTAATTAATAAAATTAGCTATACACATATTAATATATGACATAATTCTTTAGAAAAAAATAACTACTTTAAATAATTAATACAATTATAAATATTATTTTATCATATAAAAATATTTTAAATTTTTTTAAAAGTTCTATAACATCATAAAATAAAACAAGAGAAAACCATATAAACACCCAATAGAATATTTTAGGAATGAATTCAATAAAATATTTTTAAATTTAATAATTTTTTCTGACTCAACAATCATTTTGTTTTATTATTCGTATCAAAATTTTAGATTTAATTAGAATGAGATCGATGTTATGTGTATACTTATAAATAAATTATTATACTATATATATAGTATATTCTATTATTGTATAAAGATAGATTAAAAACCATATAAACTAATGTTAAATTTTAAGTGTTTTATATTAAAATTATTTTGCAAAATATCTTTTTGAATTCACTTATCTATATGAAACATACATTTTTTATATTAGAGTGATATAACATGAGTGCATGACTATCTCAAAAAAGCATAGCCATGTTCATGAATTTATCCTATTGTATATTTGAACATAATTTTTGCACATAACAACTACTAATAGAATAAGGTTGTCCACGTTTTAGGGATGCTATATATAATCTAAATTAATTATTTTAAATAGAATATAATTAGAAAGACATACTATTAGTTTGAAATATGGTTGTTCAAATAGTAAAATAGATAAAATATTACTTCAACATATAAATACTCAATAACTAATTTTAAACTAAATTTTTTTAATAATTTAGACCGGTAATATCTAAACATTTAATTGTTTGTGTATATATTTCAAAAGTCATCTACCGATGTCATAACTAAAAAATTATATTCGTCCACTTCATTACTTAAGTAATAGAGTTTTAGATTGAACCACATTTAAGTACATTAGAAGAGACACGCCGAATAGCGATGGTTCTTTTAGAGATTTGCGGCGGTTAAAAACCGTCGCAAAATAGAATTTCAGCAGTTCGTCAAACGTCGCCTATTAGGGATGGTAATATGATTTTGCGGCAGTTTTAACTAACCGCTGGTACAACTGTCACAAATCAAATAATTGATTTGGCAGCAGTTGCAGAACCGCCGCTATTTCAGTAGTGGATTTTAAAAAAAAATATGCGACAGTTTTTAAAATTGCCGCAAATTTATGTGGTTCTTTTAAAAAAATACGACAGTTTAAACCGCCTCAAGTTCATACAAGAGCTTAAAAAAAAGGCTAATTAATTGCTCAAATGGTTTATACCATTTCTCTTTACTATAACATATTTTCTTTACATCATATTTATTATACTTGAGATATTAACATAAAGAAACACTAAATAAACAATAGATAGATTACACTAGCGCAATCCCATCTCCTTCCCTTAGTCCTTCAAAGCTCCAGTTAGCATATACTGCAAGAGCAATTGTCACCTGCTAATTACATAAAAAATTTTAGTTACAGTAGAAGAAAATCAAGCCAACACATATCATTAATTTCAGAAACATGAATTCGGTTACTATTTATCATCACTCTCCACAAATACTAATTCAAAATAACATCAATTTATGTTTTCAAGTTTTCCTAAAATTATTCTAGTTCTCTATTAAACAAGAAAAGTAAGAAACTTGTAGTAAAATAACAACATACCCTTAACTAAGCCACATTTTAGTAAAGCATCAATTATTGCAGTGTAAGGAGTTCTGAAGCCAGATTCTTTGCCTCTCCAAAACCCTGTATTTTACATAGAGAAAATGAGAAAATCGCTGCTAAAGAACCATCTCAAACCAATAGAAAAATTTAAGATAGTGTTGTAAATATTTTTGTTCTGTTATGACTAATATTTGCAATCCCTATAACTGCTAAACAATTATCACAATGAAACTTTCGATCTTACAAGATCATGGATCAGAGAAAAACCTTCATTAGTAAGTTATATAATGAGACAAATGTATATATTTTAAATTAGAAATTTTCCCAAACTAAATAAAACATAAAATGCAATGGCAAACTGCAGAAATTGATATGTAGTTATTTAATAAACAATTCCAGCAGGTACTAAACCTAAATAGAATTGAATTAATACCACTGACAAGAGTGTGTAACAATGTTTTCAACGTAAAATAGCATAAGAACTTCATTGGCATACAAGACAAAACAATTATAACAGTGACCACACAGTACACATATGAACATATGAATAAAGCAGAATGTTTAACTCAACATTTTTCCATAATTTTGAGAACCAACATAAAACTAATTTTCACTTCTTAACTTGACATGCCAATGCCATAGCCAAATTAATGATCATTAAATCATCATCTAAGTCCAGTGGTCATAGAGGAGAAAATGCTAAGGCTGGCCTTACCTCCAAAAAATTATCTTGTCTAAAGTATTTACATGTCACAGCTTTCCCTAACAAGCAAGCTTTTGTTCCAACGGCTCTCCTAACCATCCAATATCCCTGCATCCATTGAAAACAGCTAGCTGCTCAACACTACCAAGCATCAAATAGGGTATATAACATTTTACAATGAACCACGCACCTCAAAAATGCATCACTTCCATTTACAAACTTAGCCAATAGAGAATCTTTATTTATGGGTCTGTCAGCCACAAAATATAGAACCATACTATAGTTTAGTTTAGCAGGAACCTGATGTCGATGAAAGCAAAAGAAATCTTCTTGAGAAACTGATTTATAAGCATACACAAATTTATGATTCCAATTGAACACAATTTTAGAAAAATCAAGCACTACATTAATGCTTCCTGAGTTATTCAATAGGAAAGCCAGTGAAGGCATCAAACATATTCCACTATAAACACCATACTTTTAAAGTTAATCAATTCTGCATTCAATGACATTAGCTTAAAATTATGGATTAACAGCTATAGATACTTTCATAGTACATATAGCTGGGGATGTGGGAGATTCACAATAGGCATATAGTTTCATGGTACCTAATAATGGCTTTTTTTAACACTCTTTCTTGAACACTTTTGCATCAAATGGATTTCCATTTGCAATAAAAAAGGAAAAAAATAATATCCATACCTGAAGATTAATGACAAGGATAAATGGAAGCTTTTTCCCAACTTCTGACTGCAATTCAAAAGGAGGAACATATGAAAACAAGTTAATTGATAGTTTAGTATCTTAGCAGAAAGATTTATCAGCATATCCAAACAAATCAAACATCTCTTCTCCATTTCTACTTAATAAAAACTTCGTTTTACTTGAACCAGACATCTAGGATGCAGAGCAATTTTGTCTACAGATTGTTCGACTGTGAACCAATCAACTGCTATGAGTCTCAAAAGCGGATCTCCTCCAACTACCTGCGTCATAAATTTTTATGTCCATAATATTCAGCCAAAACCAAAAAATATACAACAAAACTATGCACAAGCAGATAAAAATATATTTTAAAATATGTATAGTTCTTAAGTTGAAAGATATATTTGAATTCACATAATTGATTAGAGTTTACATGATCAATATAAGGAGCATATATTATTATTGGGTTCAACCGTTTAAGGAATGGGTCCTAACACATGAATTAGTTAACAGGATAATGAAGTGGGATTGAAAGAATTGCTCTTCGTAAACACAAAACTAAACCATTGAATAACAACAAAGCACCTAATAAAAAAATAATCCACCAAACAGGCTCCTATAAAAAAAATTACCTACTAATTAAGTACTAACCTTCAAAGTAAGCTTCATAAGGTGTTAGTTAATGATAATTTAGAACATTACTAATTAATCAAGTGGAACACTTGGTTCATGAAATTAATAAACAAACACAAGTGAAGATGACAGCTGAAACAAGATTAACCATCAAAATCAAGGAATTCAGTCATTTATACCACACAAATCTCAAATCTCAAAGTGAAATTGATTCAATAACATTGCAAAGTGATCAGATAATGTTTGGTTTCAGCAGTGCACTAAATAGAAGTACTTTGATTATTCTGCTCAGGTATTCAAGTTTTTCTTGTACAACATTGTGTATACGGATTATGGACCCATCCAGCAAGATATATACTCACATTAATAATTGAGGAATTAATGCCTTTGAACTAATTTTGATTAGCGTCCAATCTTAAAAGACAATATCAAAACTAATACAATAATTTATATAGGGTGAGCTAGATATACATCTATGTTTAAAGTCATTATATACTACAAGTAGTAGTGATTTGGATTAAAAGCTGGACATTAAAATTATATATAACATCCAGTCACAGCAGTCCAATTACTACCTAAATCCTACTCATGTATTTTACCATAGCCCTGGGAGCCGAACAATAAAGAAAAATTAATTAGCCTAATTTTATACCACACTAATTGGTGTATTAACCATATTTACTGGTTTCTATTGACTAGTTTGATGATTATTGATTAATTCTCAGAGATTCAAATCACAGCACGAACTACTTATAGTTTCACACTTCATTGATCATAGGAGAAAATTCTTTTCAAACATAAACTAGCAATATGATGAGCGGATAATTTATACGCTTTTTGGCATTGTTTTTACATAGTTTTTAGTATGTTAGTTACTTTTTAGTGTATTGTTATTAGTTTTTATGCAAACACCACATTTTTGGAATTTACTATGAGTTTGTGTATTTTTCTGTGATTTCATATACTTTTTCGTTGAAATTGAAGGACCTGAGCAAAAATCTGATTCAGAGGCTAAGAAAGGACTGCAGATGCTGTTGGATTCTGACCTCCCTTCACTTGAAGTGAATTTTCTGGAGCTACAGAAGCCCAATTGGCACGCTCTTAAATGCGTTAGAAAGTAGACATCTTGGACTTTCCAGCAATGTATAATAGTTCATACTTTGCTCGAGATTTGATGACCCAAACTAGCGTCCAAACGCCCACCAGAGACCCTTTTCTGGCGTAAAACGCCAGAACTGGCACCAGAACTGGGGTTAAACGCCAAAATTGGCATCCAAGCTGGCGTTTAACTCCAAGGATGGCCTATGCACGTGAAAGCTTCAAAGCTCAGCCCAAACACACACCAAGTGGGTCCCAGACGTGGATTTCTGCACTATCTGCACTTAGTTACTCATTTTCTGTAAACCCTAGTAACTAATTTAGTATATATAGAACTTTTTACTATTGTATTGGAGTCTTTTTGGAACCCTTGAGCTTTATGATCATCTTTGGGGAGGCTGGCCATTCGGCCATGCCTAGACCTTTTTCTCTTATGTATTTTCAACGGTGGAGTTTCTACACCTCATAGATTAAGGTGAGGAGCTCTGCTGTTCCTCATGAATTAATGCAAGTACTATTATTTTTCCTTCAATTCACGCCTACTTCTTCTCCAAGATATACTCTTGTACTTAATTCAGTTAAGTCAGACTGAAGGGGTGACCCGTGACAATCACCCACTATCTTTAGTACTGGATTAGCCAAGATCCGCGTGCCTGACAACCACAAAACGGTCTACATAATGTTCAACGTAGTCATTGGATGCCAGCCAGAGTATACTCTCTTGAGTCTCTAATCCACGGATTCACATCATCTTTCCTGACAACAGAGCATCCGACCCCATGATTAGGATCTTCATGGTATAGGCTAGAATCAATAGACAGCATTCCTGAGATCCGAAAAGTCTAAATCTTGTCTGTGGTATTCCGAGTAGGATCTGGGAAGGGATGACTGTGAGGAGCTTCAAACTCGCAAATGTTGGGCGCAGTTACAGTGTGCAAAAGGATCAATGGATCTTATTCCGACACAAGTGAGAATCGACAGATGATTAGTCCTGCGGTAGTTGTGCCTAGTATTTTTCATCCGAGACGAGAAATTCGACAGTTGATTAGCCGTACAGAAACTGTAGCCAGACCATTTTCACTAAGAGGATCATACAACTTGCCATGGAAGGGAGAATGATTGGATGAAGACAATAGGAAAGCAGAGGTTCAGAAGCGACAAAGCATCTCCAAACGCTTATCTGAAATTCCCACCAATGAATTACATAACTATCTCTATGTTATTTTCCATTGTATTTACCTTTTAATTATCAATACCTCATAACCATTTGAATCCGCCTAACTGAGATTTACAAAATGACCATAACTTGTTTCAAGCCATCAATCTCCGTGGGATCGACCTTTACTCATGTAAGGTATTACTTGGACGACCCAATGCACTTGCTGGTTAGTTGTGCGAAGTTGTGAAAAGTGTGATCACAATTTTGTGCACCAAGTTTTTGGCGCCATTGCCGGGGATTGTTCGAGTTTGGACAACTGACTGTTCATCTTATTGCTTAGATTGGGTAATTTTATTTTATGTTTAAGCTTTTTATTTTTATTTTCGAAGAAAATACAAAAAATTTAATAAAATCATAAAAAAATAATAATATATTTTGTGTTTCTTGTTTGAGTCTAGTGTCAAATTTTAAGTTTGGTGTCAATTGTATGTTTTTAATTTTCTTAAGTTTTCGGAAATACATGCATTGTGTTCTTCTGTGATCTTCGAGTTGTTCTTGATGATTTCCTTTGTTCAATCTCATGATTTTCTTATTTTGTGTTTTATGTTGTTTTTCATATGTATTTTCGACTTCATAGTGTCTAAACATTCAAAATTTCTAAGTTTGGTGTCTTGCATGTCTTTCTTTTCTAAAAAATTTTCAAAAAATATGTTCTTGATGTTCATCATGATCTTCAAAGTGTTCTTGGTGTTCATCTTGACATTCAAAGTGTTCTTGCATGCATTATTGGTTTGATCTTAAATTCTTATGTTTTGAGTCATTTAGCGTTTTTCTCTCCCCTCATTAAAAATTAAAAAAAAAGTCAAAAATATATATCTTTTCAAGTAAATAATATAGAGAAATGAAGATTCAGAACATAAAGTAGAATAATCACAGAGAAAAAGAGCTCACTGGCAAGAAAACGACAGTAAAGAGGCACTTTGGGCGTTAAACGCCAGAATGGCTATCGTTCTGGGCGTTTAACGCCAGTAAAGCTATCATTCTGGGCGTTAAATGCAAGAATGGGCAGCGTTCTGGGCGTTTAGAAAAACGCCAAGTAAAGAAGGATTTCTGGCGTTTAACGCCAGTCAGGGTATCTGGCTGGGCGTTAAACGCCCAAAAAGGCAGCCACATGGGCGTTAAACGCCAGAATGGATATCATTCTGGGCGTTTAATGCCAGGATGACACAAGGGAGGTAATTTCATTTCCAATTCAAAATTTTTTTTCAAAATTTCATGTTTTAATTCATAATTTTAAAATCTTATCTTTCCACATTTTCAAAATTCCTTGCTAACAATTAATGTTTTGATTCAAAACATTCAAGTTTGTTACTTTCTTGTTAAGAAAGGTTCAATTTTTGAATTTTAGAATCATATCTTTTAATTTCTTGTTAGTCAAGTCATCAATTTTAAAATCAAATCTTTTTCAATCATATCTTTTCAATCATATCTTTTTAAAATCATATCTTTTTCAATCATATCTTTTTAAATTTTGATTTCAAAATCTTTTTTCCAACTTCTTATCTTTTCAAAATTTATTTTCAAATCTTTTTCAACTAATTACTATTTCTTATCTTTTTCAAAACCACCTAACCACTTTTCAACTTCCGATTTTTGAAAATTACTAACCACTTTTTCAAAAATCTTTTTAATTAACTAATTATTTTAGTTTTAATTTTCGAAAAACTCTCTCTCTCTCATCTCTTTTTATTTATTTGCTAATACTTCTCTTCTACTTATAATTCGAACCCTCTCTCTCCCTCTGTGTTCAAATTCTTCTTATTCTCTCTCTACCTCAGTCCTCTATCCTTCTTTTATTCTGACACATCAAGGAATCTCTATACTGTGACATAGAGGATTCCACTACCCCTTTTGTTCTTTTCTTTTTCATATGAGCAGAAACAGGGATAAAAATATTCTTGTTGAAGCTGATCCTGAAACTGAAAGGACTCTGAAGAAGAAGCTAAGAGAATCTAAAGCACAACACTCCGGAGAGGACCTTTTAGAAAATTTCAAAAAAGAAGTAGACATGGCAGCCGAACCCAACAACAATGCAAAAGATGCAAGGAAGATACTTGGTGACTATACTGCACCAACTTCCAACTTCTATGGAAAGCATCTCAATTCCTGCCATTAGAGCAAACAACTTTGAGCTTAAGCCTCAATTAGTTTCTCTAATGCAGCAGAATTGCAAGTTTTATAGACCTCCATTGGAAGATCCTCATCAGTTCTTAGCTTAATTCTTGCAAATCTGTGATACTGTTAAGACCAATGGGGTTGATCCCGAGGTCTACATACTTATGCTTTTCCCTTTTGCTGTAAGAGACAGAGCTAGAACATGGTTGGACTCACAACCTAGAGAAAGCCTGACCTCTTGGGATAAGTTAGTCAATGCTTTCTTAACCAAATTCTTTCCACCTTAAAAGATAAGCAAGCTTAGAGTAGAAGTCCAAACCTTCAAACAGAAGGAAGGTGAATCCATCTATGAAGCTT
Source organism: Arachis stenosperma (assembly GCF_014773155.1). Classification (NCBI taxonomy): domain Eukaryota; kingdom Viridiplantae; phylum Streptophyta; class Magnoliopsida; order Fabales; family Fabaceae; genus Arachis; species Arachis stenosperma. The sequence continues at coordinate 83,375,986 of NC_080383.1, forward strand.
GGGAAAGATACAAGCAATTAACCAAAAGGTGTCCTTCTGACATGCTTCCAGAATGGAGCATCATATGTGGTGCACAAAATCATAATCACACTTTTGCAATTCCGCACAACTAACCAGCAAGTGCATTGGGTCGTCCAAGTAATACCTTACGTGAGTAAGGGTCGATCCCACGGAGATTGTCGGCTTGAAGCAAGCTATGGTTATCCTGTAACTCTTAGTCAGGAGATCAATAATTCTCAGGTTTAATTGTGAAAAGTAGAAGAACATGAAATAAATACTTGTTTTGCAGTAATGGAGAACAGGTTGAGGTTTTGGAGATACTCTATCTTCTGAATCTCTGCTTTCCTACTGTCTTCTTCTTCATACATGCAAAGCTCCTTCCATGGCAAGCTGTATGTAGGGTTTCACCGTTGTCAATGGCTACCTCCCATCCTCTCAGTGAAAATGTTCAACGCGCTCTGTCACAGCACGACTATTCATCTGTCGGTTCTCGATTATATCGGAATAGAATCCAGTGATTCTTTTGCGTCTGTCACTAACGCCCCACAATCGCGAGTTTTAAGCTCGTAACAGTCATTCAATTCCTGAATCCTACTCAGAATACCACAGACAAGGTTTAGACCTTTCGGATCCTCAAGAATGGCCGCCAATATATTCTAGTTTATACCACGAAGATTCTGGCTAAAGAATCCAAGAGATATCCACTCAATCTAAAGTAGAACGGAGGTGGTTGTCAGGCACACGTTCATAGGTGAGAATGATGATGAGTGTCACGGATCATCACATTCATCAAGTTGAGGAGCAAGTGATATCTTAGAATGGAAACAAGCATGTTTGAATGAAAAATAGTAGTAATTGCATTAATCCATCAAGACACAACAGAGCTCCTCACCCCCAACCATGGGGTTTAGAGACTCATGTCATAGAAGGTACAATATGAAACGTGTAAAGTGTCATGAGGTACAGATACAATGTCAAAAGATCCTATTTATAGTGAACTAGTAACCTAGGATATACAGAAATGAGTAAATGACGTAAAAATCCACTTTCGGGGTCCACTTGGTGTGTGCTTAGGCTGAGCATTGAAGCTTTCATGTGTAGAGACTTTTTCTGGAGTTAAACGCCAGCTTTTGTGCCAGTTTGGGCGTTTAACTCCAACTTTTGTGCCAGTTCCGGCGTTAAACGCCGGGAATTCTGAAGCTGATTTGCAATGCCAATTTGGGCCATCAAATCTCGAGCAAAGTATAGACTATTAGCATTGCTGGAAAGCCCAGGATGTCTACTTTCCAATGCAATTGAGAGCTCGCCAATTGGGCTTTTGTAGCTCCAGAAAATCCACTTCGAGTGCAGGGATGTCAGAATCCAACAGCATCTGCAGTCCTTTTTCAGCCTCTGAATCAGATTTTTGCTTAGGTCCCTCAATTTCAGCCAGAAATCACATAAAAACACACAAACTCATAGTAAAGCCCAGAAAAGTGAATTTTAAATAAAAACCCATAAAAACATACTAAAAACTAACTAAAATGTACTAAAAACATACTAAAAACAGTGCCAAAAAGCGTATAAATTATCCGCTCATCAATATGCATATTCTATGATGGTCTGTCTGAATTGTCTAAGATGTCATTAGACCATTCTGCTGGTGGATCTCTTCATCTGAAAACTCCCGCAGAAGCCCAGGAACTCATTGAGATGGTTGCAAATAACCAGTTCATGTACACTTCTGAAAGAAATCCTGTGAATAATGGGATGACTCAGAAGAAAGGAGTTCTTGAGATTAATACTCTAAATGCCATATTGGCTCAGAACAAAATATTGACCCAGCAAGTCAATATGATTTCTCAGAATCTGATTGGATTGCAAGCTGCATCCGGCAGTGCTAAAGAAGCCTCCTCTGAAGGAGAAGCTTATGACCCTGAGAATCCTGCAATGGAAGAGGTGAATTATATGGGAGAATCCTATGGAAACATCTATAATCCTTCATGGAGGAATCATCTAAATTTCTCATAGAAGGATCAACAGAAGCCTCAACAAGGCTTCAACAACAATAATGGTGGGAAAAATAGGTTTGGTAATAGCAAACCTTTTCCATTATCTTCTCAGCAACAGACAGAGAATTCTGAGCATAGTCTCTGATCTATCTAAGTCCACTCCCAGTTTCATGAATGAAACAAGGTCCTCCATTAGAAATTTGGAGGCACAAGTGGGTCAGCTGAGTAAAAGAGTTGCTGAAACTCCTCCTAGTACTCTCCCAAGGAATACAGAAGAGAATCCTAAAAGAGAGTACAATTCTATAACCATATCCAAAGTGGCTGAACTTGGAGAGAGTGAAAAGGCAATAATTTCCAGTGAGGAAGACCCTGCTGGACGTCCACTGACCAATAAGGGATTTCCTAATGAAGAACCAAAGGAATCTGAGGCTCATACAGAGACTATAGAGATTCCACTAAATTTACTTTTGCCATTCATGAGCTCTGATGAGTATTCTTCCTCTAAAGAGGACGAAAATAGTGTTGAAGAGCAAGTTGCTCAGTATCTAGGAGCAATCATGAAGTTGAATGCCAAGTTATTTGGTAATGAGACTTGGGAGGATGAACCTCCATTGCTCATCAATGAACTAAATACATGGATTCAGCAGACATTGCCTCAAAAGAAACCGGATCCCGGAAAGTTCCTAATACCTTGCACCATAGGCACCATGACCTTTGAAAAGGCTCTGTGTGACCTGGGGTCAGGTATCAACCTCATGCCACTCTCTGTAATAGAGAAACTAGGGATCTTTGAGGTACAAGCTGTAAGAATCTCACTAGAGATGGCAGACAAATCAATGAAACAGGCTTATGGACTTGTAGAGGATGTCTTAGTGAAAGTTGAAGGCCTTTACATCCCTGCTGACTTCATAATCCTAGACACTGGGAAGGATGAGGATGAATCCATCATCCTTGGAAGACCCTTCCTAGCCACAGCAAGGGCTGTGATTAATGTGGACAGAGGAGAGTTAGTCCTTCAATTGAATGAGGACTACCTTGTGTTTAAGACTCAAGGATCTTCTTCTGTAAACATGGAGAAGAAGCATGAAAAGCTTCTCTCAATATAGAGTCAGACAAAGCCCCCACACTCAACTTCTATGTTTGGTGTTGGGAGGTCACAACCATGTTTTGAGCATCTGTGAAGCTCTGTAGGAGCTTCCTGTCAAGCTATTGACATTAAAGAAGCGCTTATTGCGAGGCAACCCAATTTTATTTATCTATATTAATTACTTTTTCATTTTATTTTCCATTGTAAGTCTATATTTTCTTTAGGTTGATGATCATGTGGAGTCACAAAAACAGCTGCAAAATTAAAGCAAAATAAAAAATAGCATAAAAAATAGTACACCATGGAGGACGAGCTTACTGGCGTTTAGCAAATTGGGCGTTTAACGCCCAGTCTGGCAGCATTCTGGGCGTTAAACGCCAGAACTGGCAGCCAGACTGGCATTTAACGCCAGAAAGGGGCATCAGCCTGGCGTTTAATGCCAGAAATGCCACACGAAGGGTGTTTAAACGCCAAAAAGGTGCAGGGATGAGAAATCCTTGACACCTCAGGATTTGTGAACCCCACAGGATCCCTACCTACCCTAACTCACTCTCACTCCTCTTCACACCTTTCTATAACACTCTTCCCCAAACACCATTCACCTATTAAATCCTACCCTCTTTCCCATAATCTCTTCACCACTCACATTCATCCACTATTTTCCATCATACAACTCACCTACCCCCACCATTCAAATTCAAACAATTTTCCTCCCAAATCCCACCCCTATCACACGGATACCCTCTCCCTTCTTACACTATAAATACCCCTCCTCAATCCTTCATTCTCACACATCATACCCACCTAAAACCCCCTTGGCCAAACCACTCACTCCCTCTATCTTCTCCATTTCTTCTTCTTCTCCTCCTTTCTTTCTTCTTTTGCTCGAGGACGAGCAAACCTTTTAAGTTTGGTGTGGAAAAAAGGCTCTACTTTTTGTTTTTTCATAACCATTAATGGCACCTAAGGCCAGAGAAACCTCTAGAAAGAGGAAAGGGAAGGCAGTTGCTTCCAACTCTGAGTCATGGGAAATGGAGAGATTTATCTGAAAAGCCCATCACTAGAAAGAGGATGGAGCAAACATGAGAGCCCACTCATAGACCTCAACAAGAACAAGAGGAAGTTCCTCATCAAGAAATCCCTGAGATGCCTCAAGGGATGTATTTTCCTCCACAAAACTATTGGGAGCAACTCAATACCTTTTTAGGAGATTTGAGTTCCAACATGGAGCAACTAAGGATGGAGCACCAAGTGCGCTCCATTATCCTCCATGAAATCAGAGAGGACCAAAGAGCCATGAGGGAGGAGAAACAAAGGCAAGGAAGAGATATTGAGGAGCTCAAGCACTCCATAGGATCTTCAAGAGGAAGAACTAGCCGCCATCACTAAGGTGGATCCGTTCTTTAATTTTCTTGTTCTTATTTTTCTGTTTTTCAGTTTTTATGCTATATGTTTTGTCTATGTTTGTGTCTTTATTACATGATCATTAGTGTCTAGTGTCTATGTCTTAAAGCTATGAATGTCCCGTGAATACTTCACCTTTCTTAAATGAAAAATGTTTCTAATTGCAAAAGAAGAAGAAGTACATAAATTTTAAATTTTATCTTGAAATCAGTTTAATTATTTTGATGTGGTGGCAATACTTTTTGTTTTCTGAATGAATGCTTGAACAGTGCATATTTTTTATAGTAAAGTTTATGAATGTTAAAATTGTTGGCTCTTGAAAGAATAATGAAAAAGGAGAAATGTTATTGATAATCTGAAAAATCATAAAATTGATTCTTGAAGCAAGAAAAAGCAGTGAAAAATACAAAGCTTGCGGAAAAAAGGGCGAAAAATAAAGAAAAAGAAAGAAAAAGAAAGAGCAAGCAAAAAAAGCCAATAACCCTTTAAACTAAAAGGCAAGGGTAAAGAGGATCCAAGGCTTTGAGCATCAGTGGATAAGAGGGCCCAAAGGAATAAAATCCTGGTCTAAGCGGCTAAATCAAGCTGAACCATGTGCTTGTGTCATGACGGTCCAAGTGAAAAACTTGAGACTGAGTGGTTAAAATCGTGATCCAAAGCAAAAAGAGTGTGCTTAAGAACTCTGGGCACCTCTAACTAGGGACTCTAGCAAAGCTAAGTCACAATCTGAAAAGGTTCACCCAGTTATGTGTCTGTGGCATTTATGTATCCGGTGGTAATACTGGAAAACAAGATGCTTAGGGTCACGGCCAAGACTCATAAGTAGCTGTGTTCAAGAATCAACATACTGAACTAGGAGAATCAATAACACTATCTGAATTCTGAGTTCCTATGGATGCCAATCATTCTGAACTTCAAAGAATAAAGTGAGATGCCAAAACTGTTTAGAAGCAAAAAGCTACTAGCCCCGCTCATCTACTTAGAACTAAGCTTCATTGATATTTTGAGATTTATTGTATATTCTCTTCTTTTAATCCTATTTTGTTTTTAGTTGCTTGGGAACAAGCAAAAATTTAAGTTTGGTGTTGTGATGAGCGGATAATTTATACGCTTTTTGGCATTTTTTTTTACATAGTTTTTAGTATGTTTTAGTTACTTTTTAGTATATTTTTATTAGTTTTTATGCAAAAACCACATTTCTAGACTTTACTATGATTTTGTGTGTTTTTTTGTGATTTCAGGTATTTTCTGGCTGAAATTGAGGGACCTGAGCAAAAATCTAATTTAGAGGCTAAGAAAGGAATGCATATACTGTTGGATTCTGACCTCCCTGGACTCGAAGTGGATTTTCTGGAGCTACAGAAGCCCAATTAGTGCACTCTTAATTGCGTTGGAAAGTAGACATCTTGGGCTTTCCAGAAATGTATAATAGTTCATTCTTTGTCCGAGATTTGATGGCCCAAACTGGCATCCAAACGCCCACCAGAGACTCTTTTCTGGCGTAAAATGCCAGAACTGGCACCAGAACTGGAGTTAAACGCCCAAACTGGCATCCAAGCTGGCGTTTAACTCCAAGGATGGCCTATGCACGTGAAAGCTTCAAAGCTCAGCCCAAACACAAACCAAGTCGGCCCCGAACATGGATTTCTGCACTATCTGCACTTAGTTACTCATTTTCTGTAAACCCTAGTAACTAGTTTAGTATATATAGCACTTTTTACTATTGTATTGGAGTCTTTTTTGAACCCTTGAGCTTTATGATCATCTTTTGGGAGGCTAGCCTTTCGGCCATGCCTAGACATTTTTCTCTTATGTATTTCCAACGGTGGAGTTTCTACACCTCATAGATTAAGGTGAGGAGCTCTGCTGTTCCTCATGAATTAATGCAAGTACTATTGTTTTTCCTTCAATTCACGCCTACTCCTTCTCCAAGATATACTCTTGTACTTAATTCAGTTAAGTCAGACTGAAGGGGTGACCCGTGACAATCACCCACTATCTTCAGTACTCGCTTAGCCAAGATCCGCGTGCTTGACAACCGCAAAGCGGTCTACATGATGTTCAACGTAGTCATTGGACACCAGCCAGAGTATATTCTCTTGGGTCTCTGATCCACGGATTCGCATCGTCTCTCCTGACAACAGAGCATCCGACACCTGATTAGGATCTTCGTGGTATAGGCTAGAATCAATAGATAGCATTCATGAGATCCGGAAAGTCTAAACCTTGTCTGTGGTATTTCGAGTAGGATCTGGGAAGGGATGACTGTGAGGAGCTTCAAACTCGCGAATGTTGGGTGCAGTGAAAATGTGCAAAAGGATCAATGGATCTTATTTCGACATAAGTGAGAACCGACAGATGATTAGCCTTGCGGTAGCTATGCCTGGTATTTTTCATCCGAGACGAGAAATTCGACAGTTGATTAGCCATACAGAAACCGTAGCCGGACCATTTTCACTGAGAGGATCATACAGCTTGCCATGGAAGGGAGGACGCATGATTGGATGAAGACAATAGGAAAGCAGAGGTTCAAAAGTGACAAAGCATCTCCAAACGCTTATCTGAAATTCCCACCAATGAATTACATAAGTATCTCTATGTTATTTTCCGTTGTATTTACCTTTTAATTATCAATACCTCATAATCATTTGAATCTGCCTGACTGAGATTTACAAGATGACCATATCTTGCTTCAAGCCGTCAATCTCCGTGTGGATCGACCCTTACTCACGTAAGGTATTACTTGGACGACCTAGTGCACTTGCTAGTTAGTTGTGCGGAGTTGTGAAAAGTGTAATCACAATTTTGTGCACCACAATATACTCAAATCTCTAACCATCTAAGTAAATACCACCTATTGGGCTATAATCACTGACGTAGCTTCAAATAATGGAGTAGGATTTCATCAAAAAATGAGACATGAGTAGCATGGAAAACTAGAAAATTCATTATCATGATAGGACTTAGATTAAATTTCTCATCTCTTTAAATATTACCAAATTTGATCCAAATACAGAGGAGCATCTTACAATTATCGAAACATGCACAACCTTCATATGCAGTAAGAACACCAATCAAAGACACATTATACCATCTTTATTGCGATACCTATCCGTTGCTAAGCATTTTTTACTTCTTTGACTTCTTTTGGTACTCTTTTTGCTTCTTTTTTCCATTTACATTTCTCTACTTTCATGCGATTTTTGTGCTTGAAGCATTCATACTTAAAGAACAAATTAATATTTTGACTTATGAAGTTTGATTCCGGATAGAAATCATTAGCGAATTATATGCAGAGACATACATTGTCTTTCTAAAACATTAAAATATGAATCACTTGAAATAAAAAAATATATGCTCCAGAGGGTGGCTTTAGAAAATGAACACATCTAATTTACTTTCTAATTCTAATCACTTTCAAAACACATTCATGTAGCTGACTTTAATATTGAAAAGAGGCATAGTTGGCACTGAAAACTTACTATCTAGACAATTCTTCCTAGAGGATGTGGATATCTATCAATTAGAAAAAAATAAATAAAAATAAAATGCTTTTGCAGGATTAAGTATGGTAGAAGATCATGCCATTGGAGCATAAGGCCAGTTAAAGCAGAACATACTACACAATTAAAAAATTTTATGCTTAATATCATTTATGATGATCACATAAGAAGTAGATCATAATGAATCAAAAGGGGGGAAATATACCTTCTGAGATGATTTAGATTCTGAGACTTACTTTCAAATGAAGATAATTCGGATTTTAGTAGTTTCACTTCTGTAAACTGCAAACATTGGGCATATTGTCGAACATTTGGCATGCAATAGTGATGAGCGGATAATTTGTACGCTTTTTGGCATTGTTTTTAGTATGTTTTTAGTATGTTTTAGTTAGTTTCTAGTATATTTTTATTAGTTTTTAGCTAAAATTCACTTTTCTGGATTTTACTATGAGTTTGTGTGTTTTTCTGTGATTTCAGGTATTTTCTGGCTAAAATTGAGGGACCTGAGCAAAAATCTGATTCAGAGACTGAAAAGGACTGCAGATGCTGTTGGATTCTGACCTCCCTGCATTCGAAGTAGATTTTCTGAAGCTACAGAAGCCCAATTGGCGCGCTCTTAATGGCGTTGGAAAGTAGACATCCTGGGCTTTCCAGCAATGTATAATAGTCCATACTTTGCCCAAGATTTGATGGCCCAAACCGGCGTTTCAAATCAGCTCAAAACTGTCCGGCGTTAAACGCCGGAACTAGCACAAGAATGGGAGTTAAACGCCCAAACTGGCACAAAAGCCGGCGTTTAACTCCAAGAAGAGTCTCTACACGAAAATGCTTCAATGTTCAGCCCAAGCACACACCAAGTGGGCCCGGAAGTGGATTTTTCTGTCATTTACTCATTTCTGTAAACCTTAGGCTACTAGTTCTTTATAAATAAGACCTTTTGCTATTGTATTTTCATCTTTAGATCTTTGAATCTTTGGATCATTTTTGATCTTAGGATCATCTTTGGACATCTAGTTCTTAGATCATTGGGAGGCTGGCCATTCGGCCATGCCTAGACCTTGTTCTTATGTATTTTCAACGGTGGAGTTTCTACACACCATAGATTAAGGTGTGGAGCTCTGCTGTACCTCGAGTATTAATGCAATTACTATTGTTCTTCTATTCAATTCAGCTTGTTCTTATTCCATGATATTCATTCGCACTCAAGAACTTGATGAATGTGATGATTATGTGACGCTCATCATCATTCTCACTCATGAACGCGTGCCTGATAACCACTCCCGTTCTACAAGCAAACAAGGCTTGAATGTTTATCTCTTGGATTCTTTAATCAGAATCTTCGTGGTATAAGCTAGAATTGATGGCGGCATTCAAGAGAATCCGAAAGGTCTAAACCTTGTCTGTGGTATTCTGAGTAGGATTCAATGATTGAATGACTGTGACGAGCTTCAAACTCTTGAAGGCTGGGCGTTAGTGACAGACGCAAAAGAATCAATGGATTCTACTCCAACCTGATTGAGAACCGACAGATGATTAGCCGTGCCGTGACAGGGTTCGTTGAACATTTTCACTGAGAGGACGGGACTGTAGCCACTGACAACGGTGATGCCCAACACACAGCTTGCCATGGAAAGGAGTAAGAAGGATTGGATGAAGACAGTAGGAAAGCAGAGAGATGGAAGGGAGAAAGCATCTCCATTCGCTTATCTGAAATTCTCACCAATGAATTACATAAGTATCCCTATCTCTATCTTTATGTTTTATTCATATATCATCCATAACCTTTTGAATCTGCCTGATTGAGATTTACAATGTGACCATAGCTTGCTTCATACCAACAATCTCCGTGGGATCGACCCTTACTCGCGTAAGGTTTATTACTTGGACGACCCAGTGCACTTGCTGGTTAGTTGTGCGAAGTTGTGATAAAGTGTTGAGATTGCAATTGAGTGTACCATGTTGATGGCGCCATTGATGATCACAATTTCGTGCACCAAGTTTTTGGCGCCGTTGTCGGGGATTGTTTCGAGTATGGACAACTGACGGTTCATCTTGTTGCTTAGATTAGGTATTTTTTTTCAGAGTTCTTAAGAATGAATTCTAGTGTTTCAAGGTGATGTTCTTATCATCACCAAAGCTGATTGATTCTCATCAATTTAGCTCTTGAATGTAATGTCCTGCTGAAGCTTGGCTAGCCATGTCTAATTTCTTTAGACTGAAGCTTTAGAGTAACATTGCATGATTCTTGGAATTCTCATTAAGAATTTTGATACCTTTATTTTCTTTTCCACTTAATTTTCGAAAAAAACCAAAAAAATTACAAAATCATAAAAACCAAAAATATTGTATGTTTCTTGTTGAGTCTAGTGTCTCATTTTAAGTTTGGTGTCAATTGCATGTTTCTGTTCTTCTTGCATTCATTCATGTGTCTTAAGTGATCTTCAAGATGTTCTTGATGATTTTCTTGCTCTGATCTTTGAATTCTCTTGACTTGAGCATTTTGTTATATGCATTCTCATTTTATTAGTGTCAGTAGTATACAAACTGCTAAGTTTGGTGTCTTGCATGCATTGTTATTTGATTTTAGTTGCATTTTGATTATTCCTCATTATTAAAAATCCAAAAAAATATTTTTTTTATGTCTTTTCAAGTCAATAATACAGAGAATTGAAGATTCAGAACATACAGCAGAGGAATTACATAGAAAAAGATGGGCGTTCAAAACGCCCAGTGAGGAAGGCAAACTGGCATTTAAACGCCAGCCAGGGTGCTGGCTGGGCGTTTAACGCCCAAAAGGGTAGTGCTTTGGGCGTTAAACGCCAGAATGTGCACCATTCTGGGCGTTTAACGCCAGGATGGCACAAGAGGGAAGATTCTGTTTTTAATTCAAATTTTTTTCAAGTTTTCAAATTTTTTTCAAAATCAAATCTTTTTCAAATCATATCTTTTCAATCAAATATTTTTCAAAATCAATTTCTTTCCATTTTCAAAAATACTTGCTATCAATTAATGATTTGATTCAACATTTCAAGTATGTTGCCTTTTCTGTTGAGAAAGGTTTAATGTTTGAATCATATCTTTTCTTGTTAGCCAAGTCATTAATTTTTAAAATCAAATCTTTTTAAATTGTTTTTCAAATCATATCTTCTCAATCACATCTTTTTAAAACCATAACTTTTCGATCATATCTTCTTAATCATATCTTTTTCAAAATAGTTTTCAATCATATCTTTTTTATTTCTAATTTCAAAATCTTTTTCAAAAAATACTTGATTTCTTTCCCACTTTTAGTTTTCAAAAATTATCAATCAATTATTCAAAATATTTTTAAAATCTTTTACTCAATTTTCGAAAATTTCTTCCTCTCTTCTCACATCCTTCTATTTATGGACTAACACTATTCCTCAATGAACAATTCGAACTCCATCTCTCTTGATAAGTTTGAATTCTTCTACTTCTTCCTCCTATTTTTCTTTTCCTCTGACACCTCAAGGAATCTCTATACTGTAACATAGAGGATTCCATATTTTCTTGTTCTCTTCTCTTTCATATGAGCAGGAGCAAAGACAAAAGCATTCTTGTTGAGGCTGATCCTGAACCTGAAAGGAGCTTGAAGCGAAAGCTAAGAGAAGCTAAGGCACAACTCTCTGTAGAGGACCTAACAGAAATCTTCAAAGAAGAAGACATGGCAGCCGAAAACAACAACAATGCCAACAATGCAAGGAAGGTGCTGGGTGACTTTACTGCACATACTCCCAACTTCTATGGGAGAAGCATCTCTATCCCTGCCATTGGAGCAAACAACTTTGAGCTTAAGCCTCAATTAGTTTCTCTAATGCAACAGAATTGCAAGTTCCATGGACTTCCATTGGAAGATCCTCATCAGTTTTTAGCTGAATTCTTGCAAATCTGTGACACTGTCAAGACTAATGGGGTTGGCCCTGAGGTCTACAGACTTATGCTATTCCCTTTTGCTGTAAGAGACAAAGCTAGGATATGGTTGGACTCACAACCTAAAAAAAGCCTGAACTCTTGGGAAAAGCTAGTCAATGCCTTCTTGGCAAAGTTCTTTCCACCTCAAATATTGAGTAAGCTTAGAGTGGAAGTCCAAACCTTCAGACAGAAGGAAGGTGAATCCCTCTATGAAGCTTGGAAAAGATACAAACAATTGATCAGAAAGTGTCCCTCTGATATGCTTTCTGAATGGAGCATCATAGGTATTTTCTATGATGGTCTGTCTGAACTGTCCAAGATGTCTTTGGATAGCTCTGCTGGAGGATCTCTTCATCTGAAGAAGACGCCTGCAGAAGCTCAAGAACTAATTGAAATGGTTGCAAATAACCAATTCATGTACACTTCTGAAAGGAATCCTGTGAACAATGGGACAAATCAGAAGAAAGGAGTTCTTGAGATTGATACTCTGAATGCCATATTGGCTCAGAACAAGATATTGACTCAGCAAGTCAATTTGATTTCTCAAAGTCTGTCTGGAATGCAAAATGCACCAAGCAGTACTAAGGATGCTTCATCTGAAGAAGAAGCTTATGATCCTGAGAACCCTTCAATAGAAGAGGTGAATTACCTGGGAGAACCATATGGAAACACCTATAATTCTTCATGGAGAAATCATCCAAATCTCTCATGGAAGGATCAACAGAGACCTCAACAAGGTTTCAACAACAATAATGGTGGACGAAATAGGTTTAGCAATGGCAAGCCTTTCCCATCATCTTCTCAGCAACAGACAGAGAATTCTAAGCATAACCACTCTGACTTAGCAACCATGGTCTCTGATCTAATCAAAACCACTCAGTTTTATGACTGAAACAAGGTCCTCAATTAGGAATTTGGAGGCACAAGTGGGACAGCTGAGCAAGAAAATTACTGAACTCTCTCCTAGTACTCTTCCAAGCAATACAGAAGAGAATCCAAAAGGAGAATGTAAGGCCATCAACATGGCCGAAATTGGAGAGGAGGAAGAGGCAGTGAACGCCACTGAGGAAGACCTCAATGGACGTCCACTGGCCTCCAATGAGTTCCCTAATGAGGAACCATGGGAATCTGAGGCTTACATTGAGACCATAGAGATTCCATTGGACTTACTTCTGCCATTCATGAGCTCTGATGAGTATTCTTCCTCTGAAGAGGATGAATATGTCACTGAAGAGCAAGTTGCTAAATACCTTGGAGCAATCATGAAGCTAAATGACAAGTTATTTTGTAATGAGACTTGGGAGAACGAACCTCCTTTGCTCACAAAAGAACTAGATGACTTGTCTAGGCAGAGATTACCTCAAAAGAGACAAGATCCTGGGAAGTTTTCTATACCTTGTACCATAGGCACCATGACCTTTAAGAAGGCTCTGTGTGACTTAGGGTCAAGTGTAAACCTCATGCCTCTCTCTGTAATGGAGAAGCTAGGGATCTTTGAGGTACAAGCTGCAAGAATCTCACTAGAGATGGCAGACAATTCAAAGAAACAAGCTTATGGACTTGTAGAGGATTTTCTGGTAAAGGTTGAAGACCATTACATCCCTGCTGATTTCATAGTCCTAGAGACTGGGAACTACATGGATGAATCCATCATCCTTGGCAGACCCTTCCTAGCCACAGCAAAGGCTGTGATTGATGTGGACAGAGGAGAATTGATCATTCAAGTGAATGAAGAATCCTTTGTGTTTAAGGCTCAAGGATATCCCTCTGTCACCATGGAGAGGAAGCATGAAGAGCTTCTCTCAAAACAGAGCCAAACAGAGCCCCCACAGTCAAACTCTAAGTTTGGTGTTGGGAGGCCACAACCAAATTCTAAGTTTGGTGTTGAATCCCCACATTCAAACTCTAAGTTTGGTGTTGGGAGGTTCCAGCATTTCTCTGAGTATCTGTGAGGCTCATTGAGAGCCCTCTGTTAAGCTACTGACATTAAAGAAGCGCTTGTTGGGAGGCAACCCAATGTTATATTTTATCTATTTTCCTTTGTTATTTTATGTTTTCTGTAGGTTGATGATCATGAGAAGTCACAAAATCAATTGAAAAAGCAAAAACAGAATGAAAAATAGAAAGAAAAATAGCACACCCTGGAGAAAAACCTTGCTGGCGTTTAAACGCCAGTAAGGGCAGCAAATGGGCGTTTAACGCCCAGTCTGGCACCATTCTGGGCGTTTAACACCAGAAAGGGGCACCAGACTGGCGTTAAACGCCAGGAAAGGGCAAGAAGCTGGCATTAAACGCCAGAAATGGGCACCAGCCTGGCGTTTAACGCCAGAATTGGCATGAAGAGCAATTTTGCTCGCCATTTGGTGCAGGGATGACTTTTCCTTGACACCTCAGGATCTGTGGACCCCATAGGATCCCCACCTACCCCACCAGTCTCTCTCTTCTTCACCCATTCACCAATCACCTCAACACCTCTTCCCCAAAAACCCCTCACCTATCAAATCCCATCTTTCTCTTCACCACTCACATCCATCCTTCATAAAACCTCACCTACCTCACCATTCAAATTTAAACCACTTTCCCTCCCAAACCCACCCTCCCATAGCCGAAACCTACCCCTCTCTTCACCCTATATAATCCCATCTTCACTCCTTTATTTTTACACAACCTAAACACTACTTCTCCCCCTTTGGCCGAACCATACGCCATCTCCATCTCCTCTATTTCTTCTTCTTCTACTCTCTTCTTTCTTCTTTTGCTCGAGGATGAGCAAACCTTTTAAGTTTGGTGTGGTAAAAGCATTGCTTTTTGTTTTTCCATAACCATTTATGACATCCAAGGCCGGAGAAACCTCTAGAAAGAGGAAAGGGAAGGCAAAAGCTTCCACCTCCGAGTCATGGGAGATGGAGAGATTCATCTCAAGAGTGCATCAAGACCACTTCTATGAAGTTTTGGCCTTGAAGAAGGTGATCCCCGAGGTCCCTTTCAAACTCAAAAAGAATGAATATCCGGAGATCCGACATGAGATCCGAAGAAGAGGTTGGGAAGTTCTTACCAACCCCATTCAACAAGTCGGAATCTTAATGGTTCAAGAGTTCTATGCCAATGCATGGATCACCAAGAACCATGATCAAAGTGTGAACCCGGACCCAAAGAATTGGCTTACAATGGTTCGGGGGAAATACTTAGATTTTAGTCTGGAAAATGTAAGGTTGGCATTCAACTTGCCCATGATGTAAGGAGATGAACACCCTTACACTAGAAGGGTCAACTTTGATCAAAGGTTAGACCAAGTCCTCATAGACATCTGTGAAGAGGGCACCCAATGGAAGAGAGATTCAAGAGGGAAGCCGGTTCAATTGAGAAGGTATGACCTCAAGCCCATGGCTAGGGGATGGTTGGAGTTTATCCAACGCTCAATCATTCCCACTAGCAACCGGTCCGAAGTTACTCTAGACCGGGCCATCATGATTCATAGCATCATGATTGGAGAAGAAGTAGAAGTTCATGAGGTTATAGCCCAAGAACTTTATAAGGTGGCGGACAAGTCCTCTACCTTGGCAAGGTTAGCCTTTCCTCATCTCATTTATCACCTCTGTTATTCAGTTGGAGTTGACATAGAGGGAGACATCCCCATTGATGAGGACAAGCCCATCACTAAGAAAAGGATGGAGCAAACAAGAGATCCCACTCATCATGAAATCCCTGAGATGCCTCAAGGGATGCACTTTCCTCCACAAAACTATTGGGAGCAAATCAACACCTCCCTAGGAGAATTGAGTTCCAACATGGGACAACTAAGGGTGGAGCACCAAGAACATTTCATCCTCCTCCATGAAATTAGAGAAGATCAAAGAATCATGAGAGAGGAGCAACAAAGGCAAGGAAGAGACATTGAGGAGCTCAAGAACTCCATAAGATCTTCAAGAGGAAGAACAAGCCGCCATCACTAAGGTGGACTCGTTCTTTAATTTCCTTGTTCTTTATTTTCTTGTTTTTCGAATTGTATGCTTATGTTTATCCATGTTTGTGCCTTATGATCATTAGTGTCTTAGTGTCTATGCCTTAAAGTTATGAATGTCCTATGAATCCATCACCTTTCTTAAATGAAACATGTTCTTAATTGAAAAAAAAGAGAATTGCATGAATTTTAAATTTTATAACAGATTAATGATTTTGATGTGGTGGTAATACTTTTGTTTTCTGAATGTATGCTTAAACAGTGCATATGTCTTTTGAATTTGTTGTTCATGAATGGTTGGCTCTTGAAAGAATGATGAAAAAGGAGACATGTTACTGAGGATCTGAAAAATCATAAAAATGATTCTTGAAGCAAGAAAAAGTAGTGAATACAAAAAAAAAGAGAAAAAAAAAAGAGAAGAAGCGAAAAAAAAGAAAAAGAACGGAAAAAAAAGGGAGAAAGAGAAAAAGAAAGAAAAAGAAAGAAATAAAGTTGTGATCCAAGGCAAAAAGAGTGTACTTAAGAACCCTGGACACCTCTAATTGGGGACTCTAGCAAAGCTGAGTCACAATCTGAAAAGGTTCACCCAATTATGTGTCTGTGGCATGTATGTATCCAGTGGTAATACTGGAAGACAGAGTGCTTTGGGCCACGGCCAAGACTCATAAAGTAGCTGTGTTCAAGAATCATCATACTTAACTAGGAGAATCAATAACACTATCTGGATTCTGAGTTCCTATAGAAGCCAATCATTCTGAATTTCAAAGGATAGAGTGAGATGCCAAAACTATTCAGAGGCAAAAAGCTAAAAGCCCCGCTCATCTAATTAATACTGATCTTCATAGATGTTTTTGAAATTCATTGCATATTCTCTTCTTTTCATCTTATTTGATTTTCAGTTGCTTGGGGACAAGCAACAATTTAAGTTTGGTGTTGTGATGAGCGGATAATTTGTACGCTTTTTGGCATTGTTTTTAGTATGTTTTTAGTATGTTTTAGTTAGTTTTTATTAGTTTTTAGCTAAAATTCACTTTTCTGGACTTTACTATGAGTTTGTGTGTTTTTCTGTGATTTCAGGTATTTTTCTGGCTGAAATTGAGGGACCTGAGCAAAAATCTGATTCAGAGACTGAAAAGGACTGCAGATGCTGTTGGATTCTGACCTCCCTGCACTCGAAGTGGATTTTATGGAGCTACAGAATACCAATTGGCGCGCTCTCAACGGCGTTGGAAAGTAGACATCCTGGGCTTTCCAGCAATGTATAATAGTCCATACTTTGCCCAAGATTTGATGGCCCAAACCGGTGTTCCAAATCAGTTCAAAACTGCCCGGCGTTAAACGCCAGAACTGGCACAAGAATGGGAGTTAAACGCCCAAACTAGTACAAAAGCCGGCGTTTAACTCCAAGAAGAGTCTCTACACGAAAATTCTTTAATGCTCAGCCCAAGCACACACCAAGTGGGCCTGGAAGTGGATTTTTCTGTCATTTACTCATTTCTGTAAACCTTAGGCTACTAGTTCTTTATAAATAAGACCTTTTGCTATTGTATTTTCATCTTTAGATCTTTGAATCTTTGGATCATTTTCGATCTTAGGATCATCTTTGGACATCTAGTTCTTAGATCATTGGGAGGCTGGCCATTCGGCCATGCCTAGACCTTGTTCTTATGTATTTTCAACGGTGGAGTTTCTACACACCATAGATTAAGGTGTGGAGCTCTGCTGTACCTCGAGTATTAATGCAATTACTATTGTTCTTCTATTCAATTCAGCTTGTTCTTATTCCATGATATTCATTCGCACTCAAGAACTTGATGAATGTGATGATTATGTGACGCTCATCATCATTCTCACTCATGAACGCGTGCCTGACAATCACTCCCGTTCTACAAGCAAACAAGGCTTGAATGTTTATCTCTTAGATTCTTTAATCGGAATCTTCGTGGTATAAGCTAGAATTGATGGCGGCATTCAAGAGAATCCGGAAGGTCTAAACCTTGTTTGTGGTATTCTGAGTAGGATTCAATGATTGAATGACTGTGACGAGCTTCAAACTCCTGAAGGCTGGGCGTTAGTGACAGACGCAAAAGAATCAATGGATTCTACTCCAACCTGATTGAGAACCGACAGATGATTAGCCGTGCCGTGACAGGGTGCGTTGAACATTTTCACTGAGAGGACGGGACTGTAGCCATTGACAACGGTGATGCCCAACACACAGCTTGCCATGGAAAGGAGTAAGAAGGATTGGATGAAGACAGTAGGAAAGCAGAGAGACGGAAGGGAGAAAGCATCTCCATTCGCTTATCTGAAATTCTCACCAATGAATTACATAAGTATCCCTATCTCTATCTTTATGTTTTATTCATATATCATCCATAACCATTTGAATCTGCCTGACTGAGATTTACAAGGTGACCATAGCTTGCTTCATACCAACAATTTCCGTGGGATCGACCCTTACTCGCATAAGGTTTATTACTTGGACGACCCAGTGCACTTGCTGGTTAGTTGTGCGAAGTTGTGATAAAGTGTTGAGATTGCAATTGAGCGTACCATGTTGATGGCGCCATTGATAATCACAATTTCGTGCACCAAATAGCATAAACAACACAAAATAGCACTAAAAAATATTCTTTGCAACACCAATTCAAAATTCAACACCAATGAAATGAAAAATCAGCAGGATTTCATAGTGACTTAGTAAAGTATCAGTCAATCGATCCAAACAAATTGAAATTCAAACTCAAGAAGCTTTTAACAGCATGTTTAACTATGTATAAATTAACCCTAATTCTAATCAGAAAATCCTAATTCTAACTTAAACTCAACTAACAACGGCAAATAATCTTAACCAAATCAAATTAACACTAGAATCAACATATAACTAATCCTAAATTAACTAAAACATAGAAGAAATCTGAGAACCTAAGTCGAAGAATAGAGCAAGAGCATAAGAGAGAGGGATGCAGTGGCAGTGACTAGTCGCTGCTACGTTTGAACATGCTGGAATTGGAGTGGCCCTGTTCTGATTCTGCGACTGGAAATGAGGGAGGCAGGAGCGAGCTACAAAGCCACAATGCGAGGTTATAAGGAGGAGAAGAAGATGGTCGCGGCGGCACAGGATGGTAGCCGACGGCGAGACAAAGAAGGCAGGAGACAGGGGAAGAGAAAGAGAAAAAGGATTTTTGCGGCGGTTGTTCAGCGAAGGTGGAAGAAGAAGAAAAAAGAAGGGAAGCAGAAGAAGAACATGACGGTGATGGTTCTGTGATTTTGACGGAGACGCTGAAGGTGATGATTAATGGTGGCACTGCGTTGGTGGTCGAGGAGAAGCTAGGGTTGAAGAAGGGGAGTCATTCAGACTTCAGAGCTCTGAACTTGGTCAAGTGAGTGACGAGGCACTGAGCGTTTTTGGCTCTCTTTTTTATTTGATTTCCGACAATTGAAAAGATAATGACCACTATCTTAGTTTCTTTTGTACCTGAAGCACAAATTGCTGTCATAACTGCCCCTGTCTAACCAATTTTGTAGTAGTTTGATAAACAGCCGTCAATCAATAGTCGCTATCCTCCACATTTATTTTTGTGGTATATCTTCTAATCTTGTAATACTATAGTCTAAAAATTATTTTTTATATATCTGAATGTCATCGTGCTTATAAAAGCTTGCCAGGTTAATTTGTTCCAACACTCTTACCTATTTCAAATTAAAATGTTATTAAAGAATATAATATTAAATTTGAAAAATTGGCATTCAGCTAGTGTAATATAACATCTTAACGATGATTAATTTTTTATCATTAAAATAAGTGTCAAAGTGATAGATTGTGTAATTCTTAACGAAAATTACGATTAGATTATATATTCTAAAGCATAAAAAATACGTGAATCAGTTGTACATTATGTATGTTAGTTGCTAATTAGCAAATTTTATAAATAAAATATTAGAAAAAATACTTACAAATTTCAAATCGCAGCAGGGAGCATCAAATTATAAACATATTGTTACATCCTTTTGTTTAAATTTATCTTGCTGAAAATATCCATCTACAAATTGATAATTTTTCAAAGTATATTCACAAATTATAATAAAAAAATATAATTTTAAGGTTTGAAATTTTGTATTATTTTTTGATTGTACAATATTACAATCAATTAGTTTTCTTAGCAATTGATTTGACCAAGTAATAATTGAAATAGATCTAATATATAATTTTCGCTATTTCAATCAATTTTGTTAAAAATCAATGGATGGTTTTTTCCATTAAATCGATTAATACTAATTTTTAGTTGAGTTATTTGACACACATTATTACTTAACAATTGATTGATTTCTAATTAAATTGATTGAATTAACGATAAATACAATTTTTTTTTTGTTTATTCATAGAAGGGATCAAAACAATAAAAAATATCTTAAACTTAAAATTTTAGAAATTAAATTAGTAATAAAAATTCTATTTTTATTATTGTTTTTAATTATTAATGATACAGTTATAAAAATATAAATGATAATAAATAGAATAATAATTTATAAAATAAAAAATAATATTTAAAATTAAATAGTATATAAAGAGAAATGTTAGGGAACTAGTAAATTTTGTATTTTGTTATTATCAATTAATCATCAATAGTATTTTTAATGGTGTGAGATTACATTCAATAATAAAAAATTACTTATTTTTCTTTTAATGATTAAGCGCTGACCAAATTGTTAAAAAAATACTGGTCTTTAGATTTTTTTATATATAAAAGATTAATTAATAAATAAGATTATTTAATAATTCAAAAATTTTGGAACGATGAATACTTTGCCAATAAAACTTATAAAAATATACATATAAATACTTGATAATGATATCTAGAATTCCGATAAAAAAAAGTTTAGAGAATCAGCAATTTTATTAAATTTTTGTCAGCATGTAATTAGTAAAAAAAAATAAGTCATTAAATAAAATCTCACATTAATTTTATATCATTAAAATTATCATTAATAATTATTTAATAATTATATGTCACAAAAATTGCTACCCTAACATTCCTCTCCTGACAATGATAAATATTTTAATTTTTACGTTTCTTAGACTCTTTGGTTTTTCCTGGAGACACGTATTAAGTCCAAAGGCAAGTCAATTCTAGAACGTTCAAGAATTACATATGGTTCTAAAGTCTAAAGCTCTTAGCTTATCCATTAATTTTGTATCATAAAACGATTCCACTCTCTATTGGGATCAATAATTGGAGTAGTTGTAATAGTGGAACTTGATCATAATTCATAAAGAAGGCCTGGTGAACATTTTACTTTTTTGGTGAATCTTTTGCAAAACAACACCAACAACAATGGAAGAAGAGGTTGTTTTGTTAGACGCATGGGCAAGCATGTTTGGTATGAGGGTGAGGATTGCACTGGCTGAAAAAGGTGTCAGGTATGAGTACAAAGAAGAGTATCTAATTAAGGGTAAAAGCCCTTTTCTTCTTCAGGTGAATCCAATACATAAGCAGGTTCCAGTTCTGATCCATAAGGGTAGACCGATTTGTGAATCTGCAATTATAGTTCAGTACATCGATGAGGTTTGGAATGACAAAAATCCAATCATGCCCTCTGACCCTTATGAGAAAGCTCAAGCTAGATTCTGGGTTGATTTCATTGACAAAAAGGTGACTTCTTTTACCTTTGTTTTGATGCATATAGTTTCTATTATTTTGTTTCCTAAATGTGGATAATTATTTAAGTATGGAGTGTAAAAAGTTGTAAAATATTTTTACATTCAAAGTACATACAAATTGAATTCTCATGACGATCTTTGATGTTCTAGGATATATTATCTTGTGATTAGTTTGCAGATTCAAAGACGAGAGATATAATAGTTTTTATTCTTCTTAATTTTTAGTTCTCATCATTTTGTGGTTGAGAAATTGTATAGTTAGCAATTTTTTTTCCAACATGTAAAAATCATTTATGTCTATTTATTTAATGATAAAAGTTTTTAAAATATTCATTAATTTTGATATTCTTCTTTAATTTTTTTTATACTATTACTTAATGATATGATGCGAAATATGTGATCTTTTAAGTATAGGAATTATGTAAGAATATATGAATGACTACTTTTGTTCTTAACAGAATCAACAATTCTAGTGTTTAGATGAGTTATATAAATTTAGTAATATCAATTACCATTTGTGATCCCAGATCTATGAGACTTGGAGAAAAATGTGGCTCTCAGAAGGAGAAGAGCATGAGACATGGAAGAAGGAATTAATTTCTATTTTCAAGCAACTTGAGGAGATATTGGGAGACAAAGCATTTTATGGGGGTGACACTTTTGGGTTCCTTGATATTGGTCTAATTCCATTTTACAGTTGGTTTTATGCCTATGAGACTTATGGCAACTTCAAAATGGAAGCAGAGTGTCCTAAATTAATAGCTTGGGCCAAAAGGTGTATGCAAAGAGACACTGTTTCCAAGACACTTCCTGATCAGAAGAAAGTGTATGATCATGTTCTGGCTATGAGAAAAGCACTTGAAAAATAGAGTGTGTTTTCCGGTGATGGAAAAATATATGGCATTGATGATAGGTACTATGTAGTTGAGTCCTATGTTGGGGCTGAGAATAACCATGAATGTTGTTATATATGCTTATATAAGTTTATGATGAATAAAATGTGGGTTGATGTATACTATTCGGCTTGGAATGTTTCATTTGGTTTAGCAATAAATTATTAAAAATATTTTTTCTTTTTTAAAGTAAGAAAGTAACACTAAGACAATAATAATAAAGTTATAACAATTTCTATGTCATTTCTGGCATAACTATCAACAATATGAATTATTTACAACAACATTCTGTAGCACAAGAAAATGATTGCTCTACATAGTCGCCAATTCTTCTTATCTTGCTGTGAAATATGGCATCATTTTGGCGTAACCAAATAATTCATATAACTGAGAAGAATTCAAGTAGCTAATACTTGCGCCTCTCTTTTTTTATCGGTACGGATTTTCAATTTTTAAAAAATTCTTTTAAAGTACCAGAGACAATCCACGTCTGTCTAAATGTTGAGATCTAAATACACCACACTTGCCAAGAGTATTTACAAATAATAAATAAATGTTGTATATTTTTAACATCTTTTTTAAAAATATTAAGTGTAATCAGAATTTATTATTTTTTTTGTCATAATTTAATTATTAATTTAAATTTTTAATTAATTTATTTAGTTTAGTAATCTAATAACATACTTTATCCCATATTTTTAAATATTAATAATTAAAAATAATAAATTTTAATATTCTTTTAGCATATAAATTATATATGAATTCAATGAATTCACCTGAAATAAAATAAATGAATATTCACCTAAATCTCTGTGATTAGTACAGCCACCTCTTCTGTACTTCACTTACCAGAAGCTTCCACTTCCACGTTCTTCATAACAACATCACCTCCAATTCCGACAATGTCCACCACATCCTCAAGATTAAGTTCCACAACTATCCCAAGGACATGCCTTTCTCCACTTTCCGACAAGCAATATAGATTGTTAGATATTAGGACATCATGAAAAAAATTTTCTTCGACA
Organism: Arachis stenosperma; assembly: GCF_014773155.1. Taxonomy (NCBI): domain Eukaryota; kingdom Viridiplantae; phylum Streptophyta; class Magnoliopsida; order Fabales; family Fabaceae; genus Arachis; species Arachis stenosperma. Next base: position 83,399,448 of record NC_080383.1, read on the forward strand.
TCATATGCAAATTCTCATTTGAAATAGACACAGTGTGTTCCTTCTTTCCTAGAGTCCAAATTGGCAGACTAATCAGACTTGCTATTTAGATTCATGGGATCTATCGAACACGACAAGTACTTGAAAGACATAGTCATTATTTTCTTGAGTATGAATTGGTTGAGAACAATGCAAGTTGATAATTTTTTTTATGTGAACATTGAAATTGTAGAGTGTACATTGTATAGTTTGAAATTATAGTGTTAGACTGTTAGTGTTATGCAAAATATGATGAAAAATAGGAGAAGACACTGTCGTTTCTGAACAGAAGAGGTCATGGATCATTTTATTCCCTGTTAGAGTTGTCAGGAACCATTTTATCTTCCGTTAGAGTTAACGGAATCAAAGACCTAAGTAACTGACGGAATTAATTGTTGGGAGCCAATCGAATAATTAATTTTAGTCAAAAACTAAAATATCTTATCCAAAATTTTTTGAGAACTAAAATGGGTATATACTCTAAAAAAACAGAAAATCCAATGTATAACCAACATAGAAAACCAAGCCCTAATCTGCTATGAATTATCCTACAAGAGTTTACATGATTATAGTGAAGAATACTAGTTTTTAGCTTATTTTCAAGGTTAATTTGACTCACTAATATTCATATCGTCCCAAACAACCATAAATGTTTACGCAACAGAGTTTGGTGTGCATATTCGTCACATAATTGAGAATAATAATAAAAGAGGCTGATATTAGATCAACTAAAACATATCAATTATTTTTCATATCAACTAATGTTATCGTGAATTAAATTTTGTGATAAAGATATGAGAAATTATATTATTACTATGGAGATTCATAATATTTTTGAACAAGATTATTATGCAGAAGAATCGAACAAATATTTGTTGAAATGAAAAAGTAAAATAAAAACTTTTCATGAAATTGAACATGGCTGTAATCTAAAAACATGTATTTTGAACAACTGTTTATGAATCAATTGCATGTATTTTGAACTGCTGTTTATGAATATTTTAGAGATGTGGTTGATAACACTTGCAACACAAACAAGTAAAATTTATCATTAATTTTTGTATTACTATTTATATTTTTCACTGTTAACCGTTTATTATTTATGTGTTTTCTTGTTCTAATTAAATTTCTTAAATTTATATATGATTAGTTTTTTGTTTATTTTGTTAGTGTGAATTACAATATTAATTTTTATACTTTTTGGATATGCTTTAATAAAATATAAGGATAATAAGTTATTCATATGATTGTTTAAATGTTGGTTTTAATTTATTGTATGGGAAGAAAACCTCCAAAAAAAATATAATCGATCAACGTCTATCTATGTACTTGTTTGGGTGTTATTATTTTGTTAAAAAAAATCTTTTTTTAATGAAAAAAGATCTTTTTTATTTTTTAACGTTTGACAAATTTCTAGTAGTAAAAATAAAAATATTAGAAAAAAAAAAGATATTTTCTGATAAGCTGTAATTTACATCTTTTTTTAAAAGATCTTTTTTCCTTAAAAAATATTTTTTATGTAATAAATAAACAAAAAAGTACTTTTATATTATTATATCCAAACATAATTGATAGATAAAAAAATCTTTTCGTATGAGATATCCAAATATAAAATTACTTTTACTTCTCTATAAAATCTTTAAAAAAAAAATAACTCAAAAAAAGATCTTTTTTTAAAAGCTCACCCAAACAAACTCGTTCTATTGAGATTTGTGTGACAACCACAATTCATAAATTTTGTATTTGATATATAATGAAAAAGATCTCATAGAAATTAAACGACTTCAAAAGACATGTTGATATTAAACAAGAAATGAATCAAATTATTTGGAACAAAATATGTATTCAAAAGACAATGGAATGAGTTTCTAATTAAATATGAATTATTTAACAATAAATAGCTCAAAGGTAAATAATTTGAGATAGTGATTCAATTTTATTTCTATTTTCTTAAATCTTAAACTCATGCTTTTGTCTATTTTGCTGTACTAATTTCTGTATTTACGATCAATAATTTTTGTCTTTTTTAGCTAATTAAAAAAATATTAATTTTAACTTCTTCAATTATTTTTCTATATAGTTTTCGAAAATTAATATTTTATTTTACTTTTATAAATTTATTTTTTCATAATTTTTGTACCGATTTCATCTAGTAGAATAAATTTTTTTTATTTATTTTATTATTTCTATAATTTTTAACTGATACAAAAATATTGATTTTTACTTCTCTAATTACTTTTTATTATTATTTTTAATAAAATTTATTGAAAATCGATCAATATCCGTGGGTTCGATTTTTTTTTTTTTTACAAGCCTATTAGTAGAAAGTGCTCATTATTGGTCTAATTTGTCAAGCGATATTACAATAGTATTAGTAGTAAGGAACGAAAAATAAAAAATAAAAAAAGCAAGCTAGTGCTACAAATTTTAAAATCAATACAAGTTAGTTTATTTATTTTAGTACAGATAAATAACATTTCTATGCGTTTTACTTTACAAATAAGAACATACGTTACACAAATTAATTTGGGTTAATCGAGTAATCAGCTCATTCGTGCTTTAACAAGTGTCAGAGGTTCGAATCTCACCTTGTATATACAATAACCTATTAGCCAGCGACAAACCCTTAAATGAAGCTCAAATCTATCATAAATTAGTCATTGATCTGTCGAGTTAGAAGATACCGTGGACAACAAAAAAAATAAGAATAATATACATTACACAAATTAAGAAAGAGTAGAAAAAGTAAATTTAAGATATAAATAAAAATTATTAAACAAAAAATTACAAAATTATTAATTATAATATAATTGATATTCCAAAGTTTAAAACTTTAATAATAGAAAATTTTGGAATTTATCATTAAAAAAAACAAAACTGAAGTTTTTATATGTGATATTTTTAGATTCATCCCTGATCAAGTTGTTATTCGGTTCATCTTTTGGATATGAAGATCTTATGTGTGTTATGCTACGATATATATGTGTAAGATTTCAGATTTTTCTTTTTTTGAAAAATTAAAATATGAGTTATTTGAGATTTTGAACTTTGCTTTATGAATGACAAGGAAAAAATTTTTTTAAAACAAAAACATGAACACTTATCTTAAAAATTTTGGCCCAAGATAGGGCTAACAGACTCAAAATCACAAATGGGCCCGTGTTGGGCCCATACCCAAGACTTAAGGCAAGCTTCGTTCCCTTCCCCAACCGATGTGGGACCTTACAATCCACCTCCCTAAGGGAGCCCAGCGACCTCGCTGGCACATTGATCCAGGCTCTGCCTCTAATACCATCTATAACAGCCCAGACCACCTGCTTGCACGATATTGTCCGCTTTGGCACACAAGGCCTCACGTTTTTGCCTTTGACGATAGGGATGATAGCCGAAGCCCCCCACACTGACTCGTCGAAACGTGTCATGCCAGGGAGAGGTATCCACACCCTTATAAGGCATGCCTCATTCCCCTTCCCAACCAATGTGAGACCTTACAATCCACCCCCTTAGGGAGCCCAGCGTCCTCGCTGGCACATCGATCCGGGCTCCGGCTCTAATACCATCTGTAACAGCCCAGACCACCCGCTAGCACGATATTGTCCGTATTAGCACGCAAGGCCTTCCAGTTTCCCCTTTGACGATAGGGATGATAGCCGAAGCCCCCCACAGTCACTCGTCAAAACGTGTCATGCTAGGGAGAGGTATCCTCACCTGTATAAGGCATGCTTCGTTTCCCTCCCAAACCGATGTGGGACCTTACAATCCACCCCTTAAGGTAATCCAGCGCCCTCACTGGCACATCGATCCGGGCTCCGGCTCTAATACCATCTGTAATAGGCCAGACCACCCGCTAGCACGATATTGTCCGCATTTGCACACAAGGCCTCACGATTTTGCCTTTGACGATAGGAATGATAACCGAAACCCCCCACACTCACTCGTCAAAACGCGTCATGCTAGGGAGAGGTATCCACAACCTTATAAGGCATGGTTCGTTCCCTTCCCCAACCGATGTGGGACCTTACAATCCACCTCCCTAAGGGAGCCCAATGCCCTCGCTGGCACATCAATCCGGGCTCCGGCTCTGACACCATGTGTAACAGTCCAGGCTACCCGCTAGCACGATATTATCCACATTGACACACAAAGCCTCACGGTTTTGTCTTTAACGATAGGGATGATAGCCGAAGCCCCCCACACTCACTCGTCAAAATGCGTCATGCTAGGGAAAGGTATCCACACCCTTATAAGGCATGCTTCGTTCTCCTCCCTAACCGATGTGGGACGTTACACATGCTATTCCAAATTTGCAAAATTCTATAAGGTTGCAGAATCAGTTTTAAATTCCAAACTTTAAACATTCATAACTTCCTCTAAAAAATTTTATTTTCCTCAAAATTTATATCAATTTAAAGATCATTAAATGAACTTTGATTTTAGACAAATTTCAACCAGTTTCGAAAACAGAAGCTCAAGTTATGATCCGTCGAAATTCACCAAAAACTAGTTTTTACCAAATTCAACAAAATTCTCAAGTTTCTAAAACTTCAAATCCAAACCAAGACAAATATACCCAAAACCAACACAAAGCCTCATACCAACATTTCTCAACCATCTCCCATCATTCACTATTAAAACCATTTAACACTCACTAACTTACTTTGATTATTATCAACCTCATCAACTCAATCAAAGACAAAGCTTACCATCACCTCCAATTGTTAACAACACCAACCATAATATTCCATACTCATTATCATCGTTAACATTCATTATCAAACATAAACAATCACCATCCTAGTCCATCAAAATTATCACAAACATCAATAATCATCAAATATCATCAACACCAATAATCTCCAACAATCACCATCACCCATAAAAATCAATAACCACCAACAATTAACATCAATCCATCATCATATTAGAATCCACCACAAGCATACCTCAACATATACATTTCTCTCAATCTCCATCATCATGCATATACCACAAACATAGTTCAGAAAATCACATATCCAATTCAATCCTATCCTATGGTTCACTAGCCTAAGTTTCCAGAAACATTACATATTACATCAAGAAAACCAAAACCATACCTTGACCGATTCCTAATATGCACCAAGCACCAAGACGTAGCCCCAAGCTCAATCCAAAAGCCTCAAACCAACTCCAACAAACCCCAAACTTCAATCTAACATCATACAACATACCAATATCAAACCTAGGATTCACACAAATAACTAAATACAAGAGTTTAGTGAGACCTTACCTTACCCAACAAGATTAGCAGCAAAACCCAACAATTTTCTAATGGTAGATCAGCCCTAAACAAACAAAATCACAAAATCTACTAAAAAACTAGAACAAAAAATACAAAAATATTAGGGATAAAAACTGGAGCTTGAGTTTCAAAATCTTACCAGCAAAACTTAGTTAAAAATGAAGAGCTCAACGAGAGTTTCGTGTAGCTACAAACGGCTCGTCAATCATAGCTCTGTAGCTCAAGATATGGCCAAAAGAAGGAGGAGATGAATAGTAAAATCTCATTCTCTCTTCCTCTCTTCATTTCAGCACCACCTTTCTTTGTTTAGGGCAAAAAATGAGCTGAAAGCTCATTAAACATACATATATATGTTGGGCCTTGGATCCGGTTTGGGACCAGTCTAACCCGTTAGTGCTTTAGGTCTGTTTGGCCCACTTTAGGCGAAACCCTTTAAGATTAGTGTCTGTTTTCGATTCTAAATTATTTTTGTCCTTTCAAAATAATAAATTCAATTTTTAAAATCTTATTTTTCTCAATACGCGGTTCCGGTCAAACTAGAGCCAGTACTACCGACTTAAGTGCCAGTACGCATTTTCACAAAATTTTTTTGTAAAAGATACATTTTTCCCACTCTGAAAAATTTATTGAATTCAAATTTCACCTTTTTATTTTAAAAATAACACTTTTATATTTTTGAACCTATTTCGGACAATTAAAATTATTATTTTATTAAAGCGGTTAAGCTGGTTCTTACACTCCTAGTTGCCAGGAATGGTCTTCCTAGGATTATAGAATCGTTTTCATCCTCTCCCTTATCAAGTACTATAAAATCTGCAGGGAGAAAAAGTTATGCAAACTTGACTAAGATATTTTCCACTATTCTTGGTGCATGTTTCAAAGATTTATCTGCCATTTGTAATGCTATCATTGTTGTTTGTGCCTCTTAGATTTGTAGCTTCTTCATTACAAACAATGGCACCAGATTGATACTTGAACCAAGATCACACAGGGCTTTGTCAAAGGTGATGTTCTCAATAGTGAATGGAATCTGAAAGCTCCCTGGATCTAGCATCTTTCTTGGCAATTTACTCTGAATTATTGCACTACATTCTTTGGTCAAGACCACTGTTTCATCTCCTTTTAGGACTTTCTTCTTAGAGAGAAAGCCTTTCATAAACTTCACATAGGGAGGCATTTGCTCTAGTACCTTAATAAAAGGAATATTGATTTGTAACTTTCTAAAAACTTCCAAGAACTGTGAGAACTGCTCGCCTTTGGTCTCCTTTTGGAGCTTCTGAGGGTATGGCATATTGAGATGGGCATCTGGTATGGCACCATCAGTCTTATTTGGAGCTTCTATTTCCTATGATCCCTCAGCAACGTGTACTTCCTCCTCTAGCACGAGTTCACTATATACTGTGATGGCCTTGAACTCTTCTATTGGATTAGGAACAGTGTCACTTGGAAGAGTGTTAGGAGGCCTCTTAAATATTTGCTTGCTTAATTGACCCACTTGTACCTCCAAATTTTTGGGTGAAGCTCCATTTTCCTGCGTAAAACTATGTTGATTATTAGAGAGTTCTGCCACAACAGATGCCAAATCAGCATGTTCTGAGGCTAAGATTGTGGTTGTTGTTGCTGTGAGGGCTGGAATTGGTGGTTTTTGAAATTATTCTGATTGAAACGACCCTGAGAATTGTTGAAATTCTGCTGTCTCTAAGGCTGATCTCTCCACCCAAAGTTTGGGTGATTTCTCCACCCCTGATTAAAGGTCTTGGTATATGGATCATTATTGGGATTTCTAAGAGCATTCCTCATAAAATTAACCTATTCAGGAGTGCAGTGAGCATAATCATAAGCCTCACTTTGGGTGTAACCACCACTCATGTTATAAAGGGCTTCCTGAGGAGCATTTTGAGCACTAACAGCTGAGACTTGCATCCCACTTAATTGCTGAGTAATAACACTGATTTGTTGAGACAAAAGCTTGTTCTGAGTAAGAAGAGCATTTACAGCATCCAACTCCATGACTCCTTTCTTCACAGAAAATCTCTTAGAGGAATATAAATACTGGTTGTTAGCAATTATTTCAATCAACTCATTAGCCTCTTCAGGTGTCTTCTTCATGTGTAAGGATCCACCTGCAAAATTGTCTAGAGACATCATGGCCATCTCAAAGAGTCCATCATAAAAAATCTATAGCGGGGTCCAGCCTGAGAACATATCCGAAGGACACTTCCTAACCATTAACTTGCATCTCTCCTAGGCTTCATAGAGGGACTCACCGTCTCTCTGCTTGAAAGTTTGAACATCCATCCTCAGCTTAGTCAACTTTTTAGGAGGAAAGAACTTGGTCAGAAACTTGTTGACCACCCTATTCCATGTATCTAAGCTATCTTTGGGCTGGGTATCAAGCCATTGCTTTGCTTTATCCCTCACAGCAAATGGGAAGAGAAGTAGCTTGTAAACTTTAAGGTTCACTCCATTGGTTTTCATATTATCATAGATCTACAGGAAATTAGAGATGAATAAGTTTGGATCTTCCTGTGGGAGTCTATTAAACTGGCAGTTCTATTGCACCAGAGTGATCAACTATGGCTTCAGCTCAAAAATATTTGCACCTATAGGAGGAACAACAATACTGTTGCCATAGAAATCAGGAGTGGAAGTAGTGTATGAGCCAAGTGTTCTAGGTTGCTCATTCCCATTCGGATTAATAACATTAGCATTGACTACATTATGGTTGTTTTTTAGTTCCATAGTGGTCCCTTCAACTTCCTTTTGAGAGTTATCTCTCAGGTTTTTAGCAGCTCTGTAAGCTTTAACTTGCTGTAAACGTCTACTTGCAGTTCTCTCAATCTCAAGGTCAAAGTCTAGAAAGGGTTCTTTGTCCCTGTTCCTGCTCATAAATAGATAGAAAACAAAGAAAAGTGGGAATCTATATGTCAAAATGCATAGAATTTCCAGTGAGGTATCCTTTGTAAAAGAAATAAAAATAAATGAATAAATAATTAACCCAAAAATCTCAAAAATAAATAAGAAAATTAAACTACTAATTTGAAAATTAATTAAGGGGAAGCAACTAGTTTTTTCGAAAACTTTAAAAAGAATACTAAGGGGACACCAAACTTAAATTCAAAAATTAAAGAAAAAACAAATTAAACCTAATTCAAAAATTAAAAGAAAGATAAACAAATAAACTAAAGAAAAATGCCAAATCTAAGCAATCAAACAACTGGTAGTTGTTAATCACAGTCAATCCCTGGCAAAGACGCCAAAAACTTGGTGCGAAATTAGAATACCCACAAACTAACCGGCAAGTTGATGAGCGGATAATTTATACATTTTTTGACATTGTTTTTAGATAGTTTTTAGTAGGATCTAGCTACTTTTTAGTATATTTTTAGTAGTTTTTAAGCAAAATTCACATTTCTGGACTTTACTATGAGTTTGTGTATTTTTCTGTGATTTCATGTATTTTCTGGCTGAAATTGAGGGACCTGAGCAAAAGTCTAATTCAGATGCTGAAAAAGGACTGCTGATGCTGTTGGATTCTGACCTCCCTGCACTCGAAATGGATTTTTTAGAGCTACAGAAACTTAAATGGCACCCTCTCAATTGCGTTGGAAAGTAGACATCATGGGCTTTCCAGAAATATATAATAGTCCATACTTTGTTCGAGTTTTAACGATGCAAACTGGCGTTCAAACGCCAACTTCCTGCCCTATTCTGGCGTTAAACGCCAGAAATAGGATAGAAGTTGCAGTTAAACGCCCAAACTGGCATAAAAGTTGGCGTTTAACTCCAAGAAAAGTCTCTACAAATGAAAGCTTCAATGCTCAGCCCAAGCACATACCAAGTGGGCCTGAAAGTGGATTTCTGCATCATTTACTTATTTCTGTAATCCTAGTAACTAGTTTTAGTATAAATAGGACTTTTTACTATTGTACTCACATCTATCTTTAGACGTTTAGTCCTTAGACGATCTTTGATCAGTTTTATGCTATCTTAGACTTTTATGAGGGCTGGCCATTCGGCTATGCCTAGACCTTGTTCTTATGTATTTTCAACGGTGGAGTTTCTACACACCATAGATTAAGGTGTGGGGCTCTACTGTTCCTCGAGTATTAATGCAAAGTACTATTGTTCTTCTATTCAATTCAAGCTTATTCTGATTCCAAGATATTCATTCGCACACAAGAACATGATGAATGTGATGATTATGTGACACTCATCTCCATTCCCAACTTATGAATGTGTGCCTGACAAACACTTCCGTTCTACATAAAAACAAGCTTGAATGCATATCTCTTGGATTCCTGGTCCATGCGTTTGATTGCCTCTCCTGACAACAGAGCCTTCAATTCCTTGAGATCAGAGTCTTCGTGGTATAAGCTAGAACCAATTGGCAGCATTCTTGAGATCCGAAAAGTCTAAACCTTGTCTGTGGTATTCCGAGTAGGATCTGGGATGGGATGACTGTGACGAGCTTCAAACTCATGACTGTTGGGCGTAGTGACAGACGCAAAAGGATTAATGGATCCTATTCCAACACAAGTGAGAACCGACAGATGATTAGCCCTACGTAACCCGTAGCTGGACCATTTTCACTGAGAGGATGGGAGGTAGCCATTGACAACGGTGATATCCGAACATACAGCTTGCCATGGAAAGGAGTATGAATGATTGAATGAAGATAGTAGGAAAGCAAAGACTCAAAAGGAATAACACATCTCCATACACTTATCTGAAATTCCCACCAATGAATTACATAAGTATCTCTATCTTCATTTTATGTTTATTTATCTTTTAATTATCAAAACTCCATAACCATTTGAATCCGCCTGACTGAGACTTACAAGATGATCATAGCTTGCTTCAAGCCAATAATCTCCGTGGGATCGACCCTTACTCACGTAAGGTTTATTACTTGGACGACCCAGTGCACTTGCTGGTTAGTTGTGCGAAGTTGTGAAAAAGAGTTGAGATTACAATTATGCGTACCAAGTTGTTGGCGCCATTGAGATCACAATTTCGTGCACCACAAGTGCACCGGATCGTACCAAGTAATACCTCAGATGAGTGAGGGTCGATCCCACGAGGATTGATGGACTGAGCAACAATGGTCGAATGACTCCTTAGTCAGGCAAGCAGAAAGTGATGTTTTGGGGTTCAAAAAGCATTAAACAGTACTTCAGAGAATAAAAAAGCAAATAGTGGATTTGTTGTAGAATATAGAAAGTAGTTAAGGTATCGGAGATGTTTATTGTTCTGGATTAAATTTTCTTACTAACTAATTTAATCATGCAATATTTATTTCATGAAAAATTGTCAGTGACTAAACGCTAATGTCTTAGTGATTTACTCTCCTCTAACCTAGTTAACCGCCAATGTCTTGGTCACTTAATTTTGAAGAGGGTTAAGTTCAATTCTAGTTTATGGCCACCTAAACCCTAGATATAAAAGGATTATATATCACGTATCCCGTTAAATCCAAGTAATTAGAAATTTAGGAGGAATTTACTTTCAAGCTATTGTTCAAGTGAGATAACTCTTCCAAGAATCACAAGAACGCATAGAGAATAAGGGTTATTCTTCCGGTCTATCCAGATTCATAAAATGAAGAACGAAAGTAATCCTTGAAACTAAATCAATACATTAATTAAAATTGAATAATAATAGTCTTAATCCATAGAAATAAACAGAGCTCCTAACTTTAACTAGGGAGGTTTAGTGGCTCATGGTTCAGAGAAAAACTAGGGTTCAGAAAAGTATGAAAATGCGAAAGAGAGAAGATCCCCCCAAATGGAAGAATATTTTTCCTTTTATATCTAACCTAATTTGATTTAGAACTCAAATAAAATAATAAATTCTAAAGTTAAAAAATTTTATTTGTAATTAAAAATTACAAAAATAAAAGATAAAATAATAATTGAAAGCTAAATCCAAGTAAAGATGCTCCATTGGAAAAGTGTGATCCGGATCCTTGGCGCTAAACGCCAGAACCAACGTTTAGCATCCTTGTAGGCAGGAAGCTTCCCTTTGTCTCTGGCTTGCTGGCGCTAAATATCAGGCTTGGTGTTTAGAGCCCTAGTAGGTAGAAGACTCCCTAACGCTACTGAGTTGCTTGCGCTAAATACCCAGGACCGTGTTTAGTGCCAGCTTGGCAGAATTGAATTCTTCTTCTTTTCTTGCACACGAATTCTGCCAAACTGATCCGAACTTTACTTGAAATAATCAAAATACCAAATCAACTCAAAGTAGCATCCAAAGAGGTTTAAAACACTAAAATAATATTAAAATTCCATAAATTTGTATCAAAAATAAATAGAAAATAAGGGAAAGATGCTCACGCATCAGTAAGGCCTGAATTTTTCTTTTTTTTTTAAATTAAGATGAGTTATTTGAGATTTCGAACTTTGTTTTATGAATGACAAGGAAAAAACATTCTTTAAAACAAAAACTTGAACACTTATCTTAAAGGTTTTTTCCCAAGATAGGGCCAATGGATCCAAAATCACAAGCGGATACATGTTGGGCCTAAGCCCAAGGCTTATAAGCCTTCCACCCTTCCCAATTTAGCATCTCACCCCATTCATCAAGGCAAAACACACTTTGCCCTAGGAGAGAAGAGAGAGCCAAAACATTATTCATCCATCACCTTCAAATCCATATAACTTCCAAACTGGAGCTCTGATCGAAAACCTGTTTGTAGCTACGTGTCGCTCTTGACTTCCTCTTTGATTTTGTACCACTTTTAAGGTGAGTACTCCCAAGAACCTTGATCTATTTTCGTGTTTCCCTTTCATTTCACGTTTTGGGTATGTTGATGTTGAGATTTTGTAATTTTAATGCAATAGGGGAGCTCTAGCATGGATTGTAGTCAGTTTCTATCCATGTTTTGAATGGGATAATATAAGGTGACCTTCTCCTTCTCTAAATCTCTATTTTATGTAAGACCTAGGTTGAGATTTTATTAAAATTGGATTTCATAGAGTGGATTGAGTGCTTGGCTTTGGATTCTTGTGGAATTAAATGCTTAGGTGCTTGGATGTTAAAAGAGTTATGTCAAAAGTGTATTAATGGTTAGATTTTGTTAAAAACATTTGCATGAGTGAAATTTGTATTGGAGAATCCATTAGATATTGTTATTCCATTCAACTCTCATTTGAAGAACTAAAAGTTGTGATTGTGAGAAGATAGATTCCAAAATATCAAGAAGAGTGTCAAGTATTTTGTACAGGTATCCTATATCAGTATTTGGTGGGTTCGTTCAATTTCAAACCAAATATGTAACTAATGAAGAGAGCAGCAAGAGATGTTTTCAATGTATATTGAAACTCGCTCTCAAATGTCGTTCATCGAACTGTATATTGAGTTCAAACAATCTAAAGCCAATCGAAATATTGAATGAAAAGATTACAATAGTGATAGTGAGGTGGTCATTGACCTGGATGAAGACGAAGATCAAGCTAACGACACTATGGAGGCAGACGTGGCAGAGGTGGCAAATGCACTAGTAAACTAGCATCCGTTTGAGGAGCCATCTTTCATGCACGCATTGAATTTGGAGACCATGCATGCACCAAAAAATTTTGTAGATTAATATTGTAGATTCAGTTAACTTTAGGGTAGTTAATTGACTAGTATAAGAAGGACTAAAATTTTGTCATTATTATATTGTAGATCGATTAGTAACATGTGTGATCTGTAGAATATAATTTATTAGATAATATTTATGTTAATTTATTAAATATTTTATTTATAATGTATAATTTTTAATCGACTTTAGAAATATAAATTCACATATATTCATTTATAATTTATAATTTATAATTTATAGATAGATTTTAATTTTAAAAAATATATTTAATAGTTATTTATTAAATATATATTTTGTGGTGTTATTGTAGCAAAGCCTCCTATTGTGGCAGATAATGAATTTGCTGTGGAAATGGAATTCAGTTTTAGTGAGGCTGTCATTATGGTGATCAAAGATTATACCATCTGTAGAGGTGTTAACTATTGGGTATATGAGTCGGAATCGATGACATTTTATGCCAAATGTACATAATACGACGCAAGTTGTGATTGGTGATAAACCCTAATTTTGTGGTTTATTTTGTGCATAATTTAGGAAATTTTATCAATTTTTTTCATATTTATTCAATGAAATAGCATGGTTTTGTAATTCTCCCTTAATTTGTGCTTAAGTATGAAAACATGCTTTTTAGGCCTTAAAATAGCTAAATTCAATTCACTTTAATTCCATTTGATGCCTTGATATATTTGTTAAGTGATTTCAAGATTAGAAGGCAAAGAATGAGTTGAAGGAATGAAGTAAAGTATGCAAAGTAGGAGAACTCATGAAGAAATGAAGGAATCGCAAAACTGTCAAGCCTGACCTTTTCGTACTCAATCGATCATAACTTGAGATACAGAGGTCCAAATGAGGCGGTTCTAGTTGCGTTGGAAAGGTAACATCCTGGGTTTTAAAATGATATAAAATTTGGCATAGTTTCCTGGCGTTTAGGAATGCGTACGCGTCGTTCCACGTGCATGCGTGGGTGGATCAGCGTGACTCACTAAAGGCAAATTGTGGCCAGCAATTTCTGAAGCATTTTGGGCCCAATCTAACCCATTTCTGATGCTATTAAACCCGAGGATTGAAGGGGAGTGAACCAAGTAGTCATAGTTAGAGTTTCCATCATGTTTGAGGAGTAGAATTTTAGAGAGAGAGGCTCTCTCCTCTCTCTAGATTTAGGATAGAAATTAGGGTAAAGTTAGGTTAATCTCTCTCAAATTTATCTCTCAATTCTTGTTTTGATTTCAATTCTCTTTATATTTTAGTGTTCTATTGTCTTACTCTTCTTAGTTTCTCTTGTTAATTTCTTATTTTGCTCTCTTTTATGTTGATGAACCATTGTTGGATCTTGATTTCTTCTAATGCAATTTTATGTTTCCATGTCGTCTTTGATGTTTATCTTCATTATTATTGTTGATTTCTTGCTTATGTTAGTTATGGGTTTCATTAATTCTTGCATTTTATAATGTTTACTTTTCTTGCACTCTAGGTGTTTGATAAAATGTTTACACTAGTTGTTAAGTAGTTTTCTTGCTCTTGGCCTAGGCTAAGGGAATTGAGTGACCTTGAGTCATTGGGTCTCATTGAATTGGTGATTTGAGAACCCTTAGTGGTCGATTTGATAACCATTGACTCTAGCCTACTACTAAGTTAATTAGTAGCTAGGTTAGGACTTATAGATTGATGTTGATCAAGCCTATTTGACATACTTAATGCGTTGAGGTTGACATTATACTTACTTCAAGCATAGGAGTAGACTTTACGGGTTGGTCCCTCATAATTGTCAATATTTGATTTGTGGATAAGGATGGTGATCTAAATTACCTATGTCTAGCCAAGAGCTCTTTTCCTTTATTTTATTAGTTCTTGTCATTTTACTTTCTTATCATTTATTTTCTTGCCAATTACAAATCAAACCCCCTTTGCCCCTCATAGCCAATAATCGATCACTTCATTGTAATTCCTTGTGAGACGACCCGAGGTTTAAATACTTCGATTAATTTTCATTGGGGTTTGTACATGTGACAACCAAATTTAAATTTGATGTGAGAGTTATTTGTTGGTTTGAAGCTATGCTTACAATGAAGTTTTTATTTCTATTAAGGGAAATTCTAGACCGACAATAATTAACGTATCAAATGGATGATCAGGGTTAGCCAGATGTGCAAGAAGTAATGTTCGGAGATAAGGAGGTACAATGATAGTCACACTTTGCCCATTTCTAAACAATGCCTGCATACTAGGAGGATGACTTGGTTTCTAATATCCGGGTGTTACATTAAGTCTTTTGGAATTATTATCCTTGCACTAGAGCATTCAGATATGTTAAACCAGTAGTGCAGATAGATAGGACTCATTTATATGAAAAATTCAAGTGTTGTCTGTTGGTTAAAATTTCACAGAATGGTAACAATAATATTATGCCTATTGCATTTGTAATAGTGGAGGAAGAGACTTCTGATGCATGGTACTTTTTTCTTAGTAATTTGTGACAACATGTGGTAACACAGGATGATGTGGGCCTTATCTCTAATCGACACAAGTCCATTAGTTCAGCTATTGCTCGCAGTGACAGAGCTTGGTCACCTCCTAGGACTTTCCACATATTTTGCATCGGGCATTTAGAGTTCAACTTCTTAATGAAGTTTAAAGCATTGTACCTATAAAAATTTATCGTCAACATAAGTAAATTTGGATATATTGAAGTTTGTTATTGTTATAATTACCGTTATCACAAATGTTATTTATACTTGGCATTATTTATGCTTTTTTTCGTAGGATATTCGAGGACGCTTCACGAATACGAGATGTGTTGTCAGTGTTTACGGGAATGGGATGAGGCTTACACTAACTGGCTGAACCAGAGCCCACATGAACAGTATTCTTTGACATTTGATGGTGGTTATCAAAGGAATGATATGACCACAAACCTAGTGGAGTGCACCAATTCGATCTTAAAAGGGGCACGCAATCTCTTAGCCACTGCACTTGTTAAGGCAACATTTTACATGCTTAATGATTTGTTCACCAGAAAAAGAGTTGAGGTTGAGGCTCGCATTAATATTGGACATGTGTTCTCGGAGCTTGTAACCTCCAAGTGGCATGAAAATCAACGTACATTGGGAAACATTCAAATTAATTGTTTCGACGGACAAAATGAGATTTTTTAAGTGCGTGAGATGTCCAGTGGAGTGGAATATGCAATTGACCTACTGAAAGAAGGTTACCGTCGGTTTAGAATTTTCACACAAAAATAATCTCGTCGAAGTATAGATCTAAACTAACAAATAACCTTCAATCAAAGTTTAATTTTGGTTGTTACAAGTTCAACCCAATAAAAATAATCGAGAGTATTACTTCCGGGTCGTTCTCCTTAGATATGTAATCGAATGCTCAATTATTGGTCATAAGGTCAAGTGGGTTGATGATAAAACAAGAAATTAAATGGCAAGAAATTTAAAAGATTAGAAAGTAAATCAAGCAACTAAATATAACAAATACCAAAAAGAGGCATTCATGGCAAGGATTCAAAATCAAGGTTTTCTATCCTAGTCATTAATCATAGCACATTAAGTACCAAGAGTTAAGCCTATTACGTTATCTTCGCATCGGAAGAAAGTCAAATATGCCTACTTAACCCCAATCCATAAGTAATGTTAATGGAAATAAGATTAACTAACAATTCTAGATCACCAATCCAAATTGGGTATTAATGACTCAAGATTGCCTAGTTTCTCTTTCTAAGTCAAGAATGCTCAAAATCTACTCTAAACCTAAGCCAAGCATTTTATCAAATATTTGGTGTGCATCAAAGTAGAAGCATGATAAATTGCAATCATAATAAAATCTACTACTACCAAATGCAAGAAAGTAACAATAACAATTTAATTAAACACTAAGAAACATAAAAAGGCATCAATTGCATTAAAAAAATTGACAAGAGTTCATAAACATAAAAGTGACTTAAAAAGGGAAATTAACAAGAAGAACTAAGAGAACAATGATGTAAGAACAAGAAATAGCAATGAAAACTAAATTAAAATAAGGATTAAAATTTAAATCTAGGAGGAAATTAAACTAAAAATCCTAATTTTTAGAGAGAAGAGGGAGCTCCTCTCTCTAGAACTAACCTAAAGCATGTTTCTACATTACCCTAATTGCTCCCTCCTTATTCCATCTTGAATTGTGCCTTAAATACTTCAGAAATGAGTTGGATTTGGGTCTCATTGAGCTCAGAAATTGCTCCCAGCTTGTTTCTTTAATGAGGTCACGTGACAAGTGTCACACGTACGTGTGGCCTGGCGAATTTCTTCCTCACGCGTACGCATGGCCTTGCAATCACCAAATCCTCATTTTTCATAAATTCTCCATCTTGCATGTTTTTTTTCTTCACTTATTTGATCCAATCCTTTCCTCCTACGCCTGAAATCACTAAACAAATACATCAAAGCATCGAGTGAAATTAAAGTGAATTAAATTTAGCAAATCAAGGGTCTAAAAAGCATGTTTTCACTCTTAAGCACAAATTAGGAAAAATTCACAAAATCATGCTATATCATTGAATAAATGTGAGATAAATTGATAAAATCCACTAAATTCAACACAAGATAAATCACAAAATTAGAGTTTATCAACCTACATCGATAATGTTGTGACTATGGTGATTCTAGGTGGACTGGATTCCATGTCGACATATATTTGCTTGTTGTGCAAATCAGCAACTGGATTGGCAAGTGTACGTTAATGAGGTTTACAAGATAGACCAAATTCATAGGATATACAGAGCTAGGTTTAAGCCGCTACGGTATACAGAACTAGATTTATAAATCAACATCTGCAAACCCTACAAAACGTAGCCAAATAAAAATATCCACAAAAACTTAATTATAATAAATATATTAATATATATACTATATGTCTAACCATAATTAATTAATTAGTAAAATTTAAAAATATCTCACTTTCAATAATACACAACTAATATAATATAATATAATTATAATAAAAATTATATCATTATCTACTCAAAATATAATAAATCTTACAAAAATTTCATAATTATATTTAACTTCTAACAATAATTAAATACATATATTTCACTACTTTGAACGAGATATTTTTTCATATATCTCATTTACAGTGTAAACGAGATATATGAAAATTAAAAAAATATATATATCTCATTTATATGGTAAACAAGATACGTATATAATTATTTTATTTATAGTATAAACAAAATAAATAAATGTGATGTAAATTGATAAATACATTATAAATTATTTATTTTGATAATTAAAATTATTAAATTATTTATTTAAAAAAATCCGTTAGAAAAGATATATGTTTGATGTTCAATGATACTTTTCAAGCTATTTTTGTCCCTCACGTCACCTGCACCTCAGATATTATCACGTGACACACATTCTTACTTTCTTCCTCAAGACGTCAACAAGTATTGAGACGTTCCATAAAGTGATAAAACCATGGAATAAATAAATAATTAATACATCTTTAATTAGATCGAGTGCTGTGTGAAAGGTCATGGAATAAAGTTTGAAATAAGATTTTTGATTAGTTGGATTCTAGTATGAATATGTTAATTAGGATGATTATAATAATTATATAAATGTGATTAAAATTAAAATTATATTATTTTTTATATTTTGGTAATATTTTTAAGTAATATTTTTTAAAATATTATAATTATCATAGTTACTGTAATATAATAATATTACAAAAAATGATACTTTAATTTTTCTTTTAAAGTTAGTATTTTTTTTATCAAAGAATTATAGATATATTTAAATCATTAAAAAAATGATATTCATAGCAAATGAATAATAACATTTTTTAGACCGTGATGAAAGTAAATTTTTTCAGTATGTGAGGGAGGAACTAATGTGTTTTTATTGGATGGGCGACGCGTATGAGTACTGTGGCTACACACAGACAATTTCTGTCACAACTCACAAGTGAGAGGCTATATGTAAAATGTAAGAGAGTGATTAGGTAAAATAGAATGATGATGCTATAATGCTTATTATTATGTTTATTGGGCATTTTGATAGGTTAGCTAAATTATTTTCATGTGTGGGCTAAATTTTTAATGTTAATTTATGAACAAAAACTTATTCGATTTATATTGTCATGACAATACAAAAATTGGTTGTTTAAAAAATAACTCTATTTATAACATATGAATAATGTGTAATGATACAAACAATTTTTATATTACAAACAAAGAACGTAGAATTAATTTGTTATTGAATAATTTATTATTTATAAAGCAACAATATATTTTTTTTTTCAAAGAAAGTCATGATAAAGAATTTAAAATGTTTTTAAATGTATTTTATTTTAGTCAGAATTTTGAATTTGGATTTAGCTTAAATGTTTTGTTGGTCCATCAAATAATTAAAAGTAGGTTTGGTCTAATAAAAAATAATAATAACAATAATAGATAAAATCGAAGGTTTACGAGATTTGCTATACATACAAGTCTTTTTAGCATACAAGTCTATACAAGTTGGTCTAAATTCAACAAAAACAACCCCAAATTTAGATAGCGTGTAAACACGGGCTTCCTCAACTTTGAATACCGCGAAATGAGAAACGGTTCTTCTTCAACATTTTTATTCCATGTTCTTCCTCCTCTTCCTTCTCCTTCTTTTTTATATTTCTCCTCCTTTTTCTTAGCGTTCCTTCTTTTTCTTCGCGTGTTTCGTCCTCATCGTGGTTCTTTTTATTGTTGTTATTATTGCTCTATTTTTTCCTCCTCCTCTTTCTATTGATTTTGCAACATTATGTATTTTTTTTCTTTGTTTGATTTTTTCTCCCAAGAAAAATTATAAAAAAAAAACGAAATAAGAAGATGAGAAAGAAGAAGCAGTAGAAGATGAGGAAGAGAAGGAGGAGGAAGATAAAGAGTTTTGAATTATACAAAACTTATCAAAATAAAAATACACCCAAAATTCTTAAAATACACCTAAATATCTTCGTGTTACACCCAAATATCTTCGTGTTTCACCCAAATTTACTGCAGATACAGAAAAATGTTTTCTTTAATGTTGCATTTTTTTTCTTCTTCTTCTTTTCCTTATTTCTTTCTTTCTTTTAGTTAAATGAATGTAAGTTCATCCTCTTCCAAGTAATTTTGCAATATTATGTGTTTCTTCTTCTTCTTTGTTTGATTCTTTTGTTTTTATTCTTGTTAAGAGAGTAAAACAAAAAGAAACTTGAGAAGATAAAACAAAAAGAAAAAGATGAATAGGAAAAAAAAGATGGTGATGATGATGAAAGAAAAAGAAGAATTAGCAAAAGATGAGGAGGAGGAAGAGGAAGAGGAAGAGTTTTGAAATATGCAGAATTTATCAGAATAAAAATACACCCAAAATTCTTAAAATACTCCTAAATATTTTCGTGTTACACCCAAATATCTCCGTGTTACACCCAATTTGCTACAAATACAGAAAAATATTTCTTCTAATACTATATTTTTTCATCTGAATTAAACCACACTTCAACCACTTGATTGGATTAAAATAATCAATTTCGTTCTAGTTCAATTGATAATCTGAACCTGAATTATTCATTATCTTTAACAACGAGATAACTGACGATGGAGGAGAAAGAGAAAAAGAAAGGAGGAGAAGAAATTCCAATGAAAAAAAAAGGAAGAAGAGGAGGAGGAGGAAGAGGTGGTGTTGATGATGAGATAACGAAGAATGTGCAGTAATAAGAAGAAGAAGAAGAACATGCAGTAACGGTATGAAACGCGTGAATATAATAACTTGTAAAGACTTGTATGGGAAAAATGCGTATAAGTGGAGAATAATTGTTTTAATAATTGCCCAATTTTTTCTCTTTCCCAAATTTTTATCTAATTTAAATTTAAATTTAAATTTCACTTTTCTTTCATATATCTTTTTCTTTAGGTTTTGATTTTTAAATTTTATATAAATTTATGTGCAAATATATTGGACCTTTTGAAAATATGATTTTAATTTTGATACGTAGATAATGTAAAATATTTTACACTATTGTATAATTATGTTTATTTTTTTGAATGACTATTCACATAATCAATATATCATATATTTATTTTTATTGATATGATCTTACGTAATTAAATGTACGTATAAAATTATTTTATACTGACAGTCTATCAAATTAAATTATAAAAATATTCATAAAAAAGTTTTGATTAATTAAATATCATATTTTAAAATTTATTTCTCCATGATTTATGAATTAAACATTGTAAAAATTCCTTTACCTAGTCACTAAAATTAATTTTAAATACCTGTTTAAATTTCTTATAATGATGATTTATTTTAAAAATATATTTTTTAGTGTGATAAATAATAAATAAAAATAATAAAATAAAATAAAATACATTAAAAAACTTATTTTAAATACCTATTTAGATTCCTTATCATGACTTTCTTTGAAAAAATATATATATCCTTGCTTTATAAATAATAAATTATTCGACAACAAATTAACCTTACGTTTCTTTGTTTATAATATTAAAACTTATATCATTGTACATTATTCATATGTTATAAATACAATGTCGTTTTTCATGGAATTAATTTTTGTATTGTCAAAAAAATATCAATCAAATAAGTTTTTTCCCATAAACTCATATTGAAAATGTAGTTCACACTTACAAAATAATTTGGCTAGCCCATCGAAAAGTCCAATAAATATAATCACAAACATTAAGACAATATTAATATATTTTACTTAATCATTTTTTTACACCTAGTATGTAGTTTCTGATTGTGTGATAGAATTACAGAAATTGTCTGTGAGTGTGGCTACATTCTTCATACGCGTCACCCATCTAACGACACCACATGGTTTTTTACATGCTGAAAAAAATTGCTTTCATCATGGTAGTATTACTCCCCTTTTTTAATTGGTGGATACTATAATGAAGATGGCAAAAATATCTTCTCATGAAGATGCTTTGGTTAAAAGTGTGGTTTATTTATTTAGCCACACTTTAAACAAAAACAACACTTTTATAAATATCAAAATCTAACCATACAATTTATCATCCAAAGATCAAAAAGAAATATACTCATATGAAGACAATTATACCATCTTCATTGTAGTATCCACCTTTTTAATTTTGAAAGGAGGATGAAAGTGGTGTGTACTGTGGCGTTATTACTTATTAGAGAATATGGTATTTGATGTTGTTGTGATGATAAAAACGAACACATTAGACCGTCCGATTTGCATATTAAACCTATGTGTCACGCATGTAATTTGTCTTTTTTTTTTATTTCTCTCTTTCATACACTTTTGTGTTGTTCAAATTCATATTTTTTTATTCGAAGTGTTCCTCCAGCAACAAAAAATAATAATAATGTCTAAAAGACTTAAAATAAAAGAAGTTAATCATTTTAAAATTCATATTATTAATTACCTTAGTCATTTTAATTACATAAGTTATTATTAAATTTTTAATTTAATAAAAATAATAGTGACAATATTACAAATTAATATTATTTATAATAATCAAATAATAATTAATATTGTTAACGTACAATGTGATCTGTAAAATTATTAGAGATATATATTTTTATTTAGTTAATAAATATTATTGAGGTAGCAAATATATTTTTAGTGTATTGAATAATAATTATTAAAATTATATATTAGATATATTTAAATTTTATTAATTAGTCTTAGAAGTTAATTGTGAAATTCTTATAAAATAAATTTTGAATATTTTTGAGCAATTGATGAGTTAATTGTTATTATAAATATATTAGTAGTTATGTGTAATAAAAATTAGATATTTTTAAATTTTAATGATTAATTAACTATTCTTAGATTTTAATTAGTAATTAATTTATTATTATTATTAGATATTTAATTAATATGTTTATTGTATTGTAATTATGTTTTTAAATTTTTGGATATAATAATTATTGTTATCATTATAATAACATTAATTAAGTAATTAATATATATTATTAGCTGTACGTGAAACTGCAAGTTAACAAATAATTGAATTTAGTGTAAATTAGTCAGTTAATTAATTATTAACTCTAATTTTGGTATCCATTTAATAAATTATTTATTATTAATAATAAATTTAGTGTTAAATATTATTATAGTGATATTAGAGTTATTTAGATACTTTTTAAAATTTTTGTGTATATAATTAGTTAGTTTTTTTAAGTCAATAATTATTATTATTATTATAAATACATAGGATTAGATATTATAAAATATATTTTATGTATTTAATAGTTATTATTAAAATTATATTTTATATATATTTAAGTTTTATTTATAAATAATTAAATATAATTTTTAAAAATAATAAAAAATATTAATAATTTAAATTTGACCAAATTTTTAAAAATAAAATGTTTTAAATAATAAAAAAATGCACCATTTTAAATAATAGAAAAGATAAACCATCTATTATTTTAAATAATAGAAAAAATGTACTGTCTATTTAAAATAAATAATATTATTGCTGCTTCTTCTACTCATTCACTTCCATCCACCAACGATTTTTTTATTAGAATTTACACTAAATTAATTTAAATAATATTTTAAATTTTTAGCTAAGATATAATTTGTTTAAATTTTTTATGTATGTCACATATCTGGTTTATACTGTAAACGAAATACATTACAGTATAAACGATATAAATAAATGTGATATAAATTAGTAAATATGCTATAAATTATTTATTTTGGTAATTAAAATAATTAAATTATTTATTTAAAAAATATCCGTAGGAAAAGATATATGTTGAATAAATTATCATTTATACATATAAAAGATACAGATGCTGACAAATATACTCATATAAGAATAAAACGATAATTGTAATTATAGAATATAGTCTTTGTATGTTAAGAGTATCCAACGTTGATTAGGCAATTAATTTGTTAAAGTACTTATAACACACGTAAGTCATTTTTTATGATTAAAATTATCGTTTTATTCTTGTATAAATATATTTATCAGCATCTATATCTTTCATGAATAAAAATAATAATTTATTCCATATATGTTTTGAAGTTCAATGATACTTTTCAAGCTATTTTTGTCCCTCACGTCACCTGCACCTCAGATATTATCACGGGACACATATTCTTAGTTTCTTTCTCAACAACGGTGAGATATATAAACGATATAAATATGATATAAATAAATATGATATAAATTAGTAAATATATTATAAATTATTTATTTTAGTAATTAAAATAATTAAATTATTTATTTATAAAAAATTCTTTTTTGACTGCTAATATTAATATATGTTTAATATTTTAAGATATTTGTTAACATGAGTTTAATTTAATGCATTGTCAGTTATATAATTATATTTTTTTTTTAGATAATTATTTACAAAGTTAATATAAAAAATAATAATCTTTTTTAATGTGATATTATGTAATTAAATATATATTGTGTAAAATTATTTTATATTAATAGTATATTAAAATTAAATTTTTATTAATATATATCTTAAAAATTAAAATGTTTATATTTTATATAAAAAGAAATACACAATATTTTGTAAGGACATATTGTTTTCCTTGATCGAGGCTGGTCAGATTTAGACATAGTTTAGTAAAATTTTTACTTTTTAAAAATAGTTTATAAAAATTAATTTTTAAAAAATAGTTTTTTAAAAGTGGTAGCATTTATGTTTGATAAATCAAATTAAAAATAATTTTTAATAAACACAAACAAAAATAATTGTCTTTGGTAAAATGGATATGTATAAAACGAGCTCAACAATTATGTGTTTATTGAATGAGGCACATTTATATAGACCATTAGATCTTATTAGTTAAAAGCCAAAGGCTAATGTAAAAGAAGAGCATTCATAGACTCTAATAAATATAAAATATCTTAGTACATAAATAAATACTTTAAATGACAATACTTTAAACGGCAACAGAATATTTTATTTTTAAATAATTAAATAGAAAATATATGAGTATTTTTTATTTATTAAAATTAATTATTATGTAAAAATTTTTATAATATTAAAAAATTATATTAAAATAATATTTTAAACTATAACTAACATAAAAATATAAAATAATTAAAATTTTATTTTATATTACTTGACAAATAATTAGATTGTTATATTTAAAATTTATTAACTAACTACGTTTATTAAAAATATTATTATATAATATAATTTTTTATAAAAATATAATTTATTTAAAATATTATATATAATACATAAAAATATTAACTTTTTTACTTTTTTCAATTTTTTTTAGAAAAATATAATAAATAATATAATTTTAAATACATACCTAAATAAAAAATTAATATTTTTATGTATTATATATAATTTTTTAAATAAATTTAACTTTTACAAATATTTTAATAAAAAATTATATAATATAATAATATATTTAACAAAGTAATTAATTAATAAATTTTAAATATAATAATCTAATTATTTGTCAAGTAATATAAAATAAATTTTAATTATTTTATATTTTTATATTGTAGTTTAAAATATTATTTTAATATTATAAAAAAGATTTTGCATAATAATTAATCTTAATGAATAAAAAAATTTATATTTTTTGTATTTATTTATAGAAAAAAGTTTCTACCTTTATATAGTAAAATATGTGATAATCTTCTTAATATATATATATATATATATATATATATATATATATATATATATTAGGGATGGCAAAACGGGTGGAGTTCGTCGGGCCAATCTGCCGAACTCGCTAAAAAATGTGGGTTGGACTAGGATTTGAAACCTGTCATATTAAAAAATTCGTCAAACCCGCAAAATTTTTATACAAAATTTTTTTATAATATTAAAAAATTATATTAAAATGATATTTTAAATAGTTATACTATAACAGATTTAATATGTTTTCTGATTTCAATGTTATTATATTATTATAATTATTTAATATATAAAAAAATTACTAGATAGTATATAATAATGGCAATGTGGGCCGGCCCGCCCCGCCAAGTAAACTGGATACAAAATGCTAGCCGTTTGACTTTGTTTTTTTTTTTAAATAAAACTAATTAAAATTAACAAAAAAATAACAATTAAACAATTAAATATAAATAAAAAATAGTCAAATTATAATATAATTTTTTTATTATCTTTTATTTTTTAATTTTTAACTTCAATAAAATTGTTCAAAATAATATTTGTCAATAGAACCATTTTATTTTAAAAAATAAATCACATAATTTGAACATATATACAAAATTATAAAATAAAATAAATAAAGTCACATAATTAAAACATATATACATAATTTGGTGAATTTTTTTAATTTGACAATTCTCAAATTCTAGCCCGACCCACTTTTTTTAGCGGGTTCGGCAGGTCGGCCCGACGGATTCGACACGTTTTACCACCCCTAATATATATAAGATTATCACATATTTTATTATATAAAAATAGAAATTTTTTCTTCTAAAAAATATAAAATAAAAAATATAAATTTTTTATTCACTAAGATTAATTATTATACAAATTTTTTTATAATATTAAAATAATTTTTTAGACTACAACATAAAAATATAAAATAAATAAAATTTATTTTATATTACTTGATAAATAATTAGTTTATTATATTTAAAATTTTATTAACTAATTACTTTGTTAAATCTATTATTATATAATATAATTTTTTATCAAAATATTTGTAAAAGTAAAATTTATTTAAAACATTATATATAATACATGAAAATATTAACTTTTTTATTTAGGTAGATATTTAAAATTATATTATTTATTCTATTTTTTTAAATTAAAAAATAAAAAATTAATATTTACATGTATTATAAATAATATTTTAAATAAATTATTTTTCTAAAATATTTTTATGAAAAATTATATTATATAATAATATCTTTAATAAAAATAATTAGTTAATAAATTTTGAATATAATAATCTAATTATTTATTAAATAATATAAAATAAAATTTTAATAATTTTATATTTTTATATTACAGTTTAAAATATTATTTTAATATAATTTTTTAATATTATAAAAATGTTTTGCATAATAATTAATTTTATTAAATAAAAAATACTCATATATTTTATATTTATATATTTTAGATTTAATTATTTAAAAATTAAAGATTTTGTTGCCGTTTAAAATATTGTGTATTAAAGTATTGTCATTTAAAGCATTTATTTATGTACTACGATATTCTATATTTATTAGAGTCCATCAATGCTCTTTTTTTATATTAGCCTTTGATTTTCATCTAATAAAATCTAATGGCCTATATAAGTATGGCTCATTCAATTAGCACATAACTGTTGAGCTCGTTTTAGACATACCCTGGTAAAATAGTTTTTAAAATTTAAAAATATTATAATAGACATAAATGTAAACACTAAATTTGAAAATTAGTTAACATATAAGGTTATATTAGACTTTTAAATTTTAAAAAATTCTATAAGTACTTTCAAAAGTACCCTGATCTTTTAAAAACTGTAAGTACATGCACATAGTTTTTTTGATTTACCAAACACAAAATGAGGAGGTTGAGCTTTTAAAAAATATAAGTACCTGTTTAAAAAACTTTACTAAACCAAGCCTTATTAATGTGCATCCACTAATATTTTGATAAATTTAAACAAATTAGCGACGTCGAAAAAATTTTTAAAAGTGAAATTTTTTTTTACCAAATATAAAAAGGCTCGAATCTATTATCTCCAAATGAGCATGAAAAAATTATACCACTTAAACTATAGTTGATTGGCATGAAAATGAAATATTTAAGTAGGTTTACTTTTTAAAGTAAATCTTATATTTAGTTAACCAACATAAGTTTATACGAGATAAAAGGATATCTCTTATATTGTTGTACTTTTCATATAGATCCAAAATAATTTTTTTTATATATTAAGATAGAAATTATCTGACTTTTTTTAAATTTAAATTTAAATATTTTTTATGTGTAGATATCAGATAACTATTTCATGAATAAAATTTTATTTTTATATAAAAAAAGCTTATATGAGGTGAAACAACCCTAAATTAGCTTTAAAAATATTTTGTTCGGATATTTTGTTCCCTAAAATAAATCTATCTATACCCAAAAAGGTACTCATAGATTGCTCTCATCAAATGGATAAGTCTCTCTATTAGTTGAAAGTGTTGACAGTTTGACACCTAACACACTTGACTTATGTGGTCATTAATATGCTAACGTTATCAATGCGCCAAAATGACATTATTTTATGAAGTAAAGATTTAATTTGATTTTTGTTTATTTTTATAAAGAATAAGACATATTTTATCTGAAAAAAAGGTTATTTTAGTTTTTAATTTTTTTTATTTTAGAATAATATAATTTTTTTGTTAAAAAATTTATTTAATAGTAACAAAAATTTTTTAAAAAAGTTTAATTTGATTTATAATTTGTAAGAGTTTTAAATTTTTATAAATTATTAATAAGTTTATTTTTAATTTTTTTTTATTGTTGGTAGTTAAGTGGACAAAGATCATTGCTAAAAATGATATCTCGGATAAAAAAGTAATTGCTGTACGAAGACCTTTTAAAAAAAATAGTATCGAACAAAAAATAAAATAAAATAATATTAATGTTGATGATATTTGTATTGGTGATGATGACAATAGAGGAGATAATAATAATGATAAAGTATGGTTATATAATAGAAATAGTAGAGATAGAAGTGATAATGATGATGAGGATAAAGAAAGTGGTGGTAATAATGGTCATAATTGGCTATATTGTTAAAAAGAATTTTATAAAAATTTTAAACTTCCACAAATTATAAATAAAATTCTCACAAAATTAATTTTTATTATTATTTTACAAATTTTTTAATCGAGATGTCGTATTATTCTAAAATAAGAAGATTGAATACTGAAATGTCTATTTTTTTTAATAATCTTATCATTGGTAAAAAATAAATAAGAACCGAATTAATTCTTTACTCTTATTTTGTGGAAAGCAAAATATATAATATTTTTTAAAAGGGGACTCTCTCGTGATTATAATTTTAGGAATCTAATATTCATATAATAAAATTTATTAATAATTTATTTTAATACGTTTATTAAAAATTTTATTGAAATTTTGAACCTAATAGAATAATGTAGTAGATACAACTAATCATATATATTCAATTAACAGTGTTATATATACAGGTGTTAGCAAATAAATTAATTTTAAAAATTACTTTCAGATTTTTGAGTATAATATCAATATTTCAGTCAAAAGTTTATGTAAAATGTGAAAATTCAAACCTTTTTAGATATTACAAATTTATTATATATATTCTATGATACATAAATATGGATACAAATACAAAACGTAATATAATATGAAATATACATACATGTAAATTTAAAATTTTTATAAAATACAGAAATATTACATATATATAAAATATAAAATATTTTTAAATAAATTATAATAATATTTTTTATGTTATTGATATTAAAATATAATTTAAAATAAAATAACAATTAAGTTCTTAAAAATATCGATTTCAAAAAAACTAGTCTTTAAAGAATAAAAATTACCAAATAAATTCTCAAAAATTACAAACATTGGACATGATTTGTCTCTCCGTCAATTTCTACTGTAAAAGTTAACGAAATTACTTATGTATACTGTTAATTTTGATTGATGTCTCTGTCTATTCCACATTAAAAATATTTCAAATGCTGGAGATAATTTAGTACCCCAATTTAATTGAGTTATAGGAGTAAACAAATCCTAATGGTCCAAATTCTCCATTTGAGCATTTCTAAGGTCAGTGCCTTTTAAACTTTATCGCAACAAAATAGGAATGTGAAGGTACTCAAATTTATGATAAAATAAATTCTCATCATTAAACTCGTTCTGAGCAAGAATTTCTCCATGAGATGCTTTAACAACAGCGTCACCCTCAACTTCCATTTGTGCATGATCTGCTTTCTCATCATGAGGTGAGTTGCAATGTTGTTGTGTTGTGTGTACCTTAGGCCTAGTCCGAATATTCTTAACTCCATTACTCCTTTCACCTTTGTTGCTATTGCCAATAACATCACTCCTTGCAATTTGCACATTTTTTTTTAAATAACACATTTTTTTTGGATTCTTCTTCCTTACTTTTCTTACAAGGACCTCCTCCTCATTAGTATCACCGTCTTGAAATAATGGGACTTGTATAACTCATTTTTGACACTTTCATACCCACCATCATTAGTCTCATAATCAGAAATTGGAGGGTCACCAAATTCATTACATGCTATAACTAGGATTTATTGTAAATAGAAAAGATCATTGATGAGTTATGAAAAAACACACAATATAAGAAAGGCTCCAATAATTCTAAACAATGTTGTTCCAATAATTTTAAGCTTGCAAAATTACGACACGTCAGTCTACATAATGGAACAGCTAAGCATATCTGTTCCATTTCACAACGTCACTTGACGGAAGGACGTAACGTATATAACGTCTGCAATTCTTGAGAATTTATTTGGTATTTTTTATTCTTTAAGAACTAATTTATTGGAAGTCGACATCTTCAAAGACTTAATCGTCATTTTATTCTATAAATTAATTTTTTAATTATTTTTAATATATTTTTTAATTATATAAAATATTTAAATTATTTTTATTTTAATAATTAATAATATATACTATTTCTAAATCCACTTTAAGAATATATGTTAAGAATAAAGTTAAACACACTAATATGTGACAGTATGTAGATGTGTCCAAGTATTTCTAAAAAAATTTTTTTTATTTTTTATTAAAACACAGTTGGATATAAGAGACACACGTGTTGGATAAGTGTTGTGTCTAAAATATGTCATAGACGCAAAAATAACATAAAAAAACTGTCTGTGTTTCATAACATATATCTCCTACAAATTTTAAAAGAACCATACTCTAGTTAACATTCCAATGGTTACCTTATATTAAATTAAAAAATAAAAGTGCAAAAAGAATGGCAAAGATAGTAAACTGCTATTAAAATTTATAGCAGTTAATGACACTACAAGAAAAAAAATATTGTGGTTATATTTTTTCCTTGTCATGCTTCAAAAGCATGGCATAAAGGAATCAATGGTCACATTTTTTTTGGGTGACGGTTAATTAGAGATTTGACCACATTTTAAATGTTACGCTTATCAAAGCGTGGTAGTAGAGAGAAACAGTGTAACACCCTATCACACTAAGCTTCACCCTATAGCCGTGAAGCAAAGGCGATAAAGCATCATGACAGTTTTAAAGCTCCATATATTAGTACATAACTAAGAAATAGTATAACTAGAAGCCTGATGAAATGAATAAAGAATGAAAAACTATAGAACAGAGATACAAAAAGTGAAGCGTCCACACACGATAAGTAAACGAGTTAACACGAGAGAAACAAAACATATTATATAAAACCTTGCAGATAGCTCTAGAATACACATGGTAATAATTAAAGTAAACAAGCTATATATATATATATATATATATATATATATATATATATATGTGTGTAATATACAAAGGAGAACTAGTCATAGCCTGCGGTGTTTAGGCCGGCCAGCTCAAACTGAAAACAACAGAGTTTTAAAATTTAAAACAGCTGACATCCTATCTCTCAAAGTTTCAAGTACAAAAGTCTCTAAGACAACACAATATACAATAATCAAAAGTGAGAGAAATCTACTACAAAATAAACAAAAGACCAAAACCGAGCCATCCTTCACCATCTGCAAACTCACCGACGTGGGTTGCGACTTGCATCTGAAAAACAACAACAACATATGTTATGAGAACCAGATGTTTTCAGTATGGTAACAGTGCCTAATAGATAAGATATAAGGTTCCGAAAAGTCAGAGGCAATCTTAGAATTTCTCATGTATATTATTCAAGCTTACAGAATTATAGAAATTAAACCATAAATAGGGCAGTCTAACTTAGGAGATTTCTCAGTAATACTAGTACCGTTGTCCCACACCCTTCACCAACCTACCTTCCATGAGATCCCATCACCTCCGCTTGCCGAGCCTCCTCAAACCCAGCAGAACACACAAGTAATGCAAACAAGAAAACCACAAGTAATATACATATACAGCAAGTAAAACAAATAGCAGGTAGGCTTGTTATTCATTTAGGCAAAACTGAAGTTAAGCAAAGCAAACAAGCATATAGAAGATGCATATGATGAATGCCTGTCCTATTGGCGGTGATCTCACTTGTCAGTTCAACTGCCGACCCGACACATCCTTTCGGATATAGCCTTTCTACCACGCCCAGGGATATAGTGCACTGCTCACTTTGTACACCCAGGGATATAGTGCCCTACTCACTATTAATCCTAGGATATAGTGCCCGATTCACTTTCTTGCGCATCCCAGGGATATAGTCCCCTGCTCACCTTTAACTCGAGGATATTGTGCTTGACTCACTCCTGTGACAGAGAAGGTTATGCAAGCGGGATACTACGTCAGCCCTCACATCTTAACGTAGGCAGGAGACTGCCACAGTCCCTACACTGGCACCACTACCTCGACAAGCACGATTAAACCACCATCCTTGCTAGGCGCCTAACGACATACCAATCAACGCATATCATAATCATTATTCAGTGATCACTACTCATATTCAACATTTCCATCACCCTTCACTTTCTCAACTCATCATAATAATTCTCATTTTCTCAAAATCTTTCAAGTTCATACATAGGGATAGCAAAAACCCCCCGTCAGGGCAGGTATCCGCGGGGATTTACCCGCCGGGGGGCAGATATGGAGGGCTTTTTTAACCTGCGGGGGCGGGGGCGGGGACCCGTTTATTATATGGGACGGGGGCGGGGATAGTGGTACCCGTCCTGTGGGGATCCGTTTAATCCCCGTTTATGTGAAAATACTAAAATGCCCCTATATATATATAAAAGATATGAGAGTTGATGAAGCAAACCCTAGCCGTCACTCACACTGCATTATGCTCCTCTCTTCTGTCCTCTGACTCCTCTCCTCTCCTCTCCTCTCTTCGACTCTATCTATCTCAAACCGTTTCCTATCACGAATTCATCACCGTCGACCGCCACCGCCACCTCCTACCGTTGAGACCCTCACCGACAATGCTCAGATCCTCTCCTCTCAGTCTCGACGTCACAACAGCAGTGAGTCATCGCTGTCCTCGCCGTCAGAGCGTCCAAGCCTCTGCGCCACTTCTCAGTCTTCTTTATCTTCGCGGTTGGAGTATCCGAGCCTCTACGCCGCTTCTCAGCCATCGCCGATCTTCACCGATCTTCGACCCTCTTTTCTTCCTTTTGATAGATAGCTTCTATGAACTCTGAATTTCTTTTTTTACTTTGATTTGAAGCATTTGTGATTCTGATTTTGTTTTGAAGCATCAGAAATTTTTAGTTTGTGATTCTAATATTGATTTTTAGTTTGTGGTTTGAAGCATCAGAAATTTTACTTTTTTTTTTTACTTTGATTTGAGTTAGGTTAACTGTAATTTATGCTTTTTATTCTGATTTTAATTTTTATGATTTATGTGATGCTTTGTTAATTCTGTTATTTATGTAATTTTATGTGTTTATGTTACAATTTTTATTTTGATTCTGATTTACATAATTTATGTGATTGTGTTATAATTTCTTTGATTTAGGTTAATTATGATTTATGTTTTTGATTCTGATTCTGATTTGTATGGCTTATGTTTGTGATTTTTGTAATTTATGTCTGTAGGATTCAAGTAAATCAAAATTCATATCACTACCATTACAACTATTACAAGATGAAGAAGGCTTGAGAATTATGTTTCTATGATGTGATGAATTATGTTTGGTTGTTTATGGATTATGTATATGTTATTATGTTTGGCTGATTTTGAATGTAATTCGGGATTATCTTTATTTTCTAATTTTTTTCAATTTTTTTTCATTTTTCTTGATTTTTATTATTTTTTACAAAACTCCGCGGATATCCGCGGAGACCCCAGTCCCCGGCGAATACGGGGTCCCCGTTACCCATAGCGGGGACGTGGCGGGGACGGGGACAGGTTTTGGAGACGGGAAACGGGGGGCGGGGGGCATGTCCCCGCCTCCATGGGGACCCTTTGCCATCCCTATTCATACACTATTCAATTAGGATATTGCTCAACCTTATCCATCTTCTCAATTTCTCATCAATGAACTACTCCACAACTCAATTCTCAATAATTTCATCCATAAACCTTCTAAAACCTAAGTTATCGGCTCTAAACTCATAACCAAATAACCTTTTTAAATCACCCAAAGCCCTCTCACTCGTCCCAAAGCCTAATCCTTAGTTAAGGGATCTTAAACAATGATTAAAGAGTTTTGAAAGTTAGAGGAGTGCTTAAAAAACACAAAATCATATTTTTCAGAAAAACAGGGTCATGCGTACCATGCACAATCCGACGTACGCATGGGTGTCATTTTGACAAATTCGCATATGCATGCATCGTCCGCATATGCGAGAGTTTGAAACAGAAAGGGTTGTCGCATACGCATGTTAATGACCGCATATGCAGGAGGGTAAGAATGGCAATCTCGTGTACGCATGCCAGGGTGGCGAACGCAGGAGTGTTTGGCCAAGGACAATGCTCGCGTACGCATGCCCTATTCCGCGTACGCATACTACCCAATTTTCATAAAAAGTTGTTTTGCTGCAGAATTCAGATTTTCGCAATAAATTTCGAACACATAACTTTTTCGTTTTAAATTATTTTTCATCCGTTTTTCGAACAGCACACGGACCTGGTTTTCATTCAAAACAAGTTTCATCAAAATTGGGGGTCCGGAAGCCAAGTTATCGCTTGTTAAAGTTCGTCAGAAATAAGGTTTTACCAAAGTTATCAAAAGCCTCTAGTTTTCAAAATTCTCAAACCAAAACCAAACTAACCATACCCAAAACAATATATAAAGTATAAACAGTCCTCAATCTTTTCCCGTCATTCAAATGCTTAATTTTTCAAATTGTCACTTTTTCCACTCATTTAACAAAAACCTATAGTCCACAATTTTTATCAATCCTCATCAATACCAATACCAATATCAACATAATCATCAACAAACACCATCAACCATTAACCATATCCATCACAATCATTATTCATCTATTCATCATCATCAAAACTTATAATCATTCTCAATTGTCATCAACATCAATAATCATCTTAACTCTACATCAACATCAACAATCAATTTCAATATCAAACATCATCATTATACACCACATTTCATTTACATACCATATCAAATCTTCCTTCAATTAATCACACATATTACATGCATTCAAACCACCAAATCACAAGATTCAAATCTATCTTAAGGTTCACTAGTCTATGTTTCCCACAACATTACATATTAACCAAAGAAAATCGAAATCATACCTTGGCCGTTTCTCACACAAGCTCAAAACATGAAAAATGCCCTTTCCACACAAGCTTTCAAGCCTCCAACAAGCAATTAAACACAGCCACAACTTGAGCTCAATCTCCAATCATTAATTCCACTCCACACAACATCAATTCAAGCTAGCTATCATACAAATTACCATAAATCAAGCCTAGGGTTCACAAATATGATAATTCACAAAGGTATAGAGCGTTCTTTCCTTACCCACTATGGATTGGGATAATACTCAATAATTCTCCATTATTAGATGGCACCTAAACAACCAAAATCATAAAACTCACTCAATTACCAAACCAGAAATGCAGAACATGTATAGGGCAGAGAATTGGAGCATGGATTTTAATTTCTTACTAACTTTGTTTGGATGAAATCGAAAAGCTTGGCAAGAGCTTCACATGGCCGTAAATGGCACGCAAATTGGAGCTCTGTAGTTCAAGATATGAACCAAGGAAGGTGATGATAAATAATGACAATGGGGTCCTCTTTTCCCTTCTACTCAAGAGCCCTAACCCTCACTTGTGTGTCAAATGAGGCTGAATGGTCTCTATGGTGCTTATATATGTTGGGCATGGGTCCAACATAGGCCCGGTCCAACCGGTTAGCGTTTTAGGCTTGTTTGGCCCAACTTTGAGCCAAAACATTTAGAATAACTGACCAATTTTTTATTCTAAATATTTTTCTAAGTTTTTTGTAGTTTTATTTTCTCACTCGTAATACCAGATAGACATAAGCTGGTACTGCCGGCTAAATCACTCGGACGCATTTTTATGCAAATTTTCCATAGAAAATTATATTTTCCCGCTCGATAAAATCTACTGAATCCAAATCTCACCTTCAAATCTTCTAATTAACATCTCTAAATTTTTGAACCTATTCCTGACAATTAAATTATTATTATTATTATTTTATTTTATCTAAGTGGTTAATTAAATTTCGGTTCTCACATTCTCTCCTCCTAATTAAGAATTTTGTCCCCAAAATTCAAATCGTCTGTAAACAAACGATGGTAGTTCATCTCCATCTCAAATTCGAGCTTCTACGCACTCTCGTCTACTCCGACTCATCTCTGAGTGACCTTAATCAGTGAAACTTCCTTTCTGCGATATCTATTGACACCAATTTAGAGCCTAATCAAACTTGGTTCTCTTTCTCTCCAACTCCTAGGTCCTCAATTTTCCGCTAGCCTTTAAAATAAAACATGTCTATATCCTCAAAACTCTTCCGTCCACGAAGTGTTCTGCTACTAACATCATCAACTTAATCAAGTCATCAAAGCGTCTCATCCATCATAGTTCTATTATGTCGATGCTTCCACACGCTTTTCGCTGCGTTGACGGAGAAAAAATGTTGGTAAAGATTTTCACAAAAATATTTCGTAGCAAGTATAGTTCTAAACCGACAATTAAACCTCAATCAACGTTTAGATTGTTTGTCACAAATACAAACCCAATAAAATTAACCAAAGTATTCAAACCTCAAGTCGTCTCTCAAGGAATTGCAAGAAAATATAGTTTATTATTGGTTATGGGAAAGTATATTTTTTGGGTTTTTGAGATAAGGAACAAGAAAATATAAATTGCGAGAAAAATAAACTAATAACTAAGAAAGCTCTTAGCAAGGATTGAGAATTAGAAGTCCTATCCTCATTATCATCGTAAATTATGATGGTAAATGTGAAATACCTTCACTTAGTTAACCTCTAACCAATGGAGGAAGGTCAAGTGCATACAATCAACTTGAGTTCACAAGTCATAGTCAACTCATAGTGAGAGACTAGATTTAGTGAAGTTCAAGCTAACCGGCAATCTTCAATTACCATTAAGCAAGAAATTTTGACAATTCAAAAGTATCTAATTAATCAATCCAAGTCAAGAACATAAAATCTAATTTAAAATCCATCCAAGCATTTTATCAAACACTTGGAAGGCACAAAATAAAAGCATAGAGAACTAATAAGAGATAATAAAATCTAAGATACCCAATTTCAAGACAACAATAACCAATAATTAAAGAAAGAACAATAACATAAAAATATAAATTGCATTAATCTAAATCAAAGGGAGCAAGAGTGCATCAACAATGAAGTAAACAAACAGAAGCAATAACAAATAAACTAAAAGAAATAAGATGCTAGAACAAACAAGAGTAAAGAAAAACTAAATTAAAGCAAAATAAAAATTTGAATCTAAGAAGAAATAAGACTAAAAACCCTAAAACCTAGAGAGAGGAGAGAGTCTCTCTCTAGAAACCTACATCTAAACCTAAAAATTGTGAAGGAATGAAAAGTGAATTATCCAATTTGTCCCACTCTGCAACCTCTTGTCTAGGTTTTCGGGCCTGAAACTAGTTCAAAAGCAGCCCAGAAATCGGCCGCAGTATTTTTTGTTAATTGCAGCACGTGACACTCGTCACGTGTACGCGTCAGCCACGCGTACGAATCGCTGAACGAATTCCTGGTCACGCGTACGCGTCGCTTGCTTGCTGCACCAGTCATGCGTCCGCGTCGCCCATGCGTACGCGTCGCTACCAGCTTCTGAAATTCTTAATTTCTTGTGTTGCTTCCACTTTTGCATGCTTCCTTTTCATCGTCTAAGCATTCATGTCCTATAAACCCTGAAAATACTTAACACACATGTCACGGCATCGAATGGTAATAAAAAAATTAAAAATAATCAATTTTAAGGCCTAGAAAATATGTTTTCAATCATAGCACAAAATTAGAAAGGAAACTTAACAACATACAATTTATATGGATAAGTGTGAGTAAAGTTGACAAAATCTACTCAATTCAGTACAAAATAAACCATAAAATAGTGGTTTATCAATCTCCCCACACTTAAACATTAGCATGTTCTCATGCTAAGCTCAAGAGAAGCTATAAAGGAGGTGAAGAGGAATTGTAAAATTTATGAAATGCAACCTATTTATATGAATGCAACTAAATGCAAAATACTGTTACCTACTTGGTTAAAAGTAAATGAATCCCCAAGAACAAATATGAACTGAATTCCACTAATTCAAATCTCAAAATGAAGTACAAATAGACTTGCAGAAGAAAGCTCGTGAAAGCCGGGAACAAAGAATCAAGCATCAAACCCTCACCGGAAGTGTATACACTCTAATCACTCAAGTGTTTGAGGGTCGATTCTCTGAGTTCTCTACTAAGCTTGCTTTCTAAGACTTGCTCTTCTTCTACCAATCAAAAAAAAAATTAATGCACGAATACACATATCAAAAGGTCTTTTTATGGTTGTAATGGGGTTAGGGTCAAGGTAGGATTGTATTTGGTCAAGTGGACTAAAATCTGAATCCTTGATTAACCTAAACTTCCCACCTAACTTAAGACAATCCATGTAATCAGAATATAAAATCTAACTACTCATTAACTATATTTTGCCACATATTCGTGCACCCGAATTTGAGTACAGTACATATGCATTGCTATCACCATTTACTTTGGGGCATTTTGTCCCCTTTTATTATTTGCTTTTTTTCTTTTCTTTTTTCTCTTTTTTTCTTTTCTTTTTATTTTTTTCTTTTCTTTTATTTTTCTTAATGCATATGATTAAGGTATTGAATACAAGAATATGTGCTCAACTATCTTTTTCACATTTTCACAAAAATATACAATACCCAATTTTCAAACCAGATGTTTCCAAACCCAACTTTCCCACACTTAAATCATGAACACTCTCACTAGTCTAAGCTAACCAAGGATTCAAATTAAGGTCATTCATTCTTTTCCGCTTAGAGTTAATGATGTACTAAAATAAAGAACAAATGGGGTAAAATAGGCTCAACATTGGTTTGCAAAGGATAATAAAAGGGTAAGGCCATATGGGTATGTAAGCTTAGTGAAACAAAGGCCTCAATCACATAAGTGCACGCATACATCAAACAATCGAAATATAGAATCAAGCAAGACAAAGATCACAATTTTAGAGAGAACAACACACACCATAATAAAACATTGGTTGATAAGATGCAACCAATCAAATAGGTTCAAAAATCTCACTGGTTTTGTGTGTTCGAGCTCTAAAACCATGTTCTAAATTAAAATTCTTCAAGCAAGTTCAATACAAAAAAGTTTAATTTAAATTAGTGAAATGCTATAAAATAGTTTCTTGGAAATAATTTATCTCTTCAACCAAGTAGGACATAAATGCAAGCAACTAACTTCACATGCAATCTATTATAAAATGCAACAACTAACTAACAAAGAAGAGTAAGAATTGGTGTTGGAAAAAGAAATTGTTACCCACGGAAGTCGGTACCGACCTCCCCATACTTAAAGATTGCACCGTCCTCGGTGCATGCAAAGATGTGCAAGTGAACGGGTTGCTACAACTGATGCGCTTTCTCTAATGATTGTGCGGCGGGACTTATTTGTCGCCCCATTTAGAAGTTTTCCATTTTCCTTCTTCGTGGCCATCCTGAAAGAAGAGAAAAAGGAATAAAAATAACCCACAAACAAAGATATGCAAACAAATAAAATATGGGTGGGCTAATGCCAAATAATAATGAGGTTCTCAACTACATGGTAGCTACAACATGCAAGTGAGAAAATAATATAGACAAATGACATATCAATAATGCAAGAATTACAATAATGAAGGAGAGAGTGTGGGTCATGTAAGACAATATAAGTTCATATCAATGTAAAAGGAATACAAGTGTCATAAAAGATTAGTATTGACCTAAAAATAATATTACCCAATAATATAAAACAAGTCACTAAGCACCAAAATAATGGAAGAAACATTCGACAGATGGGTAAGAAAATTCAATACCAATGGAAAAATAGCAAATTTAGAAAAGAAAATAAAAAATGCACAAAGTTAAAATGCAATGAATGAAAGGATGCAAATGCAACAAGTTAAAGAGAATGAAAGAGAATAAGGATGAGAAGGGAGGAGAAGAAAGTGAGAAAGGAAGAGGAAAGAATAAGAAAGGAGAGAAGAAAGAAGAAGAAAGGAAAAGAAGAAGCGACGCGTAAGCATCATCCACGCGTATGCGTGGATAGTAGAATGTTGAGTCGACGCATATGCGTCAGTCACGCATACGCATGGAGGTGAATTGTGCTCTTTGCACAACACTCGCACAGTTCCAGTATAAGTCTCTGGTTTTAGTACTGGACCATCAAATTTTGACGTCGACGCGCATGCATGGTCCACATTTAGCGTGGACGGCCAAAGGATCAAGTGACGCGTACGCGTCCGTGAGGTGCACGCTTGGGTTGGGTTGTGCGCCTAGCACCCCACCCGCATGGTTCCATCATAACTCTCGGGTTTTTGTACCAGAGAGCAAAATTTACATCGACGCGTATGCGTCGGTCACGTGTACGCGTGACAGCCCTTTTTTTAAAAGCTGATTGAGAAGCTAACAAGCTACCAAAGTAATGTCAAAGATTATTAAACAAGCTAAACTATAACTCAAAATAAATAAATCCAACTAAAATTGAAAATTCAACTTATGACCCATATAAATAAAAGGATAAATAGGAAGAATTCACCACGGTGGAGTGTCTCCCACCTAGCACTTTTAGTTAGAGTCTTTAAGTTAGATATTTGGTGAGCTCCTTGTCATGGTGGCTTGTGCTTGAACTCATCTTGAAATTTCTACCAATGCTTGGACTTCCAATAAGCTCCAATATTTCCAAATGAATTCACCAAGCATTGATGAAGTTATTCAGAAGCTTTGAGCTCCCAAAGTTGATCCTCTTGTATGCTAGAATTCCAAATCTTGTTTCTACACCTGTCTTTAAGAGGATCATCATTGTTTAAACCGGGTGGCAAGCAATCTGAATTCTCAATGAAGTACCAAACTCTTCTCTTAGATCTAACCAATTGATCACTAGTCCAACCCTTGCATCTAGCTCTTGAAATCTCAACCTTGATGAGCCTTGATTTATAACTCCAATCACTAAACATCCTTCTCTTATTCTTAATTCCACAAAGCCTCATAAGTTGGCCATCCGTTTCAAGAATACCACACTCAAGTGGGACAATAAAGCTAAGAGAGATAAGTTTTACCCACTCAAATGAAGGAGTAGACGGCAACCTAGGTAGAGAAGTTTCCAACGATCTTGACAAAGCATATTCAACTCCCGTCCATCCTTTTCAAAAGACTTCCATCTCCACATCATTCTCCAACTCAATCGGAGAGGGTTCTTCAAACACAAGGAGTTTATTTGCGGATACAAATTCATCACTAGGAGGACTTGATTCATGATCATCATCACCAAGGGAACTTGCCTCTTGATCTATTCCATCTAATTCTTCATAGAGAATATGTCTTGGAGGTTGTGCACTACCCTCCTCAATATTAATTTCAAGCTTCTTGGAGGAATACTTTACAACTCTAGATTCCCATGGAGGTTCAGCATCTCCTAAGTCTTCAACCACTTCTTCCTCTTCAACAATTACGGATTCCTCCAATTGTTCCAATACAAAGTGACATTCCTCACTTTCCACCGGAGTTCCTAATCTTTCCTTCAAGCTACGTTCTTCATTAGATTCTCCACATGTAGCTATGGGAGTTCCTTGAGTATCTAAACGTTGGGAAGCGAATTGACTTACTAACTCGGTCACAGCAGCCGCAAATTCTAGTGTTGTCCCTAGCATTTCTCTTTGCCCTTGAAAAATAAGATCAAGGGTGTCATCCATTGGAGGTTGGGATGGATGGAAGGGTTCATCGATTGGGAGAAGAGGTTCATAATAGGAGGGTGATTTATCATGATAAGGATGTGGCAGTTCAACACTCTCCATCTTTTTCTCTTGTTGCACAACACACTCCAGTCCCTTGTTCCCAAGACGAGATTCAAAGATCTCCTTTATGCTCCGCTCTTCGGTAGACTTTCCACATTCATCCGTGAAAATGCTTTGTTTGTTGCATGAGTCCCATGGGTCGATGGTGGCTTTCGTTTTGGCAATGTTACCCATGAAAGCTTCGTGTGCTTTTCGGCCTTCCTCTCGCTCCATTTGATGGATGGTTTCTTGAAGTCGATCCATTATTTCCTTAAAATAATTCCGTGGCTCTTGTTCTACTTGGCTAATATAATTAGGATCATATTGCTCTTGGATTGATGGATATGGACATTCCCCTATGGAGGGTTATGGTGAAAAGGAAAATTCATCTTGTGGTTGAAAGTTCGCATACATTGGAGGTGGTATATATTGAGGTAGTGGTTCTTGGGAGTAATTCTGTTGGACTTGGGATGGTTCTATGTATGGTTCGTATTTTTCATAAGGTGGTTGGTATGGTGGATATGGGTTAGGGTCATATGGAAGTGTTTGATTGTAGGATACTTGTAAGTATGGTGGTTCAAAGCTATATTGACGAGGGGGTTCATAGGCATATGGTGGTGGTTGTTGGTAGTCACAAGGAGATCCACCATATCCATTGTCTTGGTATGCATCTTGGAATGACTCTTACTCATAGTAAGTTGGAGAAGGTTGTTGCCAAGATAGTTGTCCATAAGCTTCAGGCTCCTCCCACCTTTGATTGTTTCATGCTTGATGCATGTTTTCATTGTAGCTTCCATTCCCTACAACATAATTTAAACCAAACTCATAGCCAAAGGGGTGAGAATTCATAGTAACAAGAGAAAATAAAAACAAAAACTAATAAGAAATAATGAAAATAAACTTCTAAAACTAGAAACAACTAACAAAGAAACGAAAAGGCAAACATGTTCACAATATTCACAATAACCAGTAATAAGGCACACATTTGCAATTTCCCGGCAATGGCGCCAAAAACTTGACGGAGGAAAAATGTCGGTAAAGATTTTCACAAAAATATCGCGTTGCAAGTATAGTTCTAAACTGACAATTAAACCTCAATCAACATTTGGATTGTTTGTCACAAATACAAACCCAATAAAATTAACCGAAGTATTCAAACCTCGGGTCGTCTCTCAAGGAATTGCAGGGAAGTGTAGTTTATTATTGGTTAAGGGAAAAAAATAATGGCTAAAGGCGGAGGCTAGAAGCCTAAAGCAGCAATATCATTTCTCATTATTATTATTATTATTATTATTATTATTATTATTATTATTATTATTATTATTATTATTATTATTATTATTATTATTAACTTTATTATTTTTTTTCTAACATTATTGAATATGAGCTTCATTTCTTTTTATTTTTTATTATTAATGCTTTTATTATTTTTTTCTAATTATAAATTTTCTTATAATAATTCTTTGATAGAATATTTTTTGCTCTAATAGATTTTTTTCCTATTTTTTGTCAAAAATAATTTATATTAGAAGAAAAAAGATGCAAATTAAATTTTAAAATTCAAATTTAAATAAGATATGCAAAGGGTAACTATTGAATTGAGAACTAGAATAAAATTAATAGATTTAAACTTTTTGAATTATTGTAATTAAAAATTTTAAATACTATTATAAAATTTTAGATATTTTTTATCTTATTATTCTTAAATTATACATTATACCGTATATTTGAAACACGTTATCTTTTTTGAAATAAGTGTGACATTATATACTTTTTTAGATACAAATAGATAATGAAGTTGAAGTGAGTAAAAAAATTAATTATATAATAAGATACAAATATTTAAAATTTCTAGCACAATTGACAAATTTTTAGTTTCAAAATAAACTTTTACTCTATTTTTTATCGTTTATTTGATTTTTTATAATTTTTTCTTGATTTTTTTAATTAATTATGATCATAATAATTCATCACAAATTTGTGTTTTGTAAAGAAAATTTATCAATCATAAAATATAGAAGACTTAACCAAAAAAATTTAAAAAATATTGATTAATCACAAAATAAAAAATTATGAATTGTGCCTTAATTATGTTGTAAAATATAAATTGGGGCTATTTAAAATTAATTTTTTATTATTAATGTTAACTTAAATTATAATAAAGTAAAAAGTAAAAATTGTATATAATAATTTAATCTAATTATTTATACTACCAAAATTATTCTTTATTATATTCTATTTATTTTTATTCATTGGTAATTTTTAATTGTCTATTTTAAATAAAAATTTGAATTGATTGAATTGATTTTTTTAATTAGTAATATAATTATTGTGACATTTGCTTTACTCATTAATATTTTTTAATTTATTTAATATAATTAATCATCTCTTTTTTATTTTATGTTAATTTAACTAATTAAAGTTAATAAATTTCAGTTATGTTAATTTTTGCAACTTTTTATTCTAATAATATATTTTAATTAATGTATTAAAATATTAAGATTATGATAGATTAGATTAAGATTATGGTAGACTAATTATATTATTATTAATTAATTATATTAAAATATTAAGATTATGATAGATTATTATTATTTTATTAATTTTTATTTTTTATATTAATTCAGATATTTAGTTTTTTTATTATTATTTTTATTTTCTTATTCTATGTGTTTATTTCCATAAATCTTGCTAAAT
This sequence comes from Arachis stenosperma, assembly GCF_014773155.1. Lineage (NCBI taxonomy): Eukaryota > Viridiplantae > Streptophyta > Magnoliopsida > Fabales > Fabaceae > Arachis > Arachis stenosperma. The sequence goes on from NC_080383.1 coordinate 83,444,177, forward strand.
TAAACAAGGTATTGTATGTCTTCTTTTTATTCCTCTTTTATATACACATAAAATTTATTAAATTATTTCTCTTTCGTCTAATAATTTTATTTTTCTTCTATTTATATTTATTTTCTTCAATATTTTATTAGTTATTATTTTTCTAAATTTTATTTTAATTTGTGTATTTGTTCTTTTTACAGCTAACATTTTTTTATTTATGTGTAATATACATTCTTATATATGTTATAGAAATATGATTTGATTCCATTAATTTGCCAAATTTTTTTGAAAAATCTAAAGCAAAAGCACAAAATTATATTTATAGATATTTTACTTTTTGAACTAAAAATATAATTTTTTTGCCATATTGTTGAAATCCTAAGTTAAATATGAATATTGATTTTTAAAATAGAATAAATATATTTTAAATTTTTTGCATCTAAAAAATAATATTCTATCAATGTTAGAATAATTTAGATGAATAAGTAATAGTGAATATATAATTATTTAGGATGGATAGAACTAAGTACACATTTTTATTAAAAATAAGAATTTAAAAATATTATATTCAATTCTCTATAGTTAACCTCTCATTTAACCATTGTATGTTTAAAAGATTTTTAAAGAACTAAAATAATTTTAGGTATATAATTTTTTGTAAATATTTAATTAATTTAAGATATTTATTGCCGTTGATTAAAACAGTAAATTGAAATGACAATTTAATATTTCTATACTCTTAAAATATTATTTATTTATTTATTTTTCTAGCATTCTTTATCATCCAGTGATCACATTAATATAATTCAATTCAATAAAATAATTTATCTTCATTTGATTGAAGCAAAATTCTATTTTATTAAAAAATTTTAGAATTTTTCAACCTTAAGATCATCCATGTTAAATCATTAAGAAATATAACTGAGAGCACAGAAGCGTCCCTTCATTTGAGAGTATGATTGAGATCAAAGAGCTTGGCTCTTGTGGTTCTTTGATCTTCATCAACCAAAATCTTCTATATCCTTGATAGGGCTGAATCACAACTTCATTGTGGGAAAAGAGCTACGAAAGCGAGTTTGATGTGTCGGAGACTAAAATCCTGAAGTCATTTGAATAGTATTTATGGTTTTAATCTCATTTATCCAAATAAAAAATAATAATAACTTATTTAATTCAACATTTATGACAATAAATGAGATCACTGTTATATAAATCATTTAATGTGAAATTACTTAATTTGCCATTATAATTAATATATGTATTGCCTATAAATATTTTAAGAAATAATAATTTCCTAACAATCTTCCACTTGAGCTATACATATATATTTTCCTGAAATAATCACATCTTATAAATTATATGCGTACATCTAAATGTTATTTCCCTTATTACTTTAATAATCTGGTCTGTCTCATATATTAGTTATGAAATTACCGCAGCTTTTATCACATTAGTGTCGCAACGAAATCACGATGATCGCCATACTAAAATACTCAACCACATATATCAAATTTGGATGAGAAATTTAGAAATTATATGCAAAAATGATCTCATGCATGGCTATTTCCAACTGCTCCAACTTGAATAAAAATTTTATTTTATTCAGTAACAGACTCAGATGAAACTGCAATGGCAATGCTTGAACTCATAGCGACGGTGACTAAGTGATGAGTCTGTGGAAGAAGAAGAAAATAACTTAACAAACTCACAATGAGAGAGAGAGAGAGAGAGAGAGAGAGAGAGAGAGAGAGAGAGAGAGAGAGAGAGTTTACCTAGAGAAAATGGACTCGGCAGGAGAAAGGTAGCGACGGTAATGGGATAAGCAACAATGGTGACATGAGCTGTGAAAAAAGATGGGAGCTGTGAAGGGGTAGACGACGATAGGCTCAACAACGACGATGACGGGAGCTATGAGGTTTTTTGTGAAGAAGCTGAGAAAAAGAAGACTCTGGGTAAGGATGACTGAATTTCTCTTGCATGGCTATAGAGTATGGATTGAAGATGTGAATCACTAAATCTGTGATGTGAGGCAAATCCTAATTCCTAAAAAGTGTTTATATGTATATATCCGGAGCGGATACACCATAAACCCGACCCTGTCTTGAGCAAAATCTGCCCCGACTCGGGTCAAGTTATTACCCTTCCCAACTAGGTATGGACAGGTCGGGTACTCGCGTATTCCGGTACTCCTACTGTTGGGAATAAGATACCATTCTCCCTTGAAAAAAACACTATGTGAAAAAACCACAGCCGTTGTCAAATGACAACCAGAGAATATCACTATGTGAAAATTGTTACAACACATAGACTTCTTTCTCTCTAACACCGGCACCCCAATACACCAACACTCTCTCAAAGCAAATATTTAACTACACCTCACAACATTCTCTAATCAAAGAGTATAGAGGAAAAGAAAAGTCAGATACAAGCTTTAAGTGTTTCCAACTGGTGCAAAAAATATGGAGAACTTAGCCGGCGCCTCATATTTATAGCCTAGGCCACCCACTCCATTTGCTATCCTAAGCAATGTGGGACTAATTCAACCAAATCCTAACAATCTCCACATTGATTAAAATAGTCACACATCTTCAGCTTCCATAGTCAACACCGACAATTCTTTGCTACCATTGTCTATACCGACAATCATAGTTCAGAGAACTATCATACTCCATCATGAAAGTATACTCACTTGAAATTAGACCACTCTAAGCATTTCACCTTGGTACATATCGAAACCTTCCTGAAAATTCATGGTGCAAGTTCCAAATTGGCTTTTCCTGGAAGTTCTTCAGCCATCGACATAACTCCGCCACACACCTTGCATCTCAACGCCAACCAATGCCCGTGTGCAATTGTGGACCCGATTGCCACAACTTATCCTTATCCATGGCAGTGCGGTAATACCATGAGGATACTTCTTGCCTTCTATGCCTTGTGCAAACCTGATTGTATCAACACATCTTTGACTTGTATTTGCCACAAGTCAAAATTGATTCTTGCATCAAATTTCTCTATTTCAAGCTTCACAGCACTTGAATATCCTGACATTGTTGCAACCGTATACTGGAATAGTATAACTCAACTGTAGACCGTGCACTAAGAAGGGTCCCCAGGAAAGAGAGGTGGGTCACAATGGACATACTTAAATACCAAATCTTTCCTTAGCCAGAACCTTTCTAAACTGCACTCTCACAGTATCACACTGCCTTCCAGTAACAACAACAGCAACCAAAAATCAACCTCAACCAACAGGATAAAATTCTTTTCTGATGTGGAAGGTCAAATTAGGCTGCAACCACAGAGCATATTAAGAATAAATCCCACCGAACCGAAGCTCTAATACCACATGTTGGGAATAATACATCATTCCCCCTTGAGAAAAATACTATGTGAAAAAACTATGGTCTTTGTCAAATGACAACCAGAGAATATTACTATGTGAAAATTGTTATAACACATAGACTTCTTTCTCTCTAACATCGGCACCCCAGTACATCCACACTCTCTCAAAGCAAATATTTAACTACACCTCACAAGACTCTCTAATCAAAGAGTATAGAGAAAAAGAAAAGTCAGATACAAGCTTTAAGTGTTTCTGACTGGTGCAAGAAATATGGAGAACTTAGCCTCATATTTATAACCTAGGCCACCCACTCTATTTGCTATCCTAAGCAATGTGGGACTAATTCAACCAAATCCTAACACCTACCATGTCTAACGCTCTTACCACATATTGATGCTCTATTTATTAAGGGTTTACTGTTAGCCAATGGTTGCTATACATACAAGACGAGATTCTAACTCCTAATAGTTGTTTAAGCGGTCGAATAAGACGATCATTCAACAAACTCAAATTAATTAAGACGAATACTAATTATTTTTAATATTACACATTCTAAGAATTTAATTTTAATTATAACTTTGTAAAATGTTTATAATAATAATTATTATATATATTTTATTTAATTTTTTGATAAAATTTTTTATAGAATTTTATGTATTATCCGTACAGAGTAAAAAAACATACACCAGTTACTGAATAAAAAAAGGTACGACATCACATTACAAAGTAAAATCCATGCCGCAATACACAAGATTAAAAAACTAAAAAAAATAAAAAACAAGAGAAAACACAACACAGAAATGAACGGTTTCCATATGCGGCAACCTTGCATATAAATGCATCTTTATTAAAAAGCATGAAATTTCTAGTTTACCAACTAATCGAGATCCACGCTTAGTTCATGAAGGCCTCAATTCCAATCATATCAAGCTGCATTGGAACATAGTTCTCTACTCTGTGCCATCAATCAGAACAGACCCATTCCTAATTTCAATAGAACTGAACTTCACTAGTATATTGCCACCATAATAAGGCAACAGTGCCTCCAATTGCAACACCAATAATCTTGACCTTGCTTTCGTTGTTTGTCTCTTCGATGGTTTATTTTCACACGTAGCACAAAATTTAGTTGCGATTGTAGATAATAATAATAATAATAATAATAATAATAATAATAATAATAATAATAATAATAATAATAAGAGAAGAAGAATAAATTCATAGGAGAAATTATGCCACGTAGCATATTTGCGGTAATATTATCTTGATCCCTTCTGAATACACATATTATGAAAAAATCTTATAAGTAGCACAATCTTATGAAAAATTAGTTCGATACATACAAGTAGTTGATGTGCATATGGTATATGCATGTAAAAGTACATTTGAAGTATTTGTGTAGCATAGATATTAAAGTGCTATGTGGTGCCCTGTCAATAATCATATTTGTGTTTAACCCATAAACAAAACAGTTTAAAAGTTGAGCTGAATAGTAAGGGTATGAGATACCTAACACCGAAGCAGGAACTCTGACATATAGATTATAGATCGTGTTCTGCATCAGCTAGGTGAACCCTCAAGTCATTAAGATCACCAAACCACATAGCACAACCACTCCCTGATCCCCTGGTGTCTGAGTTTGAATAAGCCATACAAGAACAGTTTCTGAAGCATTTCTCTCTGCACTCAACAAGATTCATATAATCAACAGTTTCAGCATCTAAGGACTTAATATAAACAACTGTATCAGCAGAGTAAGGTTGGCGTGCTTGGGGCCAGTAAAACCAATTAAATGTGCAATCTTCAAATTGCGTATAGAACAAATAAACAGGTAAGCCCTGATATTCAATTAAGGTTGATAAGAATCATCTAAATTTCAATAGGCTAATACTTTTTTCTACCAATGCAACAGCCAATTTCAAGCCTGCATAGATAACACATTTATCCCCATTCACCAATGTTACATATACTAATCAGATATGCAGACAAAAGATATCAATGCAAAAAAAAGTGAAATTGCTTACTTGTTCTGGTAGATAGTAGCCGTGATCAATAGGAATGAGAGAAATGTGGCCACCTGCCTCCTTCTTGAACAAAATGTTCCCAGCATACCTATATGCATTGGCCATTCTCAAAAACAAAAATCTGAAATTAAAAACTGCATAATGCAAATAATTTGAAAAGAGTACCAAAAGCGAAGAACAACAAAAATAGTACAAAATTAAAAATTATATACCTGTCAGCTTCACCAAAGGATTTGGACGATGAGCAACGGCGGATCTGAATGGCAATGCAACGATCTGCGACAAAGCTAATAATTTGAAATTAAAACACATAATAGACAGAAAGACAGAGAAATAGATAAGCAACAACAGATTAAAGAGGCTTAATTAATATCCTAATAGATAAAACCAAATCAAAATTAAAATAGTGAAAAATTCTCTGAAATTATAGTGAGAAATCAAAATTAGAGATACGAAGATAAAGTACCTTGACTGAAGGAGAAAATCTGCTTAACCGGAAGACTGCATGTTGTTGTTATCGGAGAAGAAGTTACCACAGGAGGCGGCGTTGAGAAAAGAACTACGCGATGCGAGCAACGGCAAATCTGGACGGGGATGCCACGATCTGCGACAATGGATGAACGAGCAGAGGAAGAACGCGGCGAAGGGGTAGACGATGATGAAGACTCGAGGAAGCGAGATGACACCGACGAGAATGGCGCTGACCAGGACTCGCCGGAGAGTGAGGGAGGCGGCAAGAGGGACATTGTGTGAGGAGAGAGCTCACTGTAAATTAGGGTTCAAAAATTACGTTTTTTTTTAATTTATTTTGAAATTTAATTTGTTTAATATATTGATTAGTAAAAAAATAATAGTGACTGATTTAGCAACCAACTAATTTATAACAAATTTTTTAGTGGTCGCAAATTCGGCCCCTAAAAATTACAATAGGGATCGATTTAGCGACCAATTGCTTTAACTCCATGATTTTATAGTTGGTCGCTAAAATCGGTTGCTATATTATCCCTTAGCAATCGATTTAGCGACTGCTACATTAGCGATCAAGTATTTCTTCAGTCTATTTTTATATCAGTTGCTAATTCGGTCGCTAAATTATAAAATAGCAACCGATTTAGCGACCAACTAATTTAAAAGCTGCATTTTAAAGTTGGTCACTAAATCAGTTGCTATTTTAACACTTAACGGCCGATATAGTGACCAACAATTATTAAGCTTGTTTTTATATTGGTCACAAAATCGGTCGCTAAATTAAAAATAGTGATCGATTTAGTCACCAACAGACCCAAAAGCCTTTTTTTGTTTTGATTGCTAACTCGGTCACTAAATTAAAAAAAATAGGGACTGATTTTAGCGACCAAGAGTGAGTAGTCACTAAATCAGTCGCTAATTGAAATTTAGCGACTGATTTAGCAACCAACTTTTTCTTTTCCTAAAAAATTTTGATTGGTTGCAAAATCGATCGCTAATAGCGACCGATTTTTTTGGTCACTAAAATCCGTCGCTATTCTGAAACTTTCTTGTGCTGCTCGTTCGACACATGTGTCTTCTATGTCAAATTGTGTGTTTTAATAAAAAACAAAAAAATTCTTCTTCAAACACGCTTGAACACACTTAAATATCATCATATGTCTGCGTGTCTAACTTTATTCTAAACATGTATTCTTGAAATAAATTTAGAAATAGTATATATTATTAATTATTAAAAAAATATTTAAATACTTTATATAATTAAAAAATACTAAATTAATTAAAAAATTATTTATATTTTAATATTATTAAAATACTAAAATATCATTATAATTTGTCTAAAAATATTTTATATATATCTCGTATCTCCACGTCTTATAAAAATTTTAAAATTATTTGTATGTATTCATGTATCATATCGTATTCTGTGTTCGTATTAATATTCGTACGTCATCTAGTTCATATGTAATTCTTTTTAAGCTACTAGAATTTGTTAATCCCAATCGCTATTTGGGGAGAAATGCACCAATACAAACTAAGAATTTTGCAATTCATAAAAAACATATAAAATTAGATACACGTACCTTATCAATTGAGGGTGGGGTAGCAAGGGGAAGGAGGAAGAAAAAACCAATAACAATGAACATGCCTACAATCTTGAGAAACAACGATAACACTATTTATATGAGATTAGTAATTGAATTTTGGAAAAAGAATAAATTGAATGAAAAAGTTTTGAAAAAATGGAGGTAAACTACCAAATTCATTGATACAAGATGAAATATAATTTAGCAGTAAATCATGCATCTGACCCAATTTGATGGAGAGCGTTCGATTTTGCCGTAATGAATATTGCGTCTGTGCTAATTAAGAGAGCTCAGATTAATTTTATCATGGAAAAATGAGTCCATGGCAAACTTCTAAGTAATTTGGCCACAAAGATAAAGTTGTTGCAATTCATTGCTATAGTGAGGAATTTTTGCCACTAATTTGAAGTTAAATTTGGCTAGATAACTAATAGGGGGTTTAGTCAACTCCTACCAACTCCTATTCCACCGGATCTAAAGTCCACTCAAACAAAAAAAAATTCACTCCGTTTATACTCCTCTTAACCCTAGTTAAAAAAAAAAAACATGTAGCTGCTTTACTCTCACTATAAGAAAAAAGTAATATTTGTAACAAAAAAAATTGTCACAAAAAATCAAAATTTTGAAGCAAAAAGATTTTGTAACAAAAAAAGGAACCGTTCTAGTATATTCCGTTACAAAAAGTTTTTGTAACAAAAAATGGAATTGTTACAATTCAAAGTGGTATTTTGTAACAAATTTTTCTGATACAAAAAACCAGAAGTCGTTACAAAAGTGGTAACAATGTTTGACCTTTAAAATGTTTTTCGTAACAATTTAAACTTTTGTGTCATAATATTTTGTTACAAAATACTACTTATTTTTGTAACATTTTTTATTCTTAGTTACAAAAATAGAAAATTCATTTTAAAATATTTAATTAAATAATTGATATATCAATTAATTTTCTAAATTCGCTAACTTAACATTTATATAATATATAATCATATAGATAATTAGAATATCTTACATGTCATTAAGATTCTTTTACAATAAAATAAGTTCTACAAATTCAACTAAACACAATTTTTTCCTAACATAAAATTGTATCATATTAGATTTATAATTCTTGACTCTTCTAACATATTTCAGTCAATATAAAGTCTAGTATGTTGGCATCAATTTTGTACCCCTGCAAATATGAGCAATGAAAATCAAAATTAAAAAACCACATATAACACTATCTTCATCAGAGTAAAAATTGAATTATAACTTACAAGTTAAAATTAACTAATTCTTTAAGAATCTATTCTCCAAATTTAAAACTAGCCAATCAAAAATGCAAATTATCAAAAATTGACAATTCAATATATAAACTCGGCCTAATTAATCATATGAAGAATTCATTAAATTTACATAAGTATCAATTGTCAAACAATCACTACAAAGCACAATTTCTACCAAAGTCTTCATAACAAATATACTTGACTTTTGGAAATAGTTTGGAAATAGAAAAGTACAGCAAGAATGAAAAAATAAAACCGAATTAACCAAAATTGATAATGAGTAAAAAACGCCAACTAATTATAATGAGTTTAAGCTTATATAGAAGGAGACTGTTGATAATAAAGCTATATGCTTCCTAACCAACTTATAACAAACTGAATAACAACTTGTCAGCTAAGCCACACTAATCCAGAGAGTATTAAGCATCTTTCATTTAGGCACTAATAAAGCATTATATATTAACAATTTGGTACCTTTAATGTTCTTTACTTTTTGAGTTGACAATCTAAAACTGTAAGCATAAAGGATGTCACCAAAATCTGCAAACCATCAAACAAAAAAAAATTATATATAAGACAGCAGAATGACTGATACAAGTAAGATAACAAAAAGAAAATTTATTAGTGTTTCTTAAGAGATTTATCAATTAAAAGATGGTCATATTTGCCTTAGAAATTTACATTAAGAAATTAAGAATAAGTATATGATATGCTTAACCATTCATTGCCGATTGTTATAATTAACTTGTAATATATTCAAAAGTTACATCATCCAAAGATTTAACTTTGCAAATCTATGAGCAGTTATGAAAATTTTTTACACGTCAATCATAAGCTTCATAGTTCATAGAAAGGAGAAATCAAAGGCTTCCTAATTTGACCAAGTAATGACATCAAAGGTGATTAAAAGCAAGTTTATAAGACTAACCAAACGAAATATCACAAAGCAAAAATCAAGCTACGGGATATCTTCGAGAGAACTGCACCAGGGGCGCAGGTACATAGAAGAAAAGGGGGGCAATGGCCCCACCAAAATTTTAGTTTTTATTTAAAAAAAAAAATTAGTCTAGTCCCTCCTTTCTTTATTTCCCAGCCCCACCTCTCTTTTTGTTCTATCTTTTCCAAATCCCTCCCTCTCTTTAATTCCTTAAAAAAACCCAGCCTAATAGCCCATTCCCTATCTCCTTTTTTTATTTCCCAACTCCTATCCCTTTTTTTAATTCTCAACGTACAATCATTCCCCAATCCCCATCCCCTTTTTTTATTTCCCAGCATACGAGTCTCTCCCTCTTCCCCTTCCCGCCTTGGCTTTCGAAAATTTCAGGTAACAACTTTTTCTATTCTTCTTCTTTTTTATCTCTTTAATCTTCTTATCTTTTATAATTTTACTTCTTTGACTTTTATTTTTTTGTTTTTTGCAGATTAAAAAAAGATAGTAGTTTAACAAGTGATTTTTTACTCCTCTTTCTCAAAAAAGTTCTATTTTTATTCTTTTTTATATATTTAGTTATTTACTTAATTAGTTAATTATTATTATTTGTTAATTAAGTTTATGTTATTATATGTTAATTTGTATATTTAATTTTTTTTATTAGTTAACTATTTAATTACAATTTTATATTATTTATACTCGGATGTTAGTATTATTGTTCTGAATTTTAATATTTTATTTTATATTGAAATATAATTTTTATATTTTATAAAGATTTAAACTGTAATTTACACTTTTCGCTAAATATATTTTTAATTATAGAAACTTATTTGGCCATTTGAATTATGAGTAAGTTCAAAACCATTGATACATTTTTTAAAAGAAAAGATCAAGAGAATGAAGATGCTTCTACTATTACTACTCCAATACTTGAGGGGTCATCAAATTTCATTACTTCAAGTTCTTCATTGAATAGCTCAAAGCGTCCACGACTTCTTCCAAATCAACTGGATGTTTTTCGTTTGGAAAGAGATCCTGGAATGCGACCAATGATTTGGAAGTTTCCTCCAAATAAAAGAGATGAAATCCGTCAGGCTTATATTAAAGTTGGGCCAAATCAACCAATTCTTGATAATTATCCATTTTCTGGTGATAAAAGTCATCGTCGCTTTCAAGCTTCATGGTTTAAATTGTTTCCATCTTGGTTAGAATATTCTATAGAAGATGATGCTATATATTGTTTTCCGTGCTTTCTTTTTGCTAAGGAACCTTCAATCAATATGGGTTCAAATGCTTTTATTGAGAATGGTTTCAGGAATTGGAAGAAAGTAAATAGTGGAAAAGAATGTGCTCTTTTGAATCACATTGGCAAAGGTCCTAACTCATTCCATCATAAGGCGCTGAAATCATGTGATGATTTGATGAAACAATCATAACATATTGACAAACTTCTTCATAAGCAAACATCAGAAGAGATTGAAAAGAATCGAATTCGACTAGGAGCATCTATAGATTGCATTAGATGGTTGACATTTTAAGGTTGTGCATACAGAGGACATGATGAAAGCCAAAGTTCAAGCAACAGAGGTAACTTTTTGGAAATGTTGAAATTTTTGGGATCTTACAATGAAAGAGTGAAAAAGAATGTTTTGGAAAATGCTCCAAAAAATGCTAAGTATACTTCAAATGATGTCCAAAAAGAAATTCTACATATTCTTGCTACTAAGGTGAGAAATTCAATCAGAGAAGAGATTGGAGATGCCAAATTTTGTATTATTGTTGATGAAGGTAGAGATGAATCTAAAAAGGAGCAAATGGCCATTGTTTTGAGATTTGTTACTCTAGATGGTTTTGTTAAAGAGATATTTTTTTATCTTGTGCATGTCACTGATACTTGTGCAACAACTTTAAAGAAAGAATTGATTTCTGTCCTTTCTCATTATAATCTCCAAGTTGAAAATATTAGGGGTCAAGGGTATGATGGTGCTAGCAACATACGGGGTGAGTGGAATGGTTTGCAAGCTTTGTTTCTTAAAGATTCTCCACAAGCATACTATGTGCATTGTTTTGCTCATAAGTTACAATTAGCATTGGTGGCAGCTTCAAGAGAGGTACTTCAAATTCATGAATTTTTTACTCAATTAAACTCTATTGTCACTATTGTTAGTGCTTCTTCAAAAAGACATGATCAATTACAAGAAGCTCAATCAATTGAAAATGCAAACTTGGTTGCTCAAAATGAATTAGAAACATACAAAGGTGTGAATCAAATAAGCACTTTACAAAGAGCTGGGGATACTCGATGGAGCTCTCACTTTAATTCTATTTGCAGTTTGGTAAAAATGTTTACTGCTACCAATATTGTTCTCAATAATATCATTGAAGACGGGACAACTTATGCACAAAGAGGTGAGGCTTATGGTGTTAGTAAAATATTATTGTCATTTGAATTTGTTTTCACTTTGCACTTGATGAAAGAGATTATGGGAATCACTAATGTTCTTTGCCAAGCACTGCAACAACAATCTCAAGATATTCTTAATGCAATGCATATTATTTCTACATCAAAGTTACTTCTTCAACAATTAAGAGATGGTGGATGGTGCAATTTTCTTGCAAATGTTAAAGATTTTTGTGAAAAACATGAAATTGAAGTCCCTAATATGAGTGCACAATATGTTTTTGGAAGAGGTCGATCTCGTCAACCAAGTGTGACAGTTGAGCATCATTATCGAATAGATGTATTCTTGGCAACAATTGACTCTCAAATACAAGAGTTGAATAGTAGATTTAATGAGCAAACAATAGAGCTTTTGACTTTGAGTTGTGCTTTGGATCCTAAGGACAATTTCAAATCATTTAATATTGAAGAAATCAGCAAGTTAGCAGAGAAGTTTTATCCCCTTGACTTTCCTTCTAATGAGCTAAATATTTTGAAATCTCAGTTGCAACATTATCAGCATGATATACCAATTCATTTGAAAGGCATTGGTACACTTTTTGAATTGTGCAACAAGTTGCAAGAAACGGGAAAATCAAGAACTTATCACATGGTTGATAAATTAATACATCTTGTTTTGACTCTACCAGTGTCTACAGCAACAACAGAAAAAGCTTTTTCAGCAATGAAAATTGTTAAGACAAGACTCCGAAGTAAGATGGCTGATGAATTTCTTGCAAACAACTTGGTCATCTATATAGAAAAAGAATTAGCAGCTATTTTCGACACAAATTCAATTATAGATGATTTTGAAAATAGAAAAAAACGTCGAATAGCTTTTTCATGATACAAAACTGTAAGTGGTAATTTTTATATATTATTGTCTTACTTTGATTGAGATTATATATATATATATTTTAATTTTATCAATAGAAATAATAATATAAAATATAACACCGCCCCCCCTAAATAGTTAGCCTAGCTCCGCCCCTGAACTGCACCATTTTAGAAACAAGTAGACAAAGGGCATTATCAAAACCTGTTGACTCAAATATCTCAAGAAATTTTTGGTGAATTGTATATTATCATTTTTTGTAACAACTTATTTCCTTTGTTACAAAACATTATTCTTTTGTAACAATCACTAATTATTATTACAAAATACTATTTTTTGCAACAATTTTAAATTTGATACAAATTTTTTGTTACAAATATTCCATTTTCTTGTAGTGTCTCCTACTCTGCAGACCGTCATCCGCGCCGTTAACCTCGATCACAGACCACATCTACGCCGCCGTCGCCTCCTCCAATGTTGATGTGAACAAGCCCATTGTGCCGTGTCACTTCTGCTGCAAGGACACCGTCCACCACAGTTGAGAAGTCACGCCGAGTTATACGCCTCCTCCGTCGCACTACACCGCCTTCCATTCCGCCGCCACTGCGTCGTTGCACCGCGTCGTCTGCCTCTTCCATCACATCGCGTCGCAACCGCCTTGACGCCGTGTCTCTTCCTCCTCCTCCATCGTGTCTTGCCTCCTCCTCTCCTCTTCCATCATGCCATCGAGTCACGTCCCATCCTCTAAAGGTTTGTGGATGTTGTTTCTTCAATTTATTGGATGTTCCTTTTATTCGAGATTGGATGTTTCTTTTATTCGAGATTGAGTATTTCTTGTGTCCCTGCACCAGTGACATAAATGGTGTTCTGCACGACGAGACGGCGGTTTATGCGACGAGAATGGTGGCGCAATGCTTGATGGACCACACGTGCAACTCGCTCAAGAAATCTGGCGAGAACGATGGCGCACCACGGAGGCAGCGATGCAACTGTCTGTGCGGCGGGAACAATTGCGCATTGCAATAATAGCAAAGCGGTGGTCTACATGAGAGAGAAGACCGATGCTATGAAAAAAAAGATTGACGTCGATGTATTTAGGGAGCGGTTAATTTACTACTAAATTTTTATTATTTAAAAACATAATTAATGTCATAATCAGATTCTGATTTTAAAAAATAATATAAAATTACTAAATATTAAATAGAGTCGTTTAAAATTGACTAGTTTTGTAGTTGGTTTCTTAAATTTTTTCTTTTTGAAATTGTGAAAAACTTTCCGTGGCTGACTTCTGTTTTTTTGATAATGTTATTTTTTTTATTATAACTTAATCATGCACACCAAAAGATTTTAATTCTTCGTTTATTTGGCTATAATAAATATTATCTTATTTTCTTTTAATAAATCTCTTTTACAACTATATATTTTTAATTTCATTTTACTTGAACTTTATCATAGATTTATGATTTAATATTAGCTCATTATCGTAATTTTTTTATTCTTCTTCATCATCTATGCACAACATAGACCCTTATAATAGTATTTACATAAATAAAAAAGGATTTATTAATTGGATAATGAAGACGAACTTATGGTTGCGACATCTTCTTGAAGGAGATTAAACACAAAACGCAATCCACATAAATTATTTAGCAATATCTGAAGTCGTCAGATATTTTTCCTTCTATATGTAGAGAGAGCATATATTTATTTATTAGACATCCTATATGGACAAAAAAAAGGACAAAAAAAATTAGACATCCTATATCCTTATTTTAATATTGTTTGTATTTTTATTTTTTTAATATTTTAGTTTTTAAAGTATCTTTGACATGATAATAATTAATCTATAATAAATTTAAAGATTATTTATCACTTTTTATTGACTAATGAATAGTTATATAAATAAGACAGAATTCAAATTTTTGATATTTACTTAAATGAACGAATGAATTAAATACTCGATTAATCCAAGTTAATTTTATATTTATTATTATTATTATTATTATTATTATTTATAAGAACTTCAAATTGGATAAAAATAAATGTTAAAAACTTTCACGTGAAACTTGCGTGTTTATATGGCAATATTCTCAAATTATTGGTGGTGCCTAACTTCATCCATAACCATAAATAGGGGTACTGGTAGCTAGCGAGTAGCCACTTCTCAAACTTGCATTGAGTCTTGAGTGTTTCGTGACTTGCAACAGCAACAATGGCAGACGAGGTTGTTCTGTTGGATACATGGGCCAGCATGTTTGGTATGAGGGTTAGACTTGCTTTGGCTGAAAAGGGTGTCAATTATGACTATAAGGAACAAGATATCGAAAACAAGAGCCCTTTGCTTCTTCAGATGAACCCAATTCACAAGAAGATCCCAGTTCTGATCCACAATGGTAGAATAATTTGTGAATCTGCAATTATAGTGCAGTACATTGATGAGGTTTGGAATGACAAATCTCCTTTCATGCCTTCTGATCCTTATGAGAGAGCTGAAGCTAGATTCTGGGTTGATTTCATTGACAAAAAGGTACCTCCTTTATTCTTAGTATTTCTTACAATCCTGTTATATTCTTTTCCTCTCTTTAACTTTGGTGGGTATAATGAATGATTTGAAGGTCTATGATTTTATCTCTCTTGTATAATTTTATCTTGTTTATACAAACGACAAATTGGTGTATTAATGGTGTAGGACTATAGATATATAAAGAGAAAGTCTAGGGACTAGTATTTTTATTGAAATTTAGCCCGTACTTAATCATAAAAAAAATGAGTGATTCTACACCATTCATTTCAAACTATTAAAAATATTAATGATAACTAATTGATGAATACACATCACAAATTTTACTGTCCCCTAACATTCCTATTTATTCATTAATTAAATGACTACAGCGCATTAGTTCCTAATCAATCTGTGTACTAAAATGTCATAAATACACTTTTTGTACCAAATATTTAATATGTGACGTTCCACATACCACGTATCCGTCTTTTTCTTATCGAAACGTAGTAGGACTCCACGGTTTTGTCTTCGTGGTATCGATTTCGGGGAACCCTCTACATTGAAGCTAAGCCATATTATTTTGGAATTTTGTGGTAATTAATCTTTCTACCCTTTTACCTGTCATTATCATTTAATTTTTATAGTAAATTCTTGGATCAGTCTTTTTATCTAAGAATGCATATTGGTCGAAAAAAAGACTTAAAAATTATATAGATAAAATAGAAGGAAGGAAATATATAATTTATTCAATATCAATGTTGATTATATTGCAGACATATGTAACATGGAGGAAAATGTGGCTTTCCGAAGGAGAAGAGCATGAGGCAAGCAAGAAAGAGTTGATTTCGATTTTCAAGCAACTTGAAGATGTATTGGGAGACAAAACATTTTATGGAGGTGACACATTTGGGTTTCTTGACATTGCTCTAATTACATTTTCTCGTTGGTTTTATACCTACGAGACTTATGGAAACTTCAAAATGGAAGTAGAGTGCCCTAAGCTAATGGCATGGGTCAAAAGGTGCTTTCAGAGAGAGACTGTGTCCAAGACACTCCCGGATGACAAGAAGGTGTATGATTACGTGTTTGCTTGGGAGAAAAGACTTAAAAATAATAAATAAATTAATTTTCCTCAACATATGTATTTTCAAGTTAAATGTTATCCTTTCTGTAATTTGTTTTATGGTATTATGTTGTGTTGTGTTTATTAGGGATGATCTTGTGTTGTATTTGGTAGGTTTTGGGGATATGGTACTTCGTGGCTTTGATAGACACTCTGGTGTGTCAAATATTTGAAGCTGAGGAGGGTTGAATAATTTTATGTCTGTCTAAGTTGTGCAATTATGATCAATCAAAAAGCTTGTGTTATATTTGGCTTATAAATGTTTCGTTACCATAGTTTTTCCGTCAACACTACAAAAAAAGCCTATTTATCGACGCAAAAATTCGACGGCTATTTCTCCCGTTGATATTTTTTGATGGTTTGATGTCGATATTTTTAAAAAAAATATAAATAAAAATAAAATAATAAAATCGACGACCTGTTCGTCGATATTTTTATGATGCATTAAATCTCTATAAACTATCGTCATATTGTTGACGAATCGGAGAACGAAAAATACTTTTATTTTAAAATCGATGGACATGGCGTCTATTTTTATATTTAAAATATCGACAACCTTTCTGTCGATAAATTTAAACAGTTCAGGTTTCTCTCTTAAATAAATAAATAGTGTGGATTTAATGTATAAAATAGATGTTGAAGGCATTGCTTTTTTTCAAATTAAAATCGACATGATTGGCGTCGATTTTATATAATAATATCGACGGCAATGTTGTCGATTTTAGTAACAATGTAAAATCCTCAAACTCATATTCTAGACAGAAACAGTGTCGATCTCACTACAAGAAATAATGTAATTATCGACGCCAAAAATCAACGGCCAAACTTTCTGCCGATATTTTTCGACGGCTTGACGTCGATAAAATAAAGAAAGAAATTATTAAAAATAAAATATTAAAATCGACGACAATGCTGTCTATTATTTTAGCAACTTTCAACACCTTCCTCTCATCGTCACATTGCCGATAATTGTTTTTCTTCAAAATCGACGGATCTATTGTCCATTTTATAATTATAATATCAACAATTTTTGCCGTCGATAAATTTTAACGATGGAGATCTTCTTTTAAAATTGGATAGACAGTATAAATTTATTATATAAAATAGACGATTAATATGTTGATTTTTGTTTTAACTAAAATCGACGAACTTACCGTCGATTTTTATCAACAAAAAATTATGCCCGCGTTTATTACCCGCGTCCTTCGTTTCAATCAATTTCCCAAACATTAACCCCAAACCTCCAGAGACTCAAAGTTCAGAGTGAAGCTGATGCTGCTTCTTCTTCTCCAACGCTTGAGAGTAGAGACTAGAGGCGGAGTCACCATCACGGAGAGAGGCGGATAGCAGATCAGTAGAGCTTCTTCTTCTACGACGATTGAGAAAATTAAACCCGCCGTCCTCCATTGGAGAGCAGAGCTTCTTCTTCTTCTTCTTCTCCTCCGCCGAGCCCGCCGCCGCACCATCTTGTTCATGTAAGTTCCTCTCAGTTTCTCTGATTATTATACTTATTTTTGCAGTTGTTATATCTGCTATTTTCATAATAAAATTCTGAATTTGCATTTGTTAATAACAATCGCATCACTGAAACCTAGTTAGCATAATCAATTCATCACATTTCATCAATCGCTTCATCTCTCTCTGTCGTTGTTGTTGTTGCCTTCAATTGATCGTGCTCAATCAAAATCAGTTACTCTCTCTCTTTCGTTCTTCAATTGATTTTTTTTTCATCAATAAAAAATTTACTCAGCATTTGTAGATGATTCACTACTTTTCTCAATGATATAGGTCTTCAGTTCAAAAATTGATGAAGGAAGAAAGGCATTGCGGGTATTATCACTACTTTTGTTCATTTTTTTATGTTATCCTGCAATTTTGTATTCTTTCTTCATGACTGACATGGATTTATAGGATTCTTCTCTATTTTTGGTGTTAGTTCTCTAATTTTTTATTAAGTTAGATTCAATGATCAACTATATGTAACCTCGTTTTATGCTGAAGAAATCTGTAAAGAACTTCAATGTCTTGCAACGCTTGTTCATGAAGAGCTTAGAAATGATCATTTAGTTATTTTATTTTTCTTAGGTTCATTTTCATTTTTTCGCTTTCACATTTTGTTTCGTCATTCTCTCAATGTTTCTTGTTGACTAAGTACAACATAACTATAGGCCTGTAATGCTTATGGACTTTATTATGTTCATTTGTATGATACATTAGGTGAGTCCTTAACTTCTTTAGCATGACTAATCATTTAAAAGATCCTTTTAAGTTTGAATTCATTGTCCCAAGTTTAACGAACACAAAATCTCGTTAATAGATATACTATATCAGAAGCCTTAGTGTTTATAACTTTTGTTCCTAGGTTCTTTTCATACCAAGAATATCTTCTGTATTAGTATTTTAATCTTTATTTTTCAAAATTTGACTTTTATTAGCATTCATATGTATGTGTATGCTCAGGTGCTGGAGCAGTGGAGTTTATATATGCCATGCAGAGATCTCAATTGCTTTTGTAGAAGAAAAGAAGATACTCGAGGTTCTTCTACTAAAATTATTTGTTATATCAGTGTCTTCTTACCAAGCATGATTTTTTATTAAATGTGATCAATCATTTTCATATATTTATTTCTGAAACTTCTCAGCTATTGAAGACATTTCCAAATGCATCGAAGTTTCTCAAGAGTAAGTTTTCACTGATTCTCTACACAGGTTTCCTAAAATGTCTCTGTATTATAAAAAAGCAATCACATTTATTTCTTTTTTGTAGCACTTGTGGTTAGTTTTGAGGTATGCAATTCTCAATTTGGAAGTTATTCAAGCAGCAATTTCTTTGGCCAAACAGAAAGGTCTTCTTGTTTCTTTGGATTTGGCCAATTTTGAGGTACTAACCACCACAATTTGTTTTTCTTCTTCTTTTATTATTCTCTTCCATGAAAAAATTAATGAAGCTAACTATTTTCTAATACTTCTTTTCTTTGACAAGATGGTGAGAAAATTTAAGCCACCACTTATGAAGTTATTGGAGTCTGGCAATATAGACCTCTATTTTGCCAATCAGGATGAAGCAATGGAACTTCAATTGTAATTTTTTTTGCTGGCTTCTTTCTTAATTTCATTCTTTTTTGCTTTGGTTGAAAAATGTGTAGTTGACTCTGCTGTGAATTGTTTGCTGTTGTGCATTGATCACTTGGAGAATATGACTAACTATATAATCATAGTAGTTTGGTTCACACTGCAGGAATTTGTTCTCAAGCCATTGCCTCCCAATATAGTGCATATCAGGATTGGATTCAAGTCGGATAATTTTTTTTATTTTTCATTAAGATACGATTAGAGGCAACTCAACAAAGTATCTATATTTCATAGGTCAAGAGTATCAAAATCATAAAAGATAATTAAAAAAAGAATTGTATATTTAAAATCTGCTTTTAATGTAACTTTTTAATTTAAGAAGTATAAAATGGTGAAATTTTAGAATTCAAAATATATTTATAACCTTTTAAAAAAATTTCTTTACAAGTTTTTATTGTACAACAAGACTGTTAATTTTCTTAACCAATATATGATTTATAATCTGCTAGGCATTCAAATTTTTCTGGTCGGTGGGGAAAAAATTAAGAAAAGGTCAACCATGTGCCAGTTTGATTTAGCGCTAACTAATTTAGAGTAATGTTACAGACAATGGAATTAGACAAAACTAAAAGAATATTTCAATCCAGCAATAGCAGAAATAATTATTAAGACAGAAATTATAAAAAGAAAAGATTACATTATTTGTTGGAAAAGAAATGAAAGTTATTCGTCTCACTTGATTACAAATTTGTATTTCAAATTTATTATTTTTCAGTAAAATTTTTTTCTATTCAGTATAAAAAAAATTATATAGTCAGAAATATAAAGTCTCAAAAGCCAACTCAAGATAAATAATTTTTTATAAAAATTAATGCATAATGAATTATTAGTCAAATTAAAACTTCACACTCGAATTTTTCTAGTTAACTCTATCTGCTCACAGTGTAACTCAATAGAAGAATTGACCTCACATTGTTTGTGGGTCTGTCCACATTCAGCGAAAATTTGGAGGCTATTGAGTATTCATCTCCCAACAATTACCGATGAGTTTTGGCGGTAGTGAAAAAAATTACAAAATCAGACCAAAAAAAAAAATAATTAAAAGAGATAAAGGAACTTGTAGCTAACCTAACATGACAGATTTAGAAATCTAGAAATAAACAAATTTTTGAAAGTAAGAAAAAGGTGCCTGTGAAAATTGTTAACGGTGCTAGAAAGTTCGTAGAAGAGTGTCCGATCCGTTGCATTTTCGTTTTTCCTGTTTAAGATGACTTTACCAATTTCTTTTATTACTTCAATTACATAGTTGTTTTAATTGATTAGTGGAACTTTTCTAAGTTTGCCATTATTATGTGTGATGTCCGTTTTTGAACCAATTTTATTCAATGAATAAAAGTAATTATCGTAGAGAAAAAAATTTAGAGTAATGTTAGAGAGACAATAAAATAAAATTATTTTAACTTAATATTTATAATTTTATATACAATTATATTACACGGCCAATAAATATTATTATTTTAGTCTAATATTTAGTCAATAATAATTTGTACCTAAATTTACAAGAGCTTATATACATAAAATAGATAATTTGTATATATATTTATTAAAATTTATATATATAAATTAACACAATTTACACCTATATTTATCATAATTTACACATGAATGATGAATCAATAAAATTTATTTGTTAAAATAATTTAGTATTGTACTGACTAAAATTAGGAAAGACTATTAACTTTTAAGATTTTTTATCTTATATGTGTAACATGTACAATTACATATTTATTACATTTAAAATTATTTATTTATTTAAATAATAATTAAAAAATACAAAATAAAAAATGTATAAATTTAACAAAACGAAAAAGAAAAGTAAGTTATAGTTACTTTTGATTCCAAAATTATGATGTCAAAGTAATTTTATTAATTTATATATGAAATATACAATAATAATGTAGTATTTATTATAGTTTGTGTTTAGTCACACCAAAGTGTAGAATGCACAACGAAAGGATGTTGATAATCAAGAAGGATTGAGAAGCAAGAAAAAAATGAGAGGAAGAGAGAGTACTTGTTGAGTAGACAAAAGACAAAGTATATATATTCACCATAATACAGCATTGGACCTTACCACAATACATGAACATAAAAGAGAAGAAGACGTAAAAGTAGAGGAATTTTATTAATAAAAACTGGGAAAAATTAAAAGTACAAGAGTTTGAGTTTATAGGAATTACTTAAGATTCCCAATTTTACTCTAGATGTCAAGGAGTTGAGAGTGTTTTGGATTTCCAAGTGTTTTTCAAAAAGAATTGAACTGCTTACAATGTGTTCCTAAACCTTTATTTATAGACTAATCTAATGTTAGCTGACCGTTACCATTTGTACACCTGTTGTGAAAAATTTAGATTGGCCCGTAACTGTTTCTGCACTTCTTGTGAATTTCAAAAATCAAATAGATAACCAACTGTGAAATGATCTAATTTAATTTAAAATAAATATAAATATTATATATGGAGACATCACCATGTAACTAATTATTTCTTTTTATGATTTTTTTATAAAAATTATATTGAAAGTGAAAAGAATTTTACTTTTTATAATACTGAAAGGAGTATATAAAAGCGTATATTTATTTATTTATTAATTTTTATTTTTTTATTTATATATATGTCTTTTATTATTATTATTATTATTATTATTATTATTATTATTATTATATATATTTCTTTTAAAATGTATATATATATATATATATATAAATAATAACAATATGTGTTGACAAGAATGATATTTTGAAACGTCACTTAGAAAGTACTCTCTCTTTTTTCTTTGTTATTTTATTTATTTATTTATTTTTATTTTGGCGAAACAAAAAGTAAAATAGTTCAGTACTCTTATCTTCTTGTAATACTTGTGAGAGAGAATACGTTAGTGTTTGAACGCCAAAAGGCTTCTTCTTCAACTCTGTGCCTCCCATTCTCCCAAATTTCATCTACTACGGTGGGCTTTCTCTGTTCACAAAGGTTTGACTATACCTAACTCTTCCAATCTTTCAGGTAAGATTTCACTGCTAACTCTATCCTTATCTTTCTCTCTTCCATTATTGATTTAGAGGAACCATAATCCCAAAAATGGCATGTAAAATATTCCTTGTGTTATTCATGACTATGAGTACTAGAATCTTACTTTAAAGAGCATTCTCCTTCTTTTTTTTACATTCTTTAACTCAAATTATGATTGACTGTTAAACCTTATTCTTCAATTCCGAAATGTTACTGGCTTTTTTCTATTTTTAAGTATGAAAGAAGGGATAGTTCATTTTCTTAGCACAAACATGTCGAAATTTAACCATTTATTTATTTATTTATTTATTGTAATATATTATTATATCTACAAATATAACTTGATGTTCCCTAATTAAAAATTGTGTGCTGTTCCAGAACCTGTTCACGAAGTGTTGAAGATTAAGTTCTTGAATTTCTTCACTTTGCTTTCCGCTGATTCAACTGTCTTCTAATCCTCGAGGTCTTACTGAAGGAGATGCTTTACCAGACTTCTTTGTGTATATATTTGCCAACTTCTTTCTAACAGTAAATGGCCCCTTCACTAATATGATCTATTTTAATTTAACTAGACTTTTTTTTCTTAATGTAAGTAGAAACAATTGGTATCCTGTGGCCATAATAATTAGGAATAATTTAGCTTTTGCATCATTTTTTTATTGAATTTTTTAATGAAGAATGCAATTCTAGGATCCCTGATAATGTTCTAAAGCAATGTTACACAAATACAATAAAAAACAAAGAAATTTGCTTATATTATATACACATTCTCCTTACTTTTAATAATGATCAATCTAGTAGATAATGAATTTTTTTATGTTTCATTTATAGATTTTTTTTATTCATGAATGTTGGTAAGCAGTACTAAGTCTTGTTTCATGTTAAATCCTTGCTTACTACTTAAAACAAATTAAACCCATATAAGTTCAATTTCTTTTTTTTTTCTTTTTTTTTATCTTTACAGCTTGTTTGTTGATCGTTGACAACCTCGGCACTCAATACTTGGATTTTTTTTCAATCTGCATTGTTATGGCAACCTCAAGCAACCATCTGTCAACAAGTCCTCCTTCTTCATCTAAAGTGGCCATTTGTGTTAAGCCTGTTGTCAAAAATGGTAAAGATTTTGCTCCTAAACCAGAGGCCTCAAAATCAAAGATATGGGAATCTCAGGTGCTACTCCCTTTAACCATTGACGGTGTAAATTCAGCTTTCGTTGGCCCTATTGTCTCTCTCAAAGTAGCAAACAAGATAAAAAATACTTTTTCTGGTCACCCTCAAAGAAAATCAGTTACTTTTCAAGACTCCATTCCTATTGGATACTTTGACTCCAACAACAAGCTATTCAGAAATCCTCCAAAGACCAACATTGAAGGTTACCATGCTTGGTTAGGTAGGGTTGAAACTGAGAAGATGACCTTGTGAAAAGAGATTAGGATACATGACCTAATTCAACTTAGTAAAAACTGTTACACTGTTAATTCAGGACTAATGGGAGGTGCATTGTATTTCTGGGATGAGACTTCTCACACTTTTCACACCCCATACGATATGATTACTCCTACTCTTCTGGATGTAGCTACAATAACTAGCCTACCTCCCTTGGGAGAGGAAATTTTTACTACCTAGTCAACCACAGGAGTTGAGTATGCCATTGATATCTCTTCCACCACCTACCAGAGCTTCATTCTTAATAACAAAGGTCAAGATGGAGAACCTGTTTCCGATAATGAGCATATAGCATTCCTTCTCTATTGGTTGAGCGGCGTCGTTTTCTGTATCCGGAGTATTCAAGTTGAAGTCACTTATCTCCCATTGGCCATTATGTTAGCTGAAGGTAAGAGGCTGTGTTTAGCCAAATTGTTCCTGCCTCGACTATATCTCACTCTAGATTGGATCACAGCCCTTATGAGGGAGAAGAAAAGAATCACTAATGTTGACGGTCCCGTTTGGTTTTTTCAATTGTGGCTGTTCGCTATTTTTGAATCTGAGCTACAACCACGTTTAACCCAAAAAGATCCTACAGATTCTGTGATTGTCAGACACCGTCTGCTCAGCTTAGTCTTTCCTGACAAGTGAATGGCCTCACATGATAAGATGAAACACTTCTTCTATACTTTCTATCACTTGCTAGAGAAAGACCACAACATCAATCTGACTCCCTTTGCTAATTGCCAAACTGGTCCGGAATGGTTGACGGGATCTCTTACCCCAACTAGGGTTACACAAAAGGAAAGCATCACTATTTGGTCACAGTTCTTGACTCCCCAATTATTTTTTGCTGGATTTCCGGGTGAAGATGACCTAAGAACAGCGGTCTATATGCCAAACGCCGTTTTTAGACAATTTAGGTTAGCTCAGGCCATTCAATCTCCTTACCATCTTCAAGAGCCACAATCTTTGCATGTCAAAGCTACTTCACTAGAAGATCTGTTGCACATTCAGAAAGATAATACTTTGCGGAGAAATAAATTCCACCTTTTCCCCTTTAAACCTTGTCTGTTGACTACATATTCACTCTTTTCTTGGTGGAAAACCTATTACTCTTCTATTAAAGTTGCTTTCAGTACCTGTTGTCAAAACATGACCACTGTTCTTGTAATGCAACAAGTGAGAAGAGCACCAATTCAAAAAGGGTAATTACAACTAAATCATTTGCTCATTGTGATTTCAAAAATTATGGTCCTCTATGTGTTATTTTCTTCATGCATAATGCCTTCTAAGAATATCACAATGGCACCTATTTTAATTATTTTATTATTATTACTATTATTATTTTTGTTACAAAGAAAACAACTACCCCACTTGCTGGTTGCTGCTAATCCTCCTTTGAGAAAGTCTTCTAATAGGCTTGTAGGAAAAACGAAATTCAATTTTAATTACTCAAGCTGCCGGGTAAAGAGAAGACTTAAACCAATTGAAGTGTCAACATCTTCAAATAGTGATGGTAAGGATGACATATCAAATACATCCAATGACAATCTTAATGGATCGGTAATCTCTCAGCACAATGAAGAGGAAAATGAGAACACCTTGTCTAGTGATAAATCAGTGAGTAAGTTCTCTTCGGAAGATGATGTCGATGCTCTTAGTCCCAGTGGTCAACTTGCTTCTAAGGTATTTTTATATATTTTTCACATCCTCTATATTAAAATAGCATTATCTTGAAGAACTTACATGATGGTGATATCTCTCATGCCGATTTTTTTTTTTTTAAATCTCATTAATTACCTTTGTCATTATTTCACTTCTTGCTTTAGGTCACTGTGGCTCCTACCATTTCTTTGATTGTGCCTAGCACTGAAAATCTAATGGCTGTCACATCTGACAAGCCTACACCTAAAGTCAATGCTAATTCAGGTATGACATGTCATTTAGCCTAATTATTAGTATCTCTTCTCTGTATCTCCTTTTTTTATGTTAACACTTTCTTTTGCTTTTTTGTTTAGCTTTAAAATTCTAAAATCCCCCCAAGTGAGCGGTCAGAAAAACAAATACCAATCACTTCCATTCATGCTCATACCCCTAATATGGTGAATGATTTATTGGCTGATTTAGAAAGTTTAAATGAAGCATATGCATGTAGTATGGATACACAGAAGGCCATAGTTGAATCTTGTTCTACCATTCAAAGTCACCTTCCAACAGAGCAGCTCTATACTACACCTCCCACAACCAAGATTGTCGACAATTCCATCCTGCTTCCATTAGCCCAACAACAACTCAGTGTCATTCTATCCAAACCTGTTTGACACTTGCTATTGATCCACACTTTAAGGCTCAGCTTTCTGATATTCTTCAAATTTTTTCAATTACACCACATCCTGAGACTATTGATCCTTTGTTGGCTCACTTGCAAAAGGTTTATGAGGACCTGTATGTCAAATTCCCAGATTCTCAAGCAGCTATCTCATCATATCAACAATCAACTGAAGCTCTTTCTAAGTTAAAATAAGACACCTCCTCTTTTGAGACTACCAAAACTACCCTGGCTGTCCATTTTGTGTGATGTCAGAATTTATTCAATTTAATGTTGTTGGATTATTCATTTATAAATATTTATGTTTTTTTAAAAGTAACTATTTTTTTATTAAAAAAGATGTATTATACAAGGTTCTGAAAATCGAACCGGTCATTGAACCGTTCTATTAACTGGTTCATTAGTTTATAGGTTCAACCGTAGTTGAACTGAAAAAAAATTATTTTATAATAAAGTAACAAATAAAATATAAATAAACACACTAAAACACAATTATAGTCTAATATAAATTTTAAAATATCATCTAAATCAAAAGTCAAATAACAAAAACAACAAATCAAACATAAAATACCAACATCCACGTTTGTCATCAATCATCAAAATTTATACATGTTGAGAAATTTAACAAATGGTTTTACAGATGTTTATAAAGATAGTAGCTTGGATGACCTACCCGGTTTGCAAATTTATACTTTGTTGATGAACACAACCGATATGTAGCATGAGATGTTGAAGAGATTGCACAAAAAAATGCAAAAGTGCAATGGATATCCTCTTGAGATAGAGCTTTTGATAACTCTTGGGTCCATACATTCTTGGTTGATCGAAATTGCTAAGAGAGCTAGAGAAATGCAAGTTTGATT
The DNA here is from genome assembly GCF_014773155.1 of Arachis stenosperma. Classification (NCBI taxonomy): domain Eukaryota; kingdom Viridiplantae; phylum Streptophyta; class Magnoliopsida; order Fabales; family Fabaceae; genus Arachis; species Arachis stenosperma. The sequence continues at coordinate 83,471,437 of NC_080383.1, forward strand.
TGAAGATGGGGTCTAAGGTAAAATTTGTTATGAGCCTTATCTATCGCATGGTCAAGAAGGAGAAGATCCTCATCTTCTGCCACAACATTGTCCCAGTGAAGTTATTTATAGAATATTTTGAGTTGTTCTTCAAATGAAAAAAAAAGGCCGGGAAATTCTCGTGTTAACCGGGGAACTAGAGCTCTTCGAGCACGGCAGAGTGATGGATAAGTTTGAGGAACCTGGTGGAGTTTCAAAGATACTCCTTGCTTCGATTACAGCTTGTGCCGAAGGCATTAGTTTGACGGCAGCTTCTCGGGTGATCATGCTGGATTCTGAGTGGAATCTTTCGAAAACAAAATTAATCAATAATTATTCAACCCATTAACAACAGCATGATTTAGTGGTTTTCAGACTAACTAACAACAATTATTCAACTTAATAACAACAACAAGGTTCACAAATTGATTAAGAACAATTATTCAACAATTATTTAATCTAGTATTGTACCTAGTAATTCACATATCAGTCAACAATTATTCAACCTCAGAGATTATTCAACAAACAATTATTGTAATAAAAATAGTAAAATACCTAGAACAAGTGAAGAACAGAGCTGGTGAGGAGGCAGCAACAAAGCTGGCGACGGAGGCAGGAATAGAGATGGCGCCGACGACGGTGGAACAGAGCTTCACAACGGCGAATGTGCTTGAATCTGAGACGTTAGCTGAGTGAGGGACCAAGGGAACTTTGAAGCTCCAATCGGCGACGGTTGAACGAAAGGGAGGGACGACGGTGGGTGTGATGAAAGGAACGACGGCGGGTGTGTTGCTGCGCCGTTTCTTGACTTGGAGTGAGTGAGGGTTGGTAATGGTAACTAGTAGTGGTAAAGGTTGTAGGGGGTTACTGAATGCTAAACGTTGTGTTTTGAGGTTTTTGGGAAAAATAAAAAATCGGCCGAATTTCAGTTCGGTTCGACCGACCGGTTACTAACTGGTTTAATAGTTAAATATCGGTTTTCATTTTTTTCGGTTTTAATATATAACCAAACCATAATGCTCATCGATTTGCAGTTCAACCGATTCGAACCGATTTTCAGAACATTGTATTATATGTTTTATATTTTTTAAGAATATGATTTTTATATATATAATTATTATAAATATAAAATATTTCTCACGTTTAAACCAACTTTTAAAATTTAATTAGACTCGTTTAATTTTAATTTTATTATTTAAATAATTAATCACGAAGATTAACAACATAAATTTTAATTAGAGTAAACATCTAATTAGCTCAAGTCATTATTCATTTACTATTCAATCCCTCGTCTACTCTGGGTGCAATATCCTCTTGATGGAGACTAAACTCAACATGCAATCCACACATGATCAGCAATATCAAAAGTCACCAGATATTATTATTATTGTTGTTGTTATCCCTTTAAATAAAATTTCTATTTATACATTAACCTTGGACAACGTATTACATACTTATTATTTTATATTTTATTCTTTATATTTTCTTTTTGTTAAAACCTTAAAAGTTAAAATTAAACATTTAAAAATATTTTATATAAAATTCAGACTAATATATTTTTAAATGAGAAATATCGAGTAATAACATTTTTTTTATATTTATCTTATATTCAAATCAATATTAACCAATTCCTAATTTTTTCCTCCTAAAATATCTTGGCTTTAGCATTCTCCTTTTAAAATTTATTAGTGGTGCATATCCTCAGAAGTTAGAACCATAAATAGTCCTAGGCTCCTAGCTAGTCACTTCTCAATGTTGTGTTTGAGTTTTTGGTAGATTATCCTTTGCAGCAGCAACAATGGCAGACGAGGTTGTTCTGTTAGATACATGGGTCAGCATGTTTGGTATGAGGGTCAGAGTTGCTTTGGCTGAAAAGGGAGTCAACTATGACTACAAGGAACAGGATCTCAAGAACAAGAGCCCTTTGCTTCTTGAGATGAATCCAATTCACAAGAAGATCCCAGTTCTCATCTATAATGGTAGACCAATATGTGAATCTTCAAATATAGTTCAGTTCATTGATGAAGTTTGGAATGATCAATCTCCTTTCATGCCTTCTGATCCTTATGATAGAGCTCAAGCCAGATTCTGGGTTGATTTTAGCGACAAAAAGGTACTTTATTGTTACCTTCTTGGGATGTGGTTTCTATTGTTTTTTTCTCTTCAAATTTGGTGGGTATAATGCATAATTTGAAGTTCTATGTTTTTATCTATGCTTTATTTTAACATAAAATTGAGTGTATATGGTTCTTGACTCTCTCACTTAACAGGGTGGGATTGTGATGAGCTTTATTAAGAATTGACTTATGAAACGAGTTGGTCTCAAATTTTGCTTGTTTGAAGTATGATAGTAACTTTATTGTGCTATTGTGTTACATACCGCTTGCTAGTTGCTACATGAGTTAGCGAAGCTAAATTAAGATACTCAAATAATGAGCTTTTCTCACCTACTCAATGTAAAATAAAACATCACTCTTAATCTGCTAAGGAATTTTAGGTATTTTTCATATTTTTTAATAAATACCTAATTGGTTTTCCAAAGAATTTTAGATTAGATATTTTCATCTTGGACAAATTATTATTTTTTTGGTGTTCTCGAGAATCACTATCATTGAATAAATTGGTCTCTCTGTGGCTTTCAATTAAATTTTGGATATGCGTGTTGGAAAAATAAGTCATGAATAAATTTTATTGTAAAATAATTAGGATTCAAAAATATACTCTAAGACAAATTAAGCTCCCTTTAAAATAATGATGGGATTAATCTAGACACGGAAATAATTCTTGAAGACTTGTAGGAAAAAAAAAATTGTTGGAAACCAAGTTTCTAATCTTAAATTCATTAGGGATAAATTTGGTTTATTATTATTATTATTTAAGCAGTACTTAATTCGGAATTTAGATTTTTAATCTGATTAGTCGTGTTTTTGATAAATTTATAAGTCAATCTCTTTGTCTCAGAAAGCATTAGTCCAAGAACCTACTTAAAAGTAACAAGCACAGATAAAATGAAACGAAGAAGATGTATATCTTTATTCAATATCAATGTTGAATGCAGATATATGAAACTTGGAAGAAAATGTGGCTTTCAGAAGGGGAAGAACATGAGGCAGGGAAAAAGGAGTTAATCTCTATTTTCAAGCAACTTGAGGATGCATTGGGAGACAAAATATTTTATGGGGGTGACTCATTTGGGTTCCTTGACATTGGTCTAATCCCATTTTCTTGTTGGTTTTATACCTTTGAGACTTATGGAAACTTCAAAATGGAAGCAGAGTGTCCTAAACTAATGGCATGGGTCAAAAGATGCTTTCAGAGAAAGGCTGTATCCAACACGCTCCCTGATGACAAGAAGGTCTATGATTTCGTATTGGCCATGGAGAAAATACTTAAAAATAAATAAATAAATAAATAAATTTTCTTTCATATAATATATATTGGAAGGATTTATTTATACCATATATAAACTTTATGGTGTTTTGCGTTGTATTTGGTGGGTTTCTGGGATATATAGTAAATAATGGCTTCGATAGACATTTTGGTGTGTCTAATATGTGAAGCTGAGGAGGGGTTCAATACTTGAATGCTTTTTACGTTTGTATAAGTTGTGTAATTATGATCAATAAAATAAAAGCTTATGTTATGTAGCTTATAATGTTTCGTGTGCTGTAGTTGGTTTGCTCTGTGGACAATGTTTTCGACCACTTGAACAATCAACTTTGTTAGGATTATAACAAAAAGAGTATATACCCATTTTGGTCCTCAAAGAATTTCAAACTGGATACTTTAGTCCCCAACTAAAATTAATTACTCGATTGGTCCCTAACAATTAATTCCGTCAGTCACTTAGGTCCTTTACTCCGTTAACTCTAATGGAGGACAAAATAGTCCCTGACAACTCTAACAGGGGACAAAATAGTTCCTGATCTCCTCTGTTCGAAAATGACACTGTTCTCTCCCAATTTTCATCATATCTCGCATAACACTAGCAGTCTAACACTGTAGCTTCAAACTACACCATGCACACTCTATAATTTTAATGTTCACAAGAAAAAAAATCCTCAACTTGTTCTCAACCAATTCATACTCGGAAAACTAATGCCTATGTCTCTCAACTAGTTATCGTCTTCGACGGATCCCATGAATCTAGACAGCAAGTCTGATTTGTTAAGACCTGTCATCGTCGTTGTCATCTCCCTCCTCCTCTGCCCTATCATCTCCATGACCACATTGTCCACCACTCCGATCGCTTCCTTCAGCTTCTTCTCCAAACCAATGTTTAGTAATCGCTTCAGTTTCCATATGAGTGGCAACGGCAACATTGCTCGTTGTACTGATAGCTTGGATGCGAGGTCGAAGCTGTCTGCCAACTTGAACTCTGGAAAAGAAGGAATGAAGCACTCGATATCTATTTTAAATGAGAATTTGCATATGATGTCGAAGGAGAATCTTTTCATGATGTTCTAATGTCCAACAATTTATATTGCTTATCGGAGAGTGGAGAAAGGCGTACCCTTGGAGTAGTTGTGGAACTTGGTCTTGAGGATGTCGTGGACGTGTCGGGGTTGGAGGTGATGTTATCGAAGACGTGGAAGTGGATGCTTTTGGTGGGTGAAGTGCAGAGGAGGTGGATGTACCAGTCACAAGGATTTAGGATGTGTGTGGTCCATGATATGTTGAGGCAGGTGTGACACGTGTGATAATTATACCATGGCTTAATCTTGGAGCTAAAGAGGATGAAGGAAAAGATGGAAAAGAAGACTGTGAAGGTGAAGGAGAGTATGAATGTTAGGGTTATGCGAGATATGATAAAAATTAGGGAAGAACAGTATCGTTTTCGAATAAAGGGGTCAGGAATTATTTTGTCCCTTGTTAGAATTGTCAGGGACCATTTTGTCCCCTGTTAGAGTTGTCAGGGACTATTTTGTCCTCCGTTAGAGTTAACGGACTAAAGGACCTAAGTGACTGACGAAATTAATTGTTAGGGACCAATTGAGTAATTAATTTTAGTTAGGGACTAAAGTGTCCAGTCTAAAATTCTTTGAGGACCAAAATGGGTATATACTCTAACAAAAATCTGCATAGAAGTATGGACAAGAAATATGTAGTCAAATTCTAAAAAATAAACTTCTAAAATGTAAATTATAAATTTGAAAACGTTAAAATCTACTTTCGGATATATTGTGTTTTAATTTTAAAAATATATATCTTAAGATTTTAGATATATTATTTTTAGATTTTAAATGTGTAATCGTTTATAATTTTTTTTGGAATATACATAAAAAAAAGCTGACAAATTTACTTATATATGATAAAATAAAATTGATTTTATACTTAAAAAAATAGATTTTGATTCATAAAATTAGCTAAACCGTAAAAAAATTATCAAAAGCTCTCAATAATTTTTAAATTATCTCTCTTAACTTAATTTAATCTCAAATTTTTAAATTTCAACTCTTTGCCACCACCACCACCACCTCACCTTATCACACCATTGTTCCATTCCACCCCTCAATCTCATAACAACGTTGTATTCCTAATGCATCGTTATTCTGCCTTTATCACCTCTACCACCAAAATTATTTGTCATTGTCAACAACAAAATGAATCAAGAACATAGCTTCAAATAATTTACTTCATATTGTTTGATTTTTTAAAAATGAACAATGAAGCGTTTGAGAGTGAGAGAAGAATAGATTGAGGTAGAGAAAAAGAGAGGAGGACAATGATAGAGGAAACCACGAGCGATGCGCTTGAGAGAGAGAGAGAGGGAGGGAGGGAAGGAGGGAGAGAGAGAAAGAGAGGATGTTATGTAGTAGAAAACCCAAAAGCTACAGGTGTGGAGAAGGAAGAAGGAGAAAATAAAAAAAGTGAGAAGTGTGAAGGAGAAAATAAGAAAAGTGAGAAGCGTGAGGGTTCACAGGGGAAGGGCAGAGGAGAGAAATAGCCGATGGCGAGCAAGCTCATCCATTTCGATGTCCACCATTTTTACCACCATAAAGTGTAGATGTAATTTTTCTTCACTTTCACTTTGTTTTCTAGCCAACCAAATAAGCAATTGAGTTGAAGAAAGTCCCGAAAGACGAAAATTGAACGTCCCTAACAATAAAAACAAAGATGAGCAACGACATCATTTTGGTTGAAGATGAAATAAAAACTAGTAAAGGTGACAAAAGGAATAAAGATGATTGAGGTGACAAAAGGTGGTGAGACGGTGCAGTGATATTGTAGTGTTAGAACAACTCCAACGGTTCAAAAATTTTGAACCTCATCTACTGTGTGTCAGTAAAAAGTGAGGATCTACTATTGGAGCAAATAAAAAATGAGTTCCTTTACAAAGTTCGGAGCAATAGAAGTCCTACTCAAAGAAATTCTCTCTCTCACAAAAAATGATATTTTATTGATAAAATTAATACTTTATATATATATGTATTAAGCTAACCGTTACATATATAGTATACTTCATATACATCATACATATTAATGTTATATATATATATATATATATATATATATATATATATATATATATATATAGAGTATACTTTACATAATTAATTAATTATTATAATTATTAATAAATTAAATATGATTTAATTATTTAATATAATTAATTATATTAAATAATTAAATCATATTTAATTTATTAATAATTATAATAATTAATTAATTAAATGATTAAATTTTTATTTAATTAATAATTTATATTATTATATTAAATTAGCCGTTGCAAAATTAGTTGTTGTAAAATTAGCTGTTGGAAACTAGCCGTTACTATGTTACTGTTATTATTAATAAATTAATATTTTGTTACTCTATATATACCACTTAGATACACTTCTATTCTCACACTCTCCACTACTCTTCCTCATCTTCTTCCAAGTTTACAAAATCAAAGTTCTACTACTATTATTTTTTGTTCGAAAAAATGGATCCAAACCAACTCAACTCTTTCTTAAATTACTTACAAAACTTTCCTCAAATTCCAAATACCCAACAATCTCAAACCTCAAACACTCAAGTTCCAAATCAAAACTTCACACTACCAAATACATTTCAAAATCCAAATCCACAAAATCTTTCTAATTTCAATTTTCAAGCTCCCTATAATAATTAGTTTCCTATATTCCAACCACAAAATCAAAATTCACAAACACCCCATTTTCCACTTTCATCCATATTTAACCCCTCTATCGGAAATGTTACTCCAACTTCCTTGCCGTTTCCAACTCAATTCAGTACATCAAGACGTAACTCATCTGGTGTTGGTGGCTCTTCTAACCCATCCTCTCAGACTCCTATACAATCTAGTCCAAATTCGCAATATTCCGATTTTGCCAACCCTTGTGGATTAGATGCTATCGACCTCAATGATGATGATATTGAAGATCGGAGGCAAGATAGTATTCAACACTGGCATTGGGAAGAGGATGAGATGTTGATCAGTGCATGGTTAAATGTTTCAACTGACCCTGTAGTTGGTACCGATCAAAAGGGAAAAACATTTTGGAGTCGAATTCATAGCTACTGTATAGAATTTTGTTCCGACATAACAAGGGGGGTAGTTGCATGTAAGAAACGATGGTATAAGATCAACAAGGCTGTTGCACAATTTGCTGGTTGCTACGATCAAGCTAGTCGAAACATAAGGAGTGATTCAAACGCTGATAACATAAAGGAGTTGGCTTATAAACTTTATTCCACAAATTATGGTCAAAAATTCACTTTTGAGAGGCATTGGAACATGCTTCGGTTGGAGCAAAAATGGAGAAGCCAACTACCTACACAGAGTGGCGGCTCAAAGAAAACCAAGGTTATGAGAACTGGAGCATACTCATCCTCATCAAACCCAGAAACACCGTTGGCTGACGAACCCGTTGTGGACACTCCCGTTCGCCCACAAGGATCGAAGAAGAGCAAGCAAAAAGGGAAGAAAAAAGTATAGATGTCTGAAGATTTTAGCGAAAGAAAATCATCGGTTGTCAAAAAAATATCTCTCATGGAAGATATTAAGAATGTTAGAGAAAAGAAACTAATGGATAGGGAAAAAGAAAGAGAAGAGGAGAAAGAACATAGAGCAAAGATTATGGCAATCAAAGATAAGGAATTACAAATTCAAGCGGCAATGAAAGAACAAGAATTACAAGCTCAAGCAGCAATGAAAGAAAAAGAATTACAAACTCAGAGGTATATTAAAGAAATGGAGATAAAAGTAAAAGAAAGGGAAATGGAAAGGATGGCCAAGGAAAGGGAAAGGGAGATGGATATGCAAATACTTAATGCTGACACGTCTACAATGAGTGAAAAACGACGAGCTCTTCATGAGATTGCATGTGAGAAAATAATCGCCAAGTGGTTTACTTAATGGTTTCTTGTATTCGTAGAGTTATGTAGTATGTTCTTATTTTTATTGCGTATTACTGGTTTATGATGTAGTTTGTTTTATTAACTTCTGATGTAAGTTTTTAAATTAGTCAATATTATTGTGCCCTTATTGTTCATGAAAGTGATCGTTGCAAAACTAGCCGTTAACTAGCCGTTGCAAAACTAGCCGTTACAAAACTAGCCGTTGCAAAATTAGCCATTAACTAGCCATTAAGGTTCTTATTGCAGACACACTTATAAATATCAACTATCAATGACTCTGCAACTCCACTTCAACTCTTGTTTCTCACCTCGAAAGAAAATTAAAAATTACATTTCTAAATATGGCTAGAAATTTTGATGATATGTTTAATGAGGCTTTGTATGGCAAAAGAAGACGGCAAGATAACACAGTCATAGATAATTGGATCGATGAGTGTTTACTCCAAGATTCAGAAGAAGAAGATATCGATAGAAGCTCTATCCCAATTACTCGTAGATGGATCAACAGAGATCGAGAAGCAGGACATGATCGCCTTTTTCAAGATTACTTTGCAGATGAACCGGTGTATAATGCTGACATTTTCCGACGGAGATTTCGAATGAGAAGACATGTGTTCATTTGGATAGTAGACGCTCTCTCAAACGTCTATCCGTATTTCCAACAGAGGATTGATGCAACTGGAAGAAGAGGCTTGTTGCCACTCTAGAAATGTACCGCTGCGATACGGATGTTAGCATATGGCGTAGGAGCTGATGCTGTTGATGATTATGTGCGCATAGGCGAGAGCACTACAATTGAATGCTTGGAAAAATTTGTTGAAGGTGTCATTTTGGTGTTCGAGGATGAATACTTGCGAAAACCCAAACCAAATTACGTACAACGCCTGCTACAAATGGCGGAGGGTCGTGGCTTCCCTGGCATGTTGGGTAGCATTGACTGCATGCATTGGCAATGAAAAAATTGTCCAAAGGCGTGGAAAGGTATGTACATGAGTGGTTATCGTGGGGTTGCAACCATAGTACTTGAGGTTGTAGCATTTTCAGACCTTTGGATATGGCATGCGTTCTTTGGAGTTTCTGGTTCAAATAATGATATCAACGTGTTAGATTGTTCTCCAGTGTTCGATGATATTCAAAACGATCGTGCTCTGGAGGTAAATTATACTATTAATGGTAATAATTATACTATGGGATACTATTTAGCAGATGGTATTTATCCTGAATGGGCCACATTTGTCAAATCAATCTCAAAGCCACAAGGGGAGAAACGCAAGTTATTTGCACAATACCAAGAAGGGCAAAGAAAAAATGTGGAGCGAGCATTCGGAGTGTTACAAGCACGCTTTGCAATTATACGTGGTCCAGCTCGTTTTTGGGAAAAGAAGAAGCTTGCCAACATAATGAGAGCTTGTATTATATTGCATAATATGATTGTTGAGGATGAAAGAGACACTTATACAGGAAATTTTGCTCAAGACTTAGAGTATGAGGATGTCGAAAATGGCTTATCACAACCTCAGCTGGGAGAAGAAGATTTCGCACCATACCATCAATTTTCTCCAAAGAAATGCCCAACTTCGAAATAGGCAGCAGCATAGTCAATTGAAAGAGGACTTGATTGAACACATATGGCAATTTCACAATGCTTGTCGTCAACTATAAAGCTTAATTATGTTTTTCTTTGTATTAAGTAATTTTACAAATTAGTGTAACCCTGAATTATATATTATGTATTATTATTATATATGAATTTATTTAATATTAATATCTTTTAATAGTGAATTATTTTTAAATTTAATAAATTTAAATTATATTATTGAAAAAAATTAATTATATTAATTTCAAGTATTTTAATTAATTAATTAATTAAGTGGGACCACAACAGGGACTAAAGTTAGTTCATCCTAATGGAGAAGAGAGAGATGTTTTGAGTTCCTATTTACTGTTTATGACACAAAAGCTTATGTGAAGTAACTTTTTATGACAGGTGGGCCATAAACAGGAACTGGGATGAGTTCCCTATTGGAGATAGTCTTATGGTGAGATTAAGGGGTGGGCAGGATAATGTTAGGGTGGGGTAAGGTGTTAGTGGCTCACAGTGGAGTGAGGTGGTGGTGAAGAGTTAGAGATTGAAAATTTGGGATTTGATTAGATTAGAGGGAACAATTTGAGAATTTTAGATGATTTTTTAGAATTTAAATAATTTTGTCAACCATAACTTTTCTTTTATATCTAAAGTCGAATTTTTTTATTTATCTGTATTCTATTTTTTTTTTTGTTTTCTACAATAATTGATAATCTGCTATGCGAACTACTATTTCTACTTACTTTCACAAGTAGAAGTAGTAATTTTTTTCAACAATTTTTTTGGTCCAAACTGATATACACCAACTTTTTTTTCTTTGTTTTGCATGATAAAAAAGTTCAAACACATGACACCTTAATTCAGCTCCTTTGAAAAATAGTTTAACTAGATATTCTTTAAAAGTGTTATTTTATTCGACTTTTTATTATAATAATTTAAAAAAATAAAACAAACACATCCAAACAGATTAATGTCTTTTTTAAAATTAAATACATATTTAAAAAATAAATTAAATAAAACTGAAATTTAAATTTTCAATTTTAAAATCTCCATTTCAGTTTTAAAAATTTTTAATTACTAACAAAATTTTAATTTAAATACACACCCAAAAATTAAATTAAGTAAAATTAAAATTCAAAATTTCAATTTTAAAATTCTCAAATAAGTCTTAAAACTTTTAATTACTAATACATCATAATTTAAATACACATTCAAAAATCAAATTAAATAAAATTAAAAGTCAAAATTTCAATTTTAAAATTTTCAAAATAAGTCTTAAAGTTTTTAATTATTAACACATTCTAAACAAAATCCTAAAAAAATCAGATTTCAGCAGCAAAGTCGATACTGCCATAAAATCACAGAGCTTCACATTGTCCGTGACTTTCTTCCTCCGTGCCGCCTTCCTCCTAGGCGCTCATTCTCGCTGCCACTATGTCCTCATCATCGCCATTTGTCTGCATGACCAATTTCTCCACACCGCCTTCCTCCTCAGCGCTTATCCTTGTCGCTGGTGCATCCTCTTCGTCACCGTTCATTAGCTTCACTTCGTCCTACTCGGCGCCGTTCGCTGTTCGTCCGTATCCCCATATCCTCCCCGTGGCCATTCCTCCACGTCGCCAATTCTTTCGCGCCGAAAATGCGTCTCAGGTATTTGAATGTGTCAGTGTTCATCGATTTTCTTTTATGCATTTCTTGTCACCATTGCTTTTTCTATTATTTTGTACAAGATTTTTTTTCTTTGTGAACAATAATGAAATAAAATGGCCTAAAGATATTCCTATATATAATGTAATAATTTATTTTGCATGTGCAAATTCTGAATTTTATATGTGTCATGAAAGAATAATGGCATTCTAGTTTGTATCCCCAATTTATGTAGGTAATCATTGAGATACTGATGCTTGTTTATCATTATTCTTTATTTATTTATTTGTAGGAAAGATTAATTTTCTTACATTGTTTGTTAATCACAAAGGAGCTTCAATGTTTTAATGTTGATGCCGGTTGTTCTATTCTCATATTTGTATTAAGGATTTATTCATTTTTTTATTGGTAATTTTTGTTGTCTATCAATTATTTGGTGTACAATCTTATGATTTTGGTTGTGTAATCATATAATTTTAGATGTGTAATCTTATAAATTTAGATTTATAAACAAATCATATAGATATGAATTTCAGATGTGTTGATGAAAAATTAGCGTACATTATTATCATTTTGGATGTGTAAATATATCATTTGGATGTCTATTTGAGCCTAATTTTCTGTATCTAACACGCAGCCTACATCCAAAAAATGCGAATAAAAAACGTTACTTGTGCTGGTCGAAAAAATGGTAGTGTTCAAATAGATAATGAAAAATTCAACTAATAATAAAATAAGGTATTAAATTTTATTTCTCCTCTAAATTTTAAATGTGTTTATATTATTCGTTAAATTTTGGATGTCTCTAGAAAACAATAATGGCATTATGGTGTGTGTCCCCAATTTTGGATTTGGTATTGATGTTTGTTTATTATTGTTCTAATATGAGAGTTTTAAATTGTTAGGGCAGAAAATAGGGCAAGAAAATGAAAACTTTTTCCCACTTTGTTTGGCTAGAAATGAAAGGCACGGCGAGAGCTTCGTCTGACCACAAATGCCACGTAAATTGGAGTACCGTAACTCAAGATATGAGCAAATGAAGAAGAAAGTGAATAGTGTTAATGGCGAATCTTCTTACCTGTGGGTATTTAACCCGACCCCACCCGGTCGGGTAGAGTTGCCAACCCGATCCACAGCGGGTAACAGGGACGTCTTAAATGCCCCCACTATATAATTTATTTTGACCCCACAACCCCAAATCAAATCCCTAACCCTTCTTTTCCCAATCTTCTTCATCTGCTCCAAGCCTCCAAGCTTCGCAGCCTCCAACCTTCGCACTTCGCAGCCCGCACTCGGCAGTCGGCACTCTTGTCTCTAGATATTAGAGCCACTCCGCCACTCCGCATCTCAGCCAGTGTCACGGCTCTCTTCCCGCTGACGTTTCTGGCTCTCCGGCCTCCGCCCTCCTATCTCCAGAGTCACTGCCGTGTCTCCACATCTCCGCGTCTCCTTCTGCCTTCTTCTTCATCGATCGGTTCCGAGTCGGCACTCTTGTCTCTAGATATTAGAGCCACTCCGCCATCCGCATCTCAGCCAGTCACGGCTCTCTTCCCGCTGACGTTTCTGGCTCTCCGGCCTCCGCCCTCCTATCTCCAGAGTCACTGCCGTGTCTCCACATCTCCGCGTCTCCTTCTGCCTTCTTCTTCATCGATCGGTTCCGATCCGTTCGTCCTTCTTCTTCGAATACTGCAAATCTGCGATCTTCTTCTCTCTTTGGTTTTCAATCTTTAGTCTTCACTCTTCAGGCTTCAGCAGAGAACGCCTGGCTTTCGTCCTGCTGCCGCTGAACGCCGCATAGATCCGTCACTGGCTACTGTCTACTGGGTTTTACACTTTTGCTTCCTAGAGTTCAACTGTTCGGATTCAATCTTGGATTTTTTTTGGTACAGTCATGAATCATGATTGATCTGCAATCTGCTGCTTATTCACTTTATTTGCTTCATTGTTGTTTGATAACTGATTTAGTTGTTAATTGTGAATTTGTATTGAATATTTGATTTTGTTCTGATGTAATGCAAGTTTAGTTTGATTAATTTATTTGTTAATTATTTTTGTGCATTGATTTAATTATTTTTGAAGACTTAATTTGTTCTGATGTAAATACGAGAAAACAATATAAATCAGTCAATAATCAACTAATAGTCTAATATTGATTTTGAATTTTGGATGTAAAGTAGAAATCTTCTGATGATTCCTTTTAATGATCTGATATATTTGTTGATTAAGATGTAGCATTCTATTTGTTGCATCAGATTGGGAATTTTTAATTCTTTCATAGTAGCTTAATTACCTAACTACCTTCTTGATTGGAATTCACAAGCATGAAGCATCCTCTTTAAGCAATGATAAGGCAAAGAAATGAGGCTCACAAGAGAGACTGAAAATTATTTTCTTGTTGTTTTATTTAAAATTATTTTGGAATAACAATCACAAGCATTCTCTTTAAGCAATGATAAGGCAAATTCTCTTTAAGCAATGATAAGGCAAAGAAATGAGTGGCTGACAAGAGAGGCTAAAATTATTTTGTTGTTTTATTTAAATTATTGTTGTATACTTGTATTTATAATTTTATATTGTAATTTTTAATTTGTGTACTTGTGGTTCTTCTTTTCAAGATTTAATCCTAATTGGTTTGATGACTATGGCAACTGGTTAGAATATAGTATATCAAAAGATGCTGTTTTTTGTCTTTGTTGTTATCTTATGAACCTGAGACTGAAGGTGGTGATGCTTTTGTAACTACTGGCTTTTCAAATTGGAAAAAAAAGGAGAGACTACAAATTCATGTTGGGATTCATGATAGCGCTCATAATCAAGCTTGGAGAAATGTGAAGCACTTATGAGACCAAAACAAACCATCACTGCTGCTATTGAAAAACAATCTGAGCAAGCTAAAAAGAATTATCAAATTCACTTGACAGCAACAATTGATTGTATTAGATTTCTTTTGCGACAAGGATTGGCCTTTCGTGGTAATGATGAGACAGATGATTCTGTTAACCAAGGAAATTTTTTGGAACTTCTAAACTTTCTTGCACAACATAATGAAGAGATTGGTCGTGCTTTCAAAAATGCTCGTGGGAATCTTAAACTAATAGCACCCTCAATTCAAAAAGATATTGTAAGAGCTGCTGCAAGGGAAACGACAAAAGTTATTGTAGATGATCTTGGGGATGAATTATTTGCTATATTGGTTGATGAAGCCCGTGACATTTCTATTAAGGAGCAAATGTCAGTTTGCTTAAGGTATGTGAACAAAGAAGAACAAGTTAGGGAGCATTTTCTTGGTCTTGTTCATGTTTCTAATACTAATGCTTTATCTCTAAAATTAGCATTGGAGTCATTATTAGAAACATATAATTTAAGTTTATCAAGAGTACGTGGACAAGGATATGATGGTGCAAGTAACATGCAAGGAGAATTTAATGGTTTGAAAACTTTGATATTGAAAGAAAATTCTTATGCTTTCTATGTACATTGCTTTGCTCACCAACTTCAGTTAGCTCTTGTAACGGTTGCAAAAAAACAAGTTGAAATTGCTTTGCTTTTTAATTTGTTAACTAATTTGTGCAATGTTGTTGGAGCTTTGTGTAAACGAAGAGATATGCTTCGTGATAGTCAAATGACTAAGACAATTGAAGCACTAAAAAGTGGAGAAATTTCTAGTGGGCGTGGTTTGAATCAAGAAACAGCTTTAAAAAGAGCTGGAGATACTAGATGGGGTTCACACTATGGAACTATACTTAGATTAATTTTTTTATTTCCTTCTGTGGTTAATGTTCTTGAATATGTTGAGGAAGATGGAAATAATTCAGAACAAAGAGCTGAAGCATGTCATTTATTGAATGTCATTCAATCTTTTGAATTCATTTTCAACTTGCACTTGATGAAAAATATCTTGGGAGTTACTAATGAGTTATCTCAAGCGTTACAAAGGAACGATCAAGACATTATAAATGCTATGGCATTAGTCAAAGTGTCTAAGCAACGGTTGCAAAATATAAGAGATGATGGCTGGTCTCTTTTACTTGACGAAGTCTCACTGTTTTGTGACAAACATGATATTACTGTTCCAATCATGGATGATATATTTGTGTCACAAGGAAGATCAAGACGCAAAGCTCAAAAGATATCAAATTTGCATCATTTTCAAGTTGAGATATTCTATCAAGTAGTTGATAGACAACTTCAAGAACTCAATAATCGTTTTACAGAGGTGAATACTGAATTGCTTCTTTGCATAGCTTGTTTGAATCCAAGACACTCATTTTTTGCATTTGATAAGGAGAAGTTGATCCAGTTAGCTCAATTCTATCCATTAGAATTTTCTTCCACTCAACTTTTGGCACTTGACAGTCAACTTGAGAACTTCATACTAGATGTGCGTTCTGATGATTAATTCTCAGACTTAAATGGAATTAGTGCTCTTTCTCAAAAGTTGGTTGAGACTCGAAAAAATATTGTTTATCCATTAGTGTTTCTTCTTTTGAAGTTAGCTTTAGTTTTGCCCGTAGCAACTGCATCAGTTGAAAGAACTTTTTCTGCTATGAACATCATAAATAGTCGACTTCGGAACCGTATGGGAGACGAATTTTTAAATGATTGTTTAGTGACATACATAGAAAGAGAGACATTTGATTGTATTGACAATGAAAAGATTATTCAATCTTTTTAAAATATGAAACCTAGAAGAATGGAATTCTAAATTATTTGTTATTATTTTGAATTATTATTTTATTTTAATTTATTGGTTAAATAATTTAAAAAATATTCCTATTTTATAACATTAATTATAAAAATTATTATTATATTATATATATTTTGCCCCCACCGAAAAAATTTTCTGGATCCGTCACTGGCGGGTAAGGTTCTTGTGCGGGTCATGTAGGGTTCTCGTGCGGGTCATGTAGAGTTGCCAATCCGACCAACTCGCATTTTATATATGTATATGTTATATACTTATATAAAATATATTTTAAGTGAATGTTGAACCAAAAACCTCTCACTAAATGCAAAAGATTCTTAAAATTATTAATTGATAATTTAATATATATTTTTTACATAAAAATCAATTCTATTTTAAATTATCATCAAGTTATATAATAATGTTATATCTTTTCTGTAACCCGCAAGTAGTGTCGGGTACCTGTCGGTTAAGAGCAGGTAGGGTTAGGGTTGGGATATTCTCAACTCACAGGCAGGGTTAGGGTTGGATCCGAACCCTACTCTACCCATTGTCACCCCTAAGCTGAATGGGTTCTCTAATTGGGTATTTATATGTTGGGATTGGGTCCAACTTAGACCCGGTCCAACCGTTTAGCATTTTTAGTTTGTTTGGCCTAATTTTTTGCCAAAACCTTTAATATTGGTGTCCGAATTTCAATTCTAAATGTTTTCTAAGCTTTTCTGCAGTTTTTAGTATTCTTATACAGTCCTGGACAGACTTAAGGTGATACTGCCGGTTAATTTACTGGTACGAATTTTTACGCAATTTTCAGTAGAAAATTACATTTTTCCATTCGAAAAAATCTTCTGAATTCAAATCTCATCTTTAAATTTTTAAATTAAGATGTCTGAATTTTTGAACTTATTCCGAAAAATTAATTTATTATTTTATTTTAATTAAATGGTTAATAACTTCCGGTTTTACACAACTTTGCAAGGAAACTAATCCTAATTCAACAATAACCAAATGCACAAAAAATTTCTTTTGACTTTTTCAATGTATGTCTCTTGCCTCTTTTTTCTCATTTTTTTTTTTACCTCACCATATTTATCTTTTTCTCAATTGAAGCACAAAGTGTACATATAGTCATAATACTAAAATTTCAAATGAAGCACAAAGTTAAAAGAAAATACTTCAACTCAAATGTATGAGATGATGCTCTAGTGTCACTCCATTTTTTTTATCTTCAAATATTGTTAAGAGTTTAATTTTATAATATGAAACTTATTCTTCAAATTCCATCACTATCTCTCCAATTTTTTTATTGATTCTATCCGTATAACTGTTTTTTTTGACATGCAATACTTTTTTTATTGTGTTCCACTATTTTTATTGTCTTTCGAACTGTTCCATTATCTCTATTGTTCTTGTATTTTATTTTTGTCCTACCAATCTCTGAATTTTGATTTTTTGTTATTTTTAGAGTTGTCATCTTTAGCCGACCTCACTTAATGGACAAAGCTTTGTTGTTGTTGTTTAGAATTGTTGTCTTTCTTAGCATGCATAATTTTTTCATTTTGCACCATTATAACTATTGTCCATTGTTATGCAATTTTTGTTTTGAGCTAGTGATTTTCTACAGTTTGATTCTTATCGGTCCTTGTGTCTTTGTTGTCTCTTATTTCTTTTCTAACGTTGCTAACTATTCTATTTGCTTTTTCGTTTTTAGTCAACTATGATTTTCTGAACCTTTTCTCTTAGTTTCATAAAATTGATATATTTGCTAATCATTTGTGGGCTGAAACGTGGTATAAGTAATGTGGGCTAAACCTTGCTAACTATCTATGGCTTTGGGCCTCCAACACTCATAAATCTATTAGCACAAATTTAACCTTTTAACTCAGTAAAAATGTTTGTCATTATATCTTAATATCAAAATCAATTCTAACTCAACAAAAAGTCAATGCCTCGTAGGTGTTGAAAGATACAAATGTATCTCACAACTATATATGCAACTTTAAAGCTTTATCAGCGTCACTGTAAACAATTTTTTCCGTAGACAATAATATTGCTAATATTTTTGTCTATAAACTATGTAGAACAATACTTATTTATTATTCAAATATTTTTATTGATATAAAATATAAATTTAATTTTAAACGTGTATCTAATTATTTATGTCACAAAATATAACTACCTTATATGATTATCACTCCTAATAGCGTGAACATCTATTTATCTATTTATCTATTTATAATATATAAAAATTGATACTAACTCTCTTCACAATAATTTTAAGCCATTTTTTTTAATGATGTCACGTCAGCAATTCTAATAACTTGGCAAAAGATGAAAATCAACCAATCATTATTTAATAAAATATTTTAAAAAAATTAAAACAAAAAACTCTTATCTATTATTATTCAATTGAAACATCAAGTACTAATTAAATGCAATAAACATACATTAAAAGTGTTATAATAATAATAATAATTATAAAAAATTTCAGTTACAAATATTTAAATTCTACAACTTATATATATTAAGACTCTTATTACTCTTCATTTCTTAATTTCTCATACTAATTATCAAAAATTTCTTAAATTTAATATAATATTTTTATATGTTTTTCATTCTCATTCATTTATTTTTTTAATTATTTACAAACAAAAAAATCGCAAAAAAAGATAAAGTGTAACCATTAATGTAAATAAAAAAATAAAAAATAAAAATATAATTTTGTATAACTTTAATATAAATAATTTATATCTTTTTTAAAAATAAATAAATTTAAAATTTATTTATAATATATTTTTTAAAATTTTTTTAATATAATATTTATTAAAATATATTATATAGTATAAATAATTTATCTGTCCTCAACCAGGTTTCGCTCTAGTTAGTCCGAAATGTGAATGTGAATGGATAACTTTGTAACTTTACACGTGCGTCAAAACTATACCTTCCTTAGTAAGCCCAAGCTCTAACTTTTGAAATTCCAAAAGTTTTCTACCGCTTTCATCATTATTTCATTCTTTTCTGTAATAAAACTTTGTCCCTGTTTTTTGTAGTCAACAACTGGACTGAGTAGTAGGAGTGGAGCCACAGAACAACTTATATCCCTTAGCTTGAATTTTGTTAGATCCTTAATTAGGAACTACAATAAATATGGAGAACGAGGTTGTTCTGTTGGATACATGGCCAAGCATGTTTGGTATGAGGGCTAGAATTGCATTGGTTGAAAAGGGTGCCAATTATGAGTACAAGGAGCAAGATCTTTGGAGCAAGAGTTCTTTGCTTCTTCAGGTGAATCCAATTCACAAGAAGGTTCCAGTTCTGATCCATAATGGTAGATCAATATGTGAATCTGCAATTATAGTTCAGTACATTGATGAGGTTTGGAATGACAAATTTCCAATCATGCCCTCGGATCCTTATGAGAGAGCTCAGGCCAGATTTTGGGTGACTTCATTGACCAAAAGGTACTTGCTTTCACTTGTTTTGACGTATGTGGTTTCCATTAATTTAAGAGAAAGACTATAATTTTCTTGTCTATCATTCAGTATTCTTTCATACTACATCCTTTGGGTGTGGCGCTTCCTTAAATCCTGCGTTAACACAAAATGCTTGTGTACCGGGTTGCATTTTTAATTTCTTCAGATATAGGAGAAATTTTCTTTTCTTCCTTCATTATCTACTTGTCTTGAAATTTTATTTCTAGGGTAGAAACGTCTACTTTACATTGTTGATAAAATTATAGATTAAAAATAGGTTCGGATCCTAAACAAACAATTTTTTTAATTGTAATCTCTTAGATTTTTTTTTCAAAAAATTGCTGTACACTCCAAATCAGGCAGTACAAGAAAATTGACAGCTCATTTATTTTCTGCAATTTAATTAATTTTTAATATTTGAATTTAACATTTTTTGTTGCATGATAATTGATAAATAGACTTTTCCATATTGGATATCTTTATCAATGCAGTATAATAATACGTGGATGAAACTATGGCTCTCGGAAGGTGAAGAACATGAAACATGTAAGAAGGAGTTGATCTCCAATTTGAAGCAACTAGAGGATATTTTGGGAGAAAAAGCATTTTATGGGGGTGACACTTTTGGGTTTCTTGATATTGGTCTCATCACATTTTATAGCTGGTTTTATACCTTTGAGAATTACGGCAATTTCAAATTGGAAGCAGAGTGTCCTAAATTGATGGCTTGGGCCAAAAGGTGCATGCAGAGAGACACGGTTTCTAAGTCACTTGTTGATGATAAGTAGGTGTATGATTATGTCGTACAAGCCATAAAGAATGCCTTTGGAAAATAGAAGCACACTTCTATTTTGTATAATATTATTGAAAGGTGTTAGTGCAATAATTATGCATTTTGTATTTGATTGGAATACAAAATGCTTATATAGTATTTGCTTTGTAATACTTCACTTGCTTTACTTATTATCATTTCAGCTTTTCTAATCTGTTTGGGCCAATCTAGACGACAATATCACCATGCTAATAATACCTTGTTAGATATTCTAGTGAGTGGTTGTGAATGTGTTGTGTTATGTTGAGATGGAATCATTTCTATCCAAGAATTTCACACTAATTAATGATAAACACAAATTAAAAAAAAATTATAATCCAACTGAGGGCGAAAAAAATAAAAATGGTGTAAAGAAACTAAAGAATAACACAGCTTTGTAATTTTTTCTTATTTTATGGATGACTTAAAAGTATAAATTTAATTGAATATGATTAAAAAATATATATATACTAAAAATTAATCACAAAATTAATTATTATATATTTGTGTATATTGAATTTATTTTTAATATATATCATGTATTTTAATATGTATATTATACAAATAACTAATTTAATTATTAATTTTTTTATGTACAGATAACATAGTTGAATATAATTATCATATCATTTTTCGTAACTCAAATACCAAAAGAATCCCGCTAAGGAGACAATAGACTATTTGTACAATGTGTACAATGGGATAAACATCTTTCCGAAAAATTAAACTAATTTTGGGATTTACCAATGATTGAACTCTTGACCTTTCAGATCTAGCGCTCTAATACCATGTCATAATATCACTCATCCTAAAAGTTTCAGCTGATAAAAAAATGTAACACTAATGATTATATATCTAATACTCCATAAACTTCTATTGTATAAATATTCTATTGGCTCCTCGTACTTTCCCATACCAAAATAATATTCTAGACTATAGTCTATTTTTCTCTGGTTGCCGCCCTTGTTGACCTTTTTCATACTTATCCTATGTCCAAGTTAAGAACTCACAAAAATATCTAATTGTTTATGTAGGCTTTGTCCTCTTGCTACATCCCTATCTCACTTGACTTGTCGAGTCTTCTTACAATGGGGGACAATAGCAACAATAATGTTGTTTTGTTGGGCTCAGGGTTCAGCATGTTTGGCATGAGAGCAAGAATAGCATTGGAAGAGAAAGAAATCAAGTATGAGTACAAGGAGGAAGATCTTATCAACAAGAGCTCCTTGCTCTTAGAAATGAATCCAGTTCAAAAGAAAATCCCGGTTCTTATACATAATGGAAGACCAATATGTGAGTCCCTCATAATTGTTGAGTATATTGATATGGTTTGGAACAACAACAATAATAATGCTCCAATGTTGCTTCCTTTTGATCCCTATGACAAAGCTCAAGCCAGATTCTGGGCTGATTTTGTAGATCAGAAGGTAAATTGATGACTAATTAGTTCTTCACACTTTCCTTTGAATTTAAAGTTTAGAATTTAGTCTTTAGTATTTAAATAAATTTAATTAAGTGTGTGGCCGAAAATAATAAATTTTGTTGATTATTTAACATTGTATTTTTACAATATATAAAATTAATAAGTGCCATGATATATAATCTAGATTCTAGAAAATGTTAGTGTACAATATCACCTAATGACGATGTAGCAATGTAATTTTCTCCAAAATCAATGCAGGTGTATCATTTTTCTAGGAGAATATGGACTAATTCCAAGGGAGATGAGCAAGAGTTGGCTAAGAAGGGCTTCATTGAGAGCTTGAAACAATTGGAGGAGTTTCTCGGAGACAAGCCTTATTTTGGAGGGGAGCAATTTGGGTTTGTTGATGTTGCTCTCATCCCTTTCTATTGCTGGTTTTATACATATGAGATGTTTGGAAACTTCAAACTTGAGACATTTTGTCCAAATATCATCTCATGGGCTAATAGATGCATGAAGAGAAAAAGTGTTTCTATAACTCTTGCAGATGGGAAGGAAGTTTATGAGTCTGTTTTGGATTACAAGAATAAGTTTTTGATGGACTAAGGGAAAGCTCTGGTGAACTCATGTATCAAAGTAGATAGAGCTAATAATATTTGTTTCCCACAATATCTGTCCCCCAATTTCCAAATTGCATTGGTTATATAGCTAGTAATAATAGTTAAGTATTATTTACATATTGAACTATATGAACTCACTTGTGTATAGCATATATGGTGGCTCATCACCTGTTCTTTTGATGTTTGGAGTTTGAATATAGACTCATTTTATGGCCATAGTAGACATTCTAGTGATGGTATTTTTCTTTTTTAAGGACTAACAAAAAAAGTTTTCTTTTCTATAAACTTGCAATTTTGTGCCCTTTTTTTTAGAACAAATTTTTATTTATGAAAATTGACAAATAACACTTACATATCGCACAAAAAATAGTGTGTTGTTTTGTGCATATTATAATTATAAATTTATATAAGTAAGTTTTAATTTTCTAACCAAAATGACGAATTATTATTGAAAATTGTATCAAAACAAAAGAAAAGATTCAACTTAATTATATAAAGAGTAAAATATCATTTTTATCCACAAAGGTTTTAAATGTTGATAAATTTATCCGTGAAAAAAAGAAAATTACAATTGTATCTATGAAAGATGGGTTTTGTATGACAAAATTAACCAGACATTGAAAAATCACTTAAAAACTCCGAATTATCCTTTTCCTAACCCTAATCTCGACGTCTCTCTTCCAAATCTCAACCCTTCTTTTATTCTTTTCATGAATTTCACCACCTCTTTCACTAACACCACTACTGTCACCAACTGTTAGCCTTACCTTCCTCCTTTTTCACTGTCAGTCTGTCACAACCCCAATGACAATTATGATCGAGCATGGCAGCAGCAAAGCAGCATCTGTTTCACTTGACCTTCTTCTTCTTTATCTTGTTTTGCAATCATCTTCTTCCCCAAAACGTAGAGGGTTAGGATTTTCCAAAACTAACCATGTCAAAATCTAAATCTACCACCATCTGAAAAATCGCAATCTCTCCACCGTCGATCTTTAAGGTAGCAGTAAGACTTGAGTACAGATATTGCAGCCATGCTGGAAAGAGATTATAGAGCAGCAGCAACAGCGAAGAGAGAACGTAAACCAGAAATCACAAAAGGAGAGGATAGTGAAGTTGGAGAGAGAAGTGGTCGCCGTTTGAGTGTTTTAGAGAACGAGCGAGAGAGAGAACGGGACGGGGTGGAAAGGAAGCTTGGGTGCGTCAGTACCTGACGATCGGATTTTCTATCGGTAAAGAATTCACAAATAAATAATCGCGTTGTAAGTATAGTTTCTAAGCCAACAAAAATTCTTTCGTACAAAAGTTTTGGTTGTCACAAGTAACAAAACCCAATAAAATTTATAACCGAAGTATTTAAACCTCGGGTCGTCTCTCAAGGAATTGCAAGGAGGTATGATTTGTTATTGGTTAAAGAAAACAGTATAATTTTGGGTTTTTAAAATAAGGAACGAGTTATTTAAATGGCAAGGAAAATAAATTAATAATTATAAAATCTCTTGGTAAGGCATAAGAAATTGAAGTCCTATCCTAGTTATCCTTATCAGGTGTGATGAGAATTGGATTCTGCTCCCACTTTGGTTAACCCTTACTAAATAAAAAAAAGTCAAGCGGACTAATTAATTTGATCCTCAAGTCCTAGTCAACTCCTATGGAAAGACTAGAGTTATTGGAGTACAAATTAATCAGCAAAGAATTCCAATTTCAATCAACAGCTGAGTTTGATAACTCAAGTGTTACTAATCACTCAATCAAGGCTAAAAGGGTGTAAAAAGCTAAATTAAAGTCATAAATATGAATTACCTCAAATTGCATAAATAAGAGAAATCAAATCTGACATAAGGGTTCATAAATTAAAGTAATAGAATAAGTAAAAGTAGAAAATAAATTAAAGGAACGTTGAACTTGGAAATTGAGAAGTAGAAATTCTAATCTTAAAAGAAATCCTAAATCCTAAAACCTAAGAGAGAGGAGAGAGCCTCTCTCTCTAAAAACTACATCTAATCCTAAAATTGTGAATTATGAATTGTTAAGTCTATGTTGAGTCTCTGCATGTTTCCTGCCTTTATTCTGTATTTCTGGGCCGAAAACTGAGTCAAAACGCGGCCCGAAATCACCCCCAGTGTTTTCTGAATTTTCTGCAGATCGCGCATGTCATGCGTACGCGTCGATCACGCGTACGCGTCGTTTGACGATTTTTCTCTCCACGCGTGCGCGTCAGGCACGCGCTCGCGTTGTTGCGCGAACTCCAATCCACGTGTATGCGTCAGGCACACGTACGCGTCGCTGTGATTTTCTCTATTTTGCGCAGTCACGTGAGCCATGCATCCGCGTCGGTGTTCGCTGGTCATCTCCTTGGTTTCTTGTGTTTCTTCCATTTTTGCAAGCTTCATCTCCATTCTCTAAGCCATTCCTACCCTATGACGCCTGAAACACTTAACACACAGATCATGGCATTGAATGGTATAAAGGAGAATTAAAATACACAATAAAAAGATCTCTAGGAAGCAAGTTTTCAACCATGGAACAATTTTGTGAAGGAATCGTAAATACATGCTAATCATATGAATAAATGGGTAAAGACTTGATAAAACCACTCAATTAAACACAATATAAATCATAAAATAATGGTTTATCAACCTCCCCACACTTAAACATTAGCATGTCCTCATGCTTAGCTTAAGGAGATAAAATAAATGAGTAGGGAAGAGCAAGACTTATGAAATGTAACCTATCTATGTGAATGCAACTACATGCAAAATATTTCTACCTACTTGGTTAAAAGTAAACAAATCCTTCAAGAACAAATATGAACTGGACTTCACTAATTCAAATCACAAAATAAAGTACAAATAACTTGCAAGAAGAAAATAGCTCATGAAAGCATGGAACAAGAAACCGAACATCGAACCCTCACTGGAAGTGTATATACTCTAATCGCTCAGGTGTTTGAGGTTCGATTCTCTCAATCCTCTACTAATCTTGCTTTCTATGGCTTTCTCTTCATCTAACAATCAACAAAAATTTAATGCACATATACACATATCAAGAGGTCTTTTAAGGGTTGTAATGGGGTCAAGGTCAAGGTAGGATTGTATTTGGTCAAGTGGACTGAAATCTGAATCCTTAATTAACTTAAACTTTTCACCTAACTTAAGACAATCCATGTAATCATAATATAAAGCCTAACTACCCATTAATTGTGTTTGCTACATATTTATGCATTCCAAGTTTTGAGTACAGTACATATGCATTGCTATCGCCATTTATTTTGGGGCATTTTGTCCTCTTTTTATTTTTCTGCTCTTTTTTTTTCTCTTTTTTTCTTTTTCTATTTTTCTTTTCTTAATAAATTTTTTTCCAATGCATATGATTAAATTCTTGAATGCAAGAATATATGCTCAATTATTATTTTACACATTTTCACAAGAATACACAACATCCAATTCTCAAACCAAATATTTTCAATCCCAATTTCTCCACACTTAAATCATGAACACTTTCACTAGTCTAAGCTAACAAAGAATTCAAATTAAGGACATTATTGTTTTTCACTTAGAGTTAATGATGTGTTAAAACAAAGAGCAAATGGG
Source organism: Arachis stenosperma (assembly GCF_014773155.1). NCBI lineage: Eukaryota > Viridiplantae > Streptophyta > Magnoliopsida > Fabales > Fabaceae > Arachis > Arachis stenosperma. Next base: position 83,497,658 of record NC_080383.1, read on the forward strand.
GTAAAATAGGCTCAAATTGGTTTGCAAGGGATAATGAAGGGTTAAGGCCATATGGGTATGTAAGATGAGTGAAACAAGGCCTCAATCATATAAGTATATGCATACATTAAACCATGGAAATATAGAATTAAGCAAGATATAGATCACAATTTTAGAGAGAACAACACACACCAAAAATAAAATATTGGTTGATAAAATATAACCAATCAAATAGGCTAAAAAATCTCACAGGTTTTGTGTGTTCGAGCTCTAAACCATGTTCCAAAATAAAATTTCTTCAAACAAGTTTTTTCAAAAAATTTTACTCAAATTAGTGAAATACTTTAAAAAGTTTCTTGAAAAAGTAAATATTACTTCAACCAAGTGGTAAAATATGCACAAAATCAAACAAACATGCAATCAAACATGCAAATGCAATAATGAATTAACAAAGAAAATAAAACATTGGTGTTGAGAAGAAAATAACTAACCCATGGAAGTCGGTATCGACCTCCCCACACCTAAAGATTGCACCGTCCTCGGTGCATGCTAAGATGTGCAAGTGGACGGGTAGCTTCCACTGACGCTTGTAGATGGAGGCGCATTAGCTGGAGGTCTCTTGGTTCCTTTCCTTGCTGGTGGTTTGGTAGTGGCTTTCTCTTTTTCTTTCCGGGTACCCATGTCTAAAGATGAAAGAAAAGGAAGAATATTAAATATAGAGAATCAAAAAACCGAGAGGAAGAGATTCCAAGTGATAATAAATGCCAAAAAGAGGATAATAGCTTAAATACATGGTAGCTACAACATGTAGGTAAGACATCATTTAAGAGCGAAAAGGCAATTCATAATGAAATAGATGCAAGAGGTAAAAGCATACAAGGAATAGGCATGAGAAGTATAGCTCAAGCATCAAGTATCAGATATGCCAAATTAAAGAGCATGTGTAATGATGACAATCGTTAATGATAATCCCAAATACATATGGCATCCAAGTGTTGTGAAAAAGAGGCATGAAAGTAGAAGAGTAAAACAAAATATGATTCAAAATGCCATAGGAGCTTTTTCACAAACACTTGGTGTGCAATGTGAAAATAGGAATGAAAATAATATAATCCAAATGTATATGAGTGCCAAAATTAAGTGCAATTGTCAAATCACCCCTCAGAAAATCTACAAGCTCAAGTATAGTAAGGTATGACCCAAATAGAATTCTAACACCAACATAAGAATGCATGAAAAAGAAAGAAGAAAAGAAACCAAAATAATGAAACCATAAATAAATGCAGCAAATTAAAAGGATAAAAGAGTAGAGGGGGAGAAGAAAAGAAAGAAAGAAGAATGAAAGAAGTAGGAATGAAAAAGAATTAGGATTGGGGTAAAGATAATCAGGCGCTGAGATGGTTCAATCGTGCGTCGCATGTGACGCGTACGCGTACATCACGCGTACACGTAGATCGCATAAAGTTCAAGTGACGCGTACGCGTCGGGGATGCGTACGCGTGGATGGCCATTGTGGAAAAGCAACGCACATGCGTCAGGGACGCGTACACGTGATGGGGCTTGTGCTCCTAGCATAGTTCCAGCCCCACACCAACACAACTTTCTGGCCAAACATCATTTACGCCGATTTTACATAGTCACGCGTGTGCGTCAATGGCGCGTATACGTGGTTTGAATTTTTTGCGGGGGACGCGTACGCGTGAGGTACGCGAACGCGTGGCATGGTTTCTGCACCACGCACCACTCCCGCGCGTCTCGCGTGTAACTCTCTGTTCAAGGGTGCATAGACATATGACGCGTGCGCGTCGATCCCCTTTTTTTTAATATGCAGAATGCAAAATGCAGATGTTGATGCAGACATTATGAATGAACACTAAGAAAAATAGAATGAAATAAAACTAAGAATAAAACAAAATAAAATAAAACTAAACTGAAAAAGAACGGTCATACCATGGTGGGTTGTCTCCCACCTAGCACTTTTAGTTAAAGTCCTTAAGTTGGACATTTGGTGAGTTCCTTGTCATGGTGGCTTGTGCTTGAACTTGTCTTGAAACTTCCACCAATGCACTTCTAATAAGCTCTATCAATACCACGTAAATTCCTCAAGCTTTGATGGAGTTTTTCACAAGCTTTGAGCTCCCAAAATTGATCCTCATATATTCCCGGATCCCAAATATTGATTCTACACCCGTCTTCAAGTGGACCATGATGATTCCATCCGGGTGGGACGCAATTAAAATTCTCACTAAGGCATCCAAACAGCTTTCTAGACCTATTCAATTGAGTTTTACACCAAACCTTGTATTTCAACTTGGAGCATAAAACCATGTTGAACCTTGCTTGACAACTCCAACCACTAACCATCTTCCTCTTGCTCTTAATGCCACAAAGAGCTCTAAATTGACCATCCGTCTCTAGAAGCCCATATTCAAGTGGGAAAGTAAAGGTTAAGGATAAAAATTTTACCCACTTGAATGTTGTATTGGACGGTAATGGTTTTGGGAGAGGTGTTTCTAATGATCTTGCAAGCTCCACTCCCTTGTGCTCTTTTTTGACATCTTCCACCTCTTTGCAAGCTTCTTCAATATCAACCTCTTCCTCTTGGTAGCTTTCTTCCAATTCGATTTCTTCTTCATTGTTCACCAAGAGCATGGGAGGTTGTGCTTCTTCTTCTTTAAACTCCATATCAAGTCCAATGGGAGAGAATTCAAATGTAGATAAGAATTCATTAATGATTAAATCCATCTCTTGATCGTTCCCTTCAAAGTCATCAACCATGATATGCCTTAGAGGTTGTACATCCTCCTCAACATCAACATCAAACACCTTGGAAGGAGGCTCTATGAATGAACTTTCCAATGGAGGCTCAGCATCTCCTAAGTCTGCAACCACTTCTTCCTTTTCAATAATTGCTGCTTTGTCCAATTGTTTAAGTATAAAATCGTACTCCTCCTTGATGATCTCCCTTCTATGACAACTCCCTTCAACTACTCTTTCATCTGCAAAGGTCTCTTCTACCTTCACATTTTGGGCCTCCTCTTGCTCTAAGACAAAATCAGACTTCTCCTTGATGTCTTCCTTCACTAATTCTTCAACCACTCCTTCAACTTCAAGAGTATCTACTACCTTCACCTTTAAGGCCTCATCTAGCTCCTTATGAAGTATGAATTCGTGAAGATGATCCCTACTCTCTTGTTCTATGTCAATCTCATAACCGGGATAATCTTGCTTTTGGATTGATGGATGTGGGTGCTCTTCCATAGAGGGTGGTGATGGGATGGAAAGATCATTATATGGTTGAAAAGAAAGTGCACTAGAGATTGAGGGTTGAATATTGGAGGTAGAGGGTCGGTTCATGCGGGATATAAGATTTTAGAGTGTAGAGGTGAGACCAATAATGTTAGAAATGAGTGTGTTGTTATCCAATAGAGGTTGGAGTGGATATGATGGTTCATTTGTTGGGAGAGATGGCTCATAATATGGAGGTGGTTCTTCTTGATAAGGATATGGAGATGGTGAATATTGAGGTGGTTGTGCTGGGTGTGGCTCATATGGTGGTTAGTGTGGTGGATAAGGGTTAGGGTCATATGGAGGTGAATGGCGGAAAGGGGCTTGTGAGTTTGGTGGTTCAAAGACATATTGTGGAGGTGGTTCATAATCATAGGGTGGGGCTTGTTGGTAACTACAAGGGGGTCCACCATATCTATCATCTTGGTACGCACCTCGAAATGGCTCTTGACCATGGTAAATTGGTGGAGGTTGGTTGTCACTAAGGGGTCTACCATAACTATTGTCTTGGCATGCATTGTAGAATGGTCGTCGTCCATGGTACTTTGGAAGGTGTTGTTGCCGAAAGGGTTGATCAGATCCTCATGACTCCTTCCATCTTTGATTGCTTTGACCTTGATGCATGTTCCTCTAATAGCTTCCATTCCTTTCAACAAAATTAGAACCAAACTCATAGCGACAGTGGTGAGAATTCATAGTAGCTAATAAAAATTAAAAACAAAAAATAAAAACAAAAACAAATAAACAAGCAAAGGAAAAATATTTACAATAACCAATAATAAGGCACACGTTTGCAATTCTCCGACAACGGCGCCATTTTGATGAACGGACTTTCTATCGGTAAAGAATTCACAAATAAATAATCACGTTGTAAGTATAGTTTCTAAACTAACAAAAATCCTTTCGTACAAAAGTTTTGGTTGTCACAAGTAACAAAACCCAATAAAATTTATAACCGAAGTATTTAAACCTCGGGTCGTCTCTCAAGGAATTGCAGGGAGGTATGATTTGTTATTGGTTAAAGAAAACAATATAATTTTGGGTTTTTAAAATAAGGAACAAGTTATTTAAATGGCAAGAAAAATAAATTAATAATTATAAAATCTCTTGGCAAGTTATAAGAAATTGAAGTCCTATCATAGTTATCCTTATCAGGTGTGATGAGAATTGGATTCTGCTCCCACTTTGGTTAACCCTTACTAAATAAAGGAAAGTCAAGCGGACTAATTAATTTGATCCTCAAGTCCTAGTCAACTGCTATGGAAAGACTAGAGTTATTGGAGTACAAATTAATCAGCAAAGAATTTCAATTTCAATCAACAGTTAATTTTGATAACTCAAGTGTTACTAATTACTCAACCAAGGCCAAAAGGGCGTAAAAAGCTAAATTAAAGTCATAAATATGAATGACCTCAAATTGCATAAATAAGAAAAATCAAGTCTGACATAAGGGTTCATAAATTAAAGTAATAGAATAAGTAAAAGTAAAAAATAAATTAAAGGAACATTGAACCTGGAAATTGAGAAGTAGAAATTCTAATCCTAAAAGAAATCCTAAATCCTAAAACCTAAGAGAGAGGAGAGAGCCTCTTTCTCTAAAAACTACATCTAATCCTAAAATTGTGAATTATGAATTGTTAAGTATATGTTGAGTCTCTGCATGTTTCCTGGCTTTATTCTGTGTTTCTAGGCAAAAAACTGAGTCAAAACGCGGTCCAAAATTGCCCCCAGCGTTTTCTGAATTTTCTGCAGATCGCGCATGTCACGCGTACGCGTCGTTTGACGATTTTCCTCTCCATGTGTGCGCGTCAGACACGCGCTCGCGTCGTTGTGCGAACTCCAATCTACCCGTACGCGTCACTGTGATTTTCTCTATTTCGCGACAGTAAAGAAGGAGGAAGGTGAGACTGACGGTTTGGTGGTAGCAGTGCTGGTGATGTTAGTGATAGAAGTGATAAAATCCATGAAAAGAGTAAAAGGATGGTTGAGATTTAGAAGAAGGATGTTGAGATTAGAGTTAGAAAAAGGGTAATTTGAAAATTTTAGGTGATTTTTTCTGGAGAATTTTATCATATGAAACCCATCTTTCATGGATACAACTGTAATTTCTCTTTGTTCGTGAATAGATTTGTCAGCCTTTAAAATTTTCATGGGTAAAAATGATAATTTATTCTTGTTTCAAACACAAACTAACTAAAAGGCCACAAATAAGCAGCAAACAAATAGCATAGCACACCAAAGTGCCATATATGCCATTATTCAAAAAAAAACACACAACAAAGAAGCATGGCATACATGAATTTCACTGATCAGAATTCAAGAGATTCCTCTGCTGAAAATGCTCAAAGACCTTTTGTTCCTTAGGAATACACTTGGACACACTGTCTCTCTCAGTGCACTTCTTGGCCCAAGCAAAGAGGTTAGGGAAGCTTTCTTGGCTCACAAAATTCAAGTTGTTAGTGAATTTGTAGACGTAGAACCAACTGAACAATGGGACAAGTATCACATCCACAAGTCCAATGTTGTCTCCACCAAAATATGTCCTGTCTCCTCCAACTTGTTCTTCCATTACTTTCAGACCCTCGATCAACCCTTTCTTTCCATCTTCTTTCTCTTCTCCTTCTGTTTTGAAAAACTTCATAGCATTGTCGTATATCTGCTTCATCATACTAAGGGTTATTCGATAAGGAAAAAAGTTTTTAAAGTGACAAAAGTTATAAAATGACAAAATAAATGGTTTATCACTATTAAATTTGCAGAATCAAATTCTTCTAAAGTAAAAACAGTTAGTAAAGTGGATGTGTAGAATCTAACCACCTTTATATCAGGATATGATTAGTTGACTGCATATATAATGTTAAGCTTATATAAGGAAAAAGTTACAAAAATATTTCCTAAACACAAATATTAATTATTAAATTAATTATTATACTTTACATATTTGTCGAATAAAATAATCCGACTACCAGAACGTTAGAAAAACATAATCAAATTTTTTTCATGAACCCCAAATACGTATTCCTTGCTTATGTAGTGGTTAATTAATGAATATTTTTGTTGTACATATAACATAATTGAAAAAAATAAAAATAAAAAAAAGGTACCTTCTTGTCGACATAATCAGCCCAGAATCTAGCTTGAGCTCTGTGATAAGGATCAGAAGGAAGCAACGAAGGAGACTTATGATTCCAAACCTCATCAATGTACTCAAGAACAACAAGTGACTCACAAATGGGTTTTCCATTGTGAATAAGAACTGGAACTTTCTTATAAACAGGATTCAATTGCAGGAGTAAGGTGCTCTTATTATTAGGCAAGTCCTCTTCTTTGATCTCATACTTGATGCCCTTTTCCTCTAGTGCTATTTGGACCCTCCTCGCATATGGGCTTAGCCAGAAATCCAGCATTATTACTTCATCATTTTTTGCCATTGTTGTTCAATGATGATGATGAATTTTGATGGGATACTCAATTTATAGACAACTGGATATAGTGTAATTTTTTATGAAATTAATGTAAAGTCTATTTTACATAAAGGAAAAGTCTAGGCGCAGCAACTTTGTTAAATTCTGACCAGCATGTAACCAGCAAAGAAAAGTAAGTTATTGGATGAAATCCCACACCATTAAAACTATCATTGATGGCTATTTGATAGTTACAAATCACAAAAATTGCTGTCCTTAACATTCTTCTTTGATAAATTACTTTTACTTTGTATTAATTTAAAATTATTTTTATTAAAAGTTAAAACTAATTGATTATTGATATATTAATTGTGTTAGTAGTTTAATGTTTTAAAAATTTCTAACTAATTATGAAATCCAAAAATTAAAGAATATACTAATTTTTGCACTAAGCAATTCAAACTTTGAAAAATCTAATGACTTTCTTTACGCAAAAGTATGTATGCAATAAAAATGATCCCATGTAAAAAAGAATTCACATTTTGTAAGCTACAAGTTTGAATATTTGTGTAACAGACTAACAGATAATATACACATTTCTAAAGACTTTACATACATTTATGTTCTCTTACGATAAATTTTAAATTCTAAGTTGTAAAGTAATTCCATGCGTTTTTATATAACTTCTTAATTTTCTTTCTGGAATAAAAGAATTATTGTAATTTTTATCAATAAATAAAATTATATACTCACTTGCCACTAAAAATTTTTCAATTTCCTCTTATATTTCAACTCACAGAATAAAAAGAAACTATTTCAATTATGTGTATGCAATTACTTTAATTTTGATCAGAAATATCATATACTCATATGGTATTAGATAACATATAACAATGACCTCGATCTCTTAATCAAGATGATAATTACCCTTGTAACAATCATCATTTTAATTAGATTTAAGTGTTGTTAACTTTAATTTATAAAATAAATTGAGTAAATAGTTAAATTAGTCTCCAAAAAGTTATTTATATTCTCCAAATTAGTTTTCAAAAGATTTTTATAATCAAACTCGTCTTTTAAAGAATTTAAATTAGTTATCTTAGTCTTTCTGTTATTTCCGTTGCTAACGGCGTCAAAATTTGTTGATGTGACATGTTAAGTAATATCACAACATACACCTAGCTAATAGTCTTACTTGGCAAATTAACATGATAAGTTTATGAAATTAGATTAAATAAACCCAAAAATAAGAAATTTTAATACTTCAAGTTTGCCTCTAAATTAAGTTTTGATTTGATCTAATTTTATAAATTTATCATGCTAATAGTCAATTAAAACTTCTATGTATATATTATAGTATCACTTAACGTGACACATTAACAAATTTTAAAACTGTCAAAAAAAATGACAGAAAAATTAACACAATTAATTTTAAATATTTAAAAGACGAATTTAATTAAAAAAAATTTAGAGAATGATTAAAAAATGGATATTTTTTTAGGGACGAATTTAATTATTTATCCAAAATAAATTGGTTATAACATAAAAATTAATGTTTATCATTAATGTGCTTTTTATTGTCAAGTTCTATTGAATTATATATATCTTTCATAGGAGTGAATAAGAAATTATTAATCTTGCTGTTAGGATGACCTGGCAATAGTATGAAATACTATATGCCAAAATCTTAATATAATACAATATTATTTTAATTTTTATATAATATAAATAAAATAAATTGATTTTGGAGCTTATTATAGAAATAAACTATTCCAAATTTAATAAGCATTTCAAAAAATAGCATCGTGTCCTTGGTGACGACGATGATGTTTTCTATGCATTTTTTTTTTTCATTTGACATAATCTACTTTGTGTCTTTTCTTACTGCCACATGATTCAAAACGGCCAAAAATCGTTTTGGTTTTACTTCTTTTTCTAAGAGATTTATTGTATTAGGACAAAGTATTTTTATACTATGAATTATTGAATAAATTTTTATATATCAAGAAATTAGGGTACGGTAGTGAACTTTTTTAATTCTTTTGTTTAAATCACTTAGTTAAAAGTATTAAAGAAAAATGAAGCAACAAATTAAAATTAAGACAAACAAAAGCAGATGACAGAAATACAAAGAATAACAACAAACAAAAGAGTAGGTGAAAAATAAAATTGTAGTGTAGGAATGGTCCAAGCTTGAGGGTTTTGCCTGCAAGTATATACCAACCCTACTTTGTTGGATTCTTGCTATGCTCATGTTTGTGAGTTAGTACGTAATCCCATGCGTCAGCAAGTAAGTTGAATTTCCATGGATATTATAACCGAACCTGTAATTGAGATGATCATGCTAAATTCACGAGTAACTGGAGTATGGGGTAAATTGGAGGAGTTTAGATCGATTGAGAGAGGTTTTAATCAATTTCAATTTTTTTTAAAGAATGATTTGATGTTTTTAGAATTGAAAAAAAGACTTCTTTAACTCTTTAAAAATTATATCTTGCATGAGAGAAAATAAGTTGAATCGGATAAACAGGACTAGAAAAGTATTACTTGTTTTTCAATCTGGATCCAATTCTGGGATTTATCTGAACAATTTAAAATTATTCAGGTTGAAAAAAGATTTGGGGAGAAAATTAGAGAGGTAATAGACATTGATTTTTTCTCTGTTCGTGGAAGAGAATCTCGAATTCTCAAGACCAAAGTCTGGCTGGATGGTAATAAAAAGGTGAAAGATAGCATTCGTATGGCTGAACTGAATGGTAAGGTGCTGAAAATTGGATTGCGATATGAGAGGATTGAAATTTTCTGTACCTAATATGCTCATTTAGGACATGATTCCAAACACTATTTTAAATTCATGGAGGATTCATTAGCGGGCGCTATTAAACAGGATCGTATTGGCAAGTGGGTTAAAGCAGATCAAGTGGGCAAGAGAATCGAATGTGGAGGAACTGGTGATAACTCCAGCTTCAATAACTCAAACTCAAGCACTCTCCAACCGAGAAAAAAGCTAACTCCAAACTGGTTGATAGATAATTTTTTCAACTTGAGTGTTAAAGGGACAAAAAATAACTCTATGGAGACATTTGGAGGTAATAAAGAGGATGATAATTTTTCGGAAGTGGTTTGACAGTCAATTGAGAAGACTAGTGAGGCATTAGTCCTGTAAGATATTACTAGTACTAAGAACACTGATGGATCTACCCCACAGAACTTACGTAATGAAGGAATGACTAGCAGGGACTCTAAATGAAAATAACTTGTTAGATAAGGGACTGATTCAAGTAAGCTGTTCAGAGGAATAAAAAGAAGAAATCAAGGGAAGGAAAATGAAAATGAGGCTAAGAAGATCTATATGATTGATGATATGATTGCTAAAACGAGGGTGGAGGATGCCAACCGTTCAATGGCACCCGGAGAGATATGAAGCTCATTACATGGAATTGTCAGGGTTTGTAGAGACTCTTGACAATTCACAATCTCAAAGGGATGTCACAATCCCACTCCCCCGAGATTATTTTTCTATATGAAACTAAAAACCAATCTCGACAAGTGGAAACTAATCTCGACAAGTGAAAATGAAGTTAAGGTCATGTGGTTTTACAAATTGAAAGATTATTGATCCGGTGGGTAGCGCCGGAGGCTTGGCACTAGCTTGGAGGAACAATGTGGTAGTGTAAATAATTGATAGTTCAGATTTTTTCATCGTGGCTTTAGTGAGAGACACATCCATTAATGTGGAATGAAATCTTGTTAGTGTTCCTTTCAGCAGCCATGAATAGATCTGTTCAAGACAATTTCAAGAGGTGTCAACAATCTTACAAGAGCAACAAGATAACTCATGTATATTTTAATACTATTGTTGATCAAAGTGAAAAAAGTAGAAGTAGTCTTAAATCACAGTCTTCTATAGTAGATTTTAATTATTTTATTGGTGATAATGCTTTACTTGACTTGGGAATGATTGGTAGACCTTTCACTTGGAGTAATAGGCGGAGAGCAGGAGAATTGATTCAAGAACGATTGGATAGAATCTTAGTGGGAGAAACATGGCTGTAACTGTTCCCTAATCCAGCAGTTCTTAGATTGTCCGAGACGGGTTCAGACCATGCCTCTGTCCTTTTTGACACTAATCCACCAACTGAACGTTCAAAAAAAAAGATTTCAATTCCAGACCCGATGGTTTGAGGAGGATTCAGTCCAAATTTTGATTAGTGAGGTTTGGAACACAGAAATTGAAGTCTCCTCCATGTTTCGACTAGCTTAAAAGCTTAAACTCGTTCGACCATCGACTGGTCATAGCAAAGGAGTAGTCTTTCAAACTCTAAAAAATAGATTAATGAAATTACAGGGTAGCTAGAAGAAATGAGGGCATCAGATTTAATGGGAGGTCCTGAAATCATGGAACTTGAGCAAAAATTAGAGAGGACCTACTTGAATGAAGAACTATATTGGAAGGATAAATCTAGAATTAAATGGCTAAAAGAAGAAGACAAAAATACTAGCTTCTTCCATCGAAAATGTAAGGCTAGATCTAGGAGGAATAAGATTTAGAGACTCAAGGTTGAGAATGGAGAGTGGGCTACTTCTAATGCAACCATCGCAGGAGTGACAGAGGAGTATTTCAAGGGCATCTTTACTTTCACCAATCAGGCGGATCCTAGGACTTTTTTCTTAGAATTTGAGCTAAGGTTACAGCTAGCATGAACTGTAGGTTACAACATCTGGTCTCTTTTGAGGAAGTAAAGAAAGCTACCTTAAATGTACATGCGCAGAGTGCTCCAGAGAAAGATGCGATAACAGCTAAATTCTTCTAATTTTACTGGGATACTGTGGGCAAAGATGTATTCAAGGCAGTTAGAAGTTTCTTTCGAGGAGGGCGCATTTTAAGGAGTTTCAACCACACTAACATCTGCCTCATTCCTAAGATTCCTGATGCTTGTGACATATCCCCGTACAACTAATTTACTACCCGCTTAGTATTGAACCTATGGGGTTACACACTAACAAGCGTTCTAATCTTTGCTATAAAATTATTTAATTATTATTTTGATTTGATCAAATACATAATTATATTAATTCAAATAAAATATTATTATATTTTTTCGTAGCACCAAGAATATAATAATAGTATGATAATTGAGAATATTAAATGAGATTTGAAAATAATTAGTTATTCTATTTCTAAATTTGGATGAGATCCTAATTGATTTTGTTTCAAATTAAGTTATGATATGATTCATAAATTTGAAGGATTCAGATTTAGAATTTCAAGATATGGTTTAAATTTAAATTGAGAATCAAATTTAAAATTAGTAACAAATCTCATACTATATATATGTGTATCAAGAGTAGAGAAAATGTGTGAGAGTAAAACACAAGGGTTTTGTTCCTTTACCTCTACACACATAAATGTATGTGAGCCTGATTTTTGGAGAAGAATTTTATGGCGTGCAAAGAGTTGCAAGATGTTTCTCAATTTAGATCAGATGTCCATTGATCAAGGAGTTGACAGCAAAGGTTGGTTTCGGTGTGGATACGCATAGCGCCTTCCTACCATCGAAGGAGAATAAAATTTTTTACTAAAGCGTCTAAAGGTATTTAGATCTGATCTATATTATATATTGTTTATTGGAATAAAGTTTAAGCACAAAATAGATCTTTAGGATTACCTTATTTTTCTTCCGCTGCGTGTTATGAACACATGGTAATTCTTCAGTGGCAGTAGAGCTTTGGTCTTTTTTGTGTTTAAATTTTTATTCCTATTTTCTTAAAGTTTGTGAATTAATAGGATTAATTCAAATTGTTTTTAAGCATATAATGTATTTATTTTCATTGAGATTATTTTTTTTAATAAATTAATAGTTAATTTATTTTAATTATTTAATTATGATTAAATTATCTTTTTTAATATAAAAGTTATATTTATAATCAAATATTTTGTTTGATTTTATTTATTTATTAAATTTTATTGTGATTTTGATCACAATAAAAGGAATAAGATGTAAAGTATCTCTTGTTTGTTTTTATATATATATAAGTGTATATATAAAGGTCAAATTTGATTTGATAATTTTTTATGGCTAAATGTTAGTATATGAAAAATCAAACTTTGGTTTGATTGATGTGTTTTGAACACTATAATTTTAGAAATTAATTTTTCTAATGTTCTTGCTTACAAAGAGCGGCCTGACAACCAGGAGTTTTATTTTCAAGATAATAATCAGTACATACATTTGATGTATTAGTGATTTAATTTTATATTTGCCTAGACAACCTGGGAGTATAAAATTTTATCTATGAGTACTGATAAAAAAAATTCTCTAACATTGGAAATGAATCCTAAAAGTTAGGAGTTTACTAAAAATAAATTTATCTTTTGTTTACAAGGAGCAACCTAACAATCAGGAGACTTGTACTCAAAGATAGAATTTATTTATGCATATGATGATATATAAGGAGAATTAATTTTATACTTGAACCTAGACAACCTAGGGGTATAAAATATAATTCAGTTAAATAATTGTCTGACAACTGGATAATTATTTGGGATTATAATTGTATGTGATACAATTTAATCATGTTTATTTGGAATACTTGACAACCAAGGTACTCATTCACGATTCTAAATAATTTTGCTAGAAATATAGATTTCTTGATTTATTTTCATATTTTAAATTTTTAAATATGTCCATCTTTCGTATGGCATACTTAAAAGTAATAAAGTGACTATACATTGAGAATTATTCTTATGTATAAAAGGGTTTCATGGACATGATAATCCTATTGAAAAAATATTGTCCAATAAAATTGGTGATGGAATAGTCAACACTTGTGAAGTATCTAAAATATTATTTTACTATAATATAGGTTGTTTTAACAACCATGAGTTCTAATTTTAAAAGCATATACCTATTATTTATTATTGAACATCTTAAGAAGATGTATGGTGCACAAAGTAAGATACTATGACTATCAAAGATTTTATTTAAACTAGTGAGAGTATTGGGCAATATATTTTGAATTAAACAACTTTAAAAGTTGGAATGCCATTAGCCAAATAGCACTACAAAAAAAAGCTATATTGTAGGAGTTTGTTAATGGAAGTTTTAAAAAAATCCTACAAATTTAATTTTTAAAACAAAAAGTTATCTTTCATTTTGTTAAGAGTTTTATTTACAGCAGTTTTTATTTTGAATAGTAGAATTTTTGAAACTCCCCCAAAACTAAATCAATTTCCCAAACAATTTGGCAATGCAAAAAGCTCTTTCTTCCCGCGAAATCTATTTTCCCACCTCGCTAACACCCTTTTCTGCTCCCACTCTCCTGATATAGTAACTGCTTCATTCTTCATTGTTCACCTTTCTTCATTGATTGCTGCTGCTATTCGCGGTTGTGCCATTGCAACTGCCGTTCGTATCTTGCTGCTATTAGCGTTTCGATTGCTGCTGCTGTTGGCATTCCGGTTCCTGCTCCTATTGGTGTTTGCGTTTGTGTTGCTACTGATGTTCGTGTTCCATTGCTGCTGATGTTCACGTTCTTAGTGTGCAGCTGTTCTTCCATAAAAAAAGGTATGTATATGAACTAATTAGGGTTTATAAACTATTTATCCCCTTTCTGATTAGTGCTTTGTATGACAATATCATGAATTTATGGCTCTAAATTTAAGTTTAATTGTGTTTCTATAAATTTTAATTCCATTTCAGTGGGTAATTGCTATTCCAATTTTTTGTCTTCTATTTGCATGTAATGGGCACATTATTATTATTATTATTATTATTATCATAGTGCATTGGTGATTTTTTTTTGCTTTTGATTGTTGAAAAGGAACGAAAAAAAGAATCTACAAGCATCTTAATTGATTTTTCATATCGAGCTCCTTAACGATATTTCTGCAAATTCTGCCATTTCACATTTTCACATTTGGCTTTTAGTTTCATATTGTTGATAGTAACACAAAATCAGTTATCACTATTGCTTAAAAATTGTTTCTTATGGTTACCGTTTTATGAATTTTTGATTTTTTCTTAGTAACACCTACTGGTTTTTCTTGTAGTTCATTCCTGTTTTTTTTTCTTCTTACTTTTGATGTATTATATGTTGCAGGTCTCATTGACAAATATACAAGGGCAGACATCCTTACATTGGACAAGAAAAAGTAAGTTCTACCTATATGTTTAATCTGTTTTTTAAGATTATTTGTGTACAACAATAATGATCGGAAGAAATAAAACCTGTGCACTTTGAATAGCTAATTAATTATTAGCTAGTTTCAAATTTAAAAAAACAGCTATAGAATATATTACTGGTAATGTATACTTCTTCAAAAAGTGCTTTTTCTGCATCACTTTCATAATATATATATATATATATAATCCAAATAAGAGGGAGTTTACTAAGGAGAACCAGCTGCCTGAGCCAATAACTATTAATAACACTATAACTATTAATAAGGACGTAACTAGTTTTTCTTTGCAACCTTATTAACATATAAGGACATAACTTGACTCATAGTATGACTATTAATAATACTAGAACAGGGTAAAATTAATACATGAAGTATATATATATATATATATATATATATATATATATATATATATATATATATATATATATAATTGGAATTCTTATAATGTGATTAGTAATGGACATTGGTGCTGTAATAATTGGGTATAGCTTTAAAAGAAACTTAGTACAATATAATCAAACATATATGGCTTTTATTTTTTTGTTTCTTTGCATCCACTTCACTGGTATTTAGCTAATTGAAGTTCATAACAGTGGGTGAAGGGTCTTGATAATTTAGTTAGTTCAATCTATTTGAAATCAAAGTATTTGCAAGCACTGTATATAGAAGTATTGTTTAGTTTCATGCATGACTTGGTGTCCTGTTTCAAAATAATTGTGTTTGGATTGTATCCTATATTCTGCTCTAGTTGTTTTGTATCACAATACTATGAATTTTTGTTTTCAAATTTATTTTTAATTTCATTAGTTTTGATATAGTAATTTTTGCAATTTTCAATCTGTTTCTGAATACAAGCAGGGACATTAATTAATTAAAAGCATAAAATAGTTTAGTTAACTTAGTTTGGTTATCTTGCCATAGCTGTTGCCAGTTCATGCTGAATCAATTATTGTGGCTGAACAATTTGGACCAGAGTTGGTTATTCCTTCCCATAGAAAACATAAAATATATTCACTACTTTTTGTACCCAACTCACTTGTCTTCTCACTTCTCACACTACCATCACCAATATACTACTTTGCTCTTTTCTCATTTTGATTAATTAATTAACTAAATGAGGAGATCCAAAATTGCTAGCATTTCAATTGTAGTCAATACTTATATTTTGTTGTTGTTATCACTTAATTAAGACACAATGATATTGGAAAAGCCTTGAACATCATTCAAGAGAAAAAGAAAATAGTTTCAGTCACAAATGACGTGTATAATAACAACATCAGGAGAATTACAATTGAGGGTTAATTAATGGTATGATAAAATTAGTGAATAAAGGAGAAAAATTATACTATATCCTATGCTCGATTAATTAATAAAACCGGCAGTGATAGAATTGCAGCTGCAAGTCTGTCTCTTCTAGCTCTGGGAATTGATCAAACCTCGGGGTTTCCTTATAATGAAGATAACAAAAAGGTGATTTATTCGAGGCTGGCAACTGCTTCTGGTCCACATAACCTTTCCAACTCTTTCTGTTGACTGTTGACAGCAAAAGTATTGTTAGAGGACATAATCTAAGGTTTTAAGACCATAACCTGGTCAATGCTAATTCAGTTCAATAAAATTTGGAGGTATAATTTATCTTGATGGAATTATTTTCAGCAATAAGCTTCTTGCATTCTTCTAATACTATCTGAAGTTCTTCTCTCAGAGTCTGGCTCTCGTTTCCCAGTGACTCCACCTTTCTTTGCAACTCCTCGCACTCAGCCTGGTGGATACAACAAATGAAAAACATTGAAGGATGTCAAATTGTAGCTTTGGAAACACTGAATATTATTGATAACCCTTAACCATTGCTTGCTTGAAGATAACTGTAAACTACCTGCTTGCGTAGTCTTGACCTCCTAGCTGATTCTCTGTTAGACTGTTTTCTTTTCTGTCTCTTCAGGTCACGTTCGTCCTAAAAAAACCGAAATAGGAAAGGAAAGCTAAGGCTCTGCAAGGTAAAGGAAATAACTAAGAGATGCACAAGATAAAAAGGAAACGTTTTTTAAAACAAGGAATATATGGCCTGAAGTTCAAGAAGATAATGTGTAAATCATACTTGTATCCACTATTCACCAAGTGCAACTTCACGTCCCATTATAGTAGGAGGGTTGACAGCTCCTGGGGCAGGTTGATTGTTTCTCAGTTTCGTAGCATCAGCCTTTGCAGAAGATGCATTCCACAAGTCCATTCCAATATTAAGATTAGTTGCAGCCATTGACACAGCAGCCTTTCCAGAAGATTGAGTTATGGCATTGTTCTGTGCATTGGCTCCTGAAAAAGTTCACAATTAAGACAAAATTGCTTGAGTAACCATGTAAAAATTAAAGATAGGAAAACATGCAGAAGAATGCAACATACCATTAGCAAGCATTTTGTCAAAGCTTCCTTTCTTGTTTGTAGCTGATTCCTTTCTTGTTTGTCAAAGCTTCCTTTCTTGTTAAAAATTTTAAACTAATTTTCAATTATATCTTATCAAAAGTCATAACAATTATGTTAGATAATGAGTAGTTTCTAATATTAATTATTGGCTCTTGCTTTGTGTGTAGACAACTCCTGAAATTGATCACACATATTGATTGATTGCTGCTGCTAATCACGGTTGTGCCCCTGCTACTCGCGTTCGTGTTGCTGCTGCTGTTCGTGTTCGCGTTCGGGTTTGGATTTGTGTTGCTGCTGCTGTTCGCGTTCCATTGCTGCTGCTATTGGCGTTCATAGTTGTAGCTGTGCTTCTATGCAAAGGTAACAATTTGATAGCATATATTTGAGCTTAGTAATTTGTTAGTGTTATTGAATTTTCCCAATTTGATATTTGGCTTCTTGAAAGATGAAATTATATTAAGTGATTCCAAGTTCATTTGAAACAGAGAATGCTTCATGCTTCATTAACTTTGACCTTCCTCGGTTCTTAATTAAAATCTTATGAGAAAATTTGAAGCAAATCTAATCTTCAGGAATTTAAAGCTTTCAATTTTTAAAAATTATGTTTTTTTTTTTCCTCCTCTAGACCTATCATGATGTTCTAGACTGGTAGAAATGATTTTTCTTACACAGATGAATTTTGCCATGACCTGTGAGATAGAATTTGGTGTTGCGGATTTGATTTGTGGGAATAGATTAGGGAAAATTAGATGATAAATTCCTTTATAGAATAAAAAAATGTAGATAGTTAAATTGTGAATATAAAAAAATAGAGATAGTCAGTTTTAAATTATTTTGACATGTCTATATAATGAAACTCTTCTTAAAAGCTGCATAGAATACCTTGCCATGTATATATACGAGTCAGTGCCACAACCACTTACAATTATTATTATTAGTGGTAAGAATCATATTATCATGCCCTATTAATTAAAAACAAAATATTAGTTACATGCTTAAGATACAGTCTTTTTTTACTTAACTAATAAGTATATTTTATAGATAATAATAGCTACTATTGATATTGATTTTCTCCTGTGATGCCTAAGATGTAGCTATTGTCTCGCTGTCACAGGTTTGTATTTAAATTGAGTTCAACCTCTCTCTTATAGTTGAAGTTAAAATAAAGAGAACATTTTTATTTGTGATAATTGTGCCTTCTGTTGCATTTTGTTATTTAAAATTAAAATTTTCATTTGCTGATGTTCATCCTAAACTATTTTTATCATTTTTTTTTTCGAAAATTGTTTTTGCAGTATCTGAGTAGTTGATTTGGCATACTTGTTGCTCCTATATCACTGATACATTCGGATCTAAACCACACTATTCAGTTGATTCCTTTTATAAGGTAATTCTCTGCCTCAATAAAGTAATTACATGTTCTTTATTCTGAATAAAATAGTTATAGTTTTGAAATTCAATGTATATCATTTTTGGGATTTTATTTTTGAAATATCTATTCTCCTTTTTATGTTTTAGTGATTTTTTTCTTTTTCTAGTTTTCGATTTATTTAGTTGATTGGCAATGACTGAGCTTCAAAAATATTTTTGAACAGCAAAAACTTTAACATAAAAAACATATAATAATATTCACAGGAAAATAAAATGTATAAAATATAACTCATTTTAAAATGTTTTTTGTCGAGTCTTGAATCGTTTAAAATATAATAACTTAATTATAACTTAACTTTTTATAGTTAGAATGCTTGTCATAAAATTTTATAAAATTTATTTTATTGAATATTGAATATATCTATGACTAAAAATTTAATTAAAAAACTAACCAAGTATAAAATAATACCCAATTAATTACATATAAAATAATTATTCAAATCCTTAAAGGTATTATGAAAAATTATATTTGCTTAGGTTTTAGTTTAGAAGATTAAAACTTAAATAGTTGTAACTTGTTAAAATTTTCTATCACTCTACACCAATAAAATGACACCAATACTTAAAGAATAATTTAGTATTTCTGTGTAAAAAATTAAAAAAAATCAATGTGATATAAAATAACATAAAAAAATAAACAACTTATTATAATGATTACGATGGCGAGATTTAATGTATTAATTACTTTACAAAACTAAATTACCTATTCCTTCTTTATGTTACAACCTTGTTTACTTTTTGGTTGAATAAATTAGTTACAAATGGATAGAAGTTGGATTGAAAAACCTCGAACAACAAAGGAATACATGGATGGCATAATTGGATTCCTTGATTTTGCTTTTGCGAGAGCGGCCATTTCGGATAGAATATGTTGTCCATGTCCACGATGTGCATTTGGAAAATGGCATAAAAGAGACACAGTTCAGGATCACCTGCTCTTAAAGCCATTTCCCAGAAACTATGTGATCTGGAATCGTCATGGTGAGATACAACCTGTTGAGCCAAGTAGTGTAGAAGTGCAAGCGCCACCATCTCAAGAGAATCCGCTAAATACATTACTGCATGATGTATTCGGCCACCATGGGGATGAAGGTATAATGGGATTGAATGATGCAGTTATACCCGATGGAGATGAAGACATCGCAGATGGAAGATTACATGAGGGCTCCTTTGATGATGGTAGTGAGTTCAATGAATTTTTAAAAGACGGAAATGAAAAGTTGCACGAGGGCAGTAAATGCACAAAGTTGGAGTTTATAATCAAATTGTATCACATAAAGGTCTTGTGTAGAATAAGCGATAAGGCCATGACTATGATATTGACTTTGTTGAGAGATACTTTTGATGGAATACAGCTGCCTTCTAGTTTTTATAAGGCCAAGCAAGTAATTTGCAAACTCGGCCTAGAATATACTAAGATTGATGCTTGCCCAAATGACTGTATGTTATATCTAGATGACACTCCAGATAACATACAAGATACATGCAAGTATTGCGGTATATCTAGATGGATCCCTAAGAAAAAAAAGAAAAAGCAAGCTGCAAAAGTTTTGCGATACTTTCCACTGAAGCCAAGGTTGAAAAGTGAAAGAGCCTAACAGCGGAAACGACACAAATGTCCAACACAAGAACAATATGGAAGCACTCACAACGCAATATGGCAGCAACTATAACAAGCAAATATAGCAAGTAAAGCAATAACAAGAACACACCGAGATTTTAACGTGGAAAACCCCCTCAATGTGAGAGGTAAAAACCACGGGTCGTCCAGACCAATGAAATAGTTCCACTATAATCAAATGAGGTACAAGAGAGTCTCAAACAAAGCACAAAAACGTGCATATAACCAGCCAAAACATCAATGCACCAAAGCTCACAAATAATAGGCAAGAAGATGAAATATACCCAAAAAACAGAGCTGATGTCGAAGCCAATTTCTCCCTCTGCAGATCTCCAATTAAAATCTTCACCGTTCAGAATGAAGACCAAAATGTGAAGAATCTACAGTTAAAATTTCACGTCGATCCAACGGTGAAAGAATGAGAAACTGCCGTTCCAAGATTGCTGCTCTGTGTAAAAACGGGAAACCTAATTTCTCTCTTGCGAAACCAATTTCTCCTACGACAAACCTCCAATCAACATCTCCACCGATCAGAATGAAGAACAAGATGATAGGAACACGCAGTTTAAATTTCAAGCCGATCCAACGGTGAACAACTGAGAAACTGCCATTTGAAATTTGCTGCTTTGGACAAAAACGAAAATTCTGTTTTTCCCTTTCTTTCTCTCTTTTGTGGCTACTCTCTATCACTCTCAATGACACTCAAAAACTGATTAGGGTTGTGGCACAATGGGTGCAAGAGACACCCTCAAAATGTTGGGCTTGGGCCTCACAAAGGAGAGAAAAAAACCCAACAAATCTCCCCCTTCTCGACTAGGTGGAGGCCCTCGCCATTCCGGCGATCAAACAACATGTTTCAAACTTTTCTCTTGACAATGCTTTTGTCATCATATCAGCACCATTGTCATCAGTATGAACTTTCTCAAGTTCCAACAACTTGGAATCTAACACATCCCGTATCCAATGATACCTAACATCGATATGTTTAGATCTTGGATGAAAAGTAGAATTCTTGGCAAGATGAATAGCACTTTGGCTATCACACAACAAGACATAACGGTCTTGCTTAAAACCAAGTGCTGCAAGAAACTTCTTCATCCACAACAACTCTTTACATGCTTCAGTTGCTGCAATAAACTCTGCCTCTGTGGTAGAAAGTGCAACACACTTCTGTAGCCTTGACTGCCATGAAATAGCTCCCCCTGCAAACTTGACCAAATAACCTGAAGTAGACTTTCGAGAATCAATATCTCCTGCCATGTCTGCATCAGTAAAGCCAACTAGCAAAGGTTTCTCACCACCAAAACTCAAACTCAAGTTAGTTGTACCTTTGAGATATCTCATAATCCATTTAACAGCATTCCAATGTTCTTTACCTGGATTAGAGAGAAAACGACTCACAGTACCAACCGCATGAGCAATGTCTGGTCTAGTACACACCATAGCATACATCAAGCTTCCAACAGCTGAGGCATAAGGAATTCCATCCATTGCTTGTTTCTCCTCATCAGTGGTTGGACACTGCTTGGTACTCAACTTAAAATGAGGAGCAAAAGAACTAGCAACACATTTGGCATCATTCATGCCAAACCTTTGAAGCACTTTCTTTATGTACTTCTCCTGTGACAAATAAAGCTTCTTGGAATCTCTATAACGAGTAATAGTCATGCCCAAAATTTGTTTGGCAGGACCCAAGTCCTTGATAGCAAAGAACTTGCTCAACTGTTTCTTCAACTCATTAATCCTCAAAGCATTCTTGCCCACAATCAAAATATCATCCACATAAAGCAAAAGAATGATAAAATCATCATCAGAAAATTTTTGCACAAATACACAATGATCTGAAGTTGTCTTACGGTAACCATGCTTCTCCATAACAGATTCAAACTTCTTGTACCACTGTCTTGGAGCTTGCTTCAACCCATAAAGACTCTTCTTAAGCTTGCACACAAAATCTTCCTTTCCTTTAACAACAAAGCCCTCCGGTTGCTCCATGTAGATCTCCTTATCTAAATCACCATGAAGAAAAGCGGTCTTCACATCCATTTGCTCAATCTCCAAATCAAGAGATGCTGCTAATCCAAGCACAGCACGAATGGATGACATCCTCACAACAGGAGAAAAGATTTCCTCATAATCAACACCTTTTCTCTGGCTAAAACCTCTAACAACCAATCTAGCCTTATACCGAGGCTTAGAATTGCGTTCTTCATTCTTGATTCTGAATACCCATTTGTTCTTCAAACTCGCATACCCTTCGGTAGCTTCACCAACTCATAGGTATCATTCTCAAGCAAGGACTTCATTTCTTCTTGCATAGCTTCAAGCCATTGAGCTTTGCTTTCATCTTCAACAGCCTCTCCAAAGCATTCAGGTTCTCCCCCATCAGTCAACAAAACAAACTCATGTGGAGAATACCTTGACGAAGGCTTTCTCTCTCTTGTAGACCTTCTAAGTGCATTTGCAGGAATTTCTAAAGCTGGTTCTTCATCTTGATCATCATCACCAACTTCATCAAGTATCGGATCAACTGTTCCATCTTCACCTGCACTTGTATCATGCTCATTATTTTGAGCTTCAACTCTACCATCTTCTACCATAGGCATAGAGGGAGTAATATCCAAGTCAGAAAAATCATCACTAGGCTGAACCATTGGCTTCTCCGCATGATCAACATCCTTCAATGTTTGGTCTTCAACAAAGACAACATCTCTACTCCGAATCACCTTCTTGTTAATAGGATCATAAAACCTGTAACCAAACTCATCCATGCCATAGCCAATAAAAATACACTGCCTAGTCTTTACATCAAGCTTAGATCTCTCATCTTTGGGAATATGAACAAAAGCTTTACATCCAAAGACTCTTAAATGATCATAAGAAACATCATTACCTGACCATACCTTCTCTAGCACTTCAAATTGCAAGGGAACACATGGTGTCCGGTTCAAGACATGAACAACAGTGCTCAAAGCTTCACCCCAAAAGGATTTTGCCAATCCAGATTGTGACAACAAGCACCTAACTCTTTCAACCAATGTTCTGTTCATCCTTTCAGCCAAGCCATTCAACTGAGGAGTCTTCGGAGGAGTCTTCTGATGTCTTATACCATGCTCTTTACAATAAGCATCAAATGGACCTGAGTACTCACCACCATTGTCAGTACGAATGCATTTCAACTTCTTCCCAGTTTCTCTTTCAACAGAAGCTTGAAATTGCTTGAACACATTCAAAACTTGATCTTTGGTCTTCAAAGTGTAAATCCATAATTTTCTAGAATGATCATCAATAAAGGTTACAAAATAGATAGACCCTCCAAGTGTTCTTGTCTTCATCGGTCCACATACATCAGAATGCACCAAGTCAAGTATCTCCGGCTTCCTTGAAGGTGGATGGCTCTTAAAAGAGACCCTGTTTTGTTTTCCAGCAAAACAATGATTGCACTTTTGCAAAGCAACCTTACAACCAGATAAAAGATTCCTCTTGGATAACATATTCATGCCTTTCTCACTCATATGACATAATCTCTTATGCCATAAATCAGTTTCATCAACAAACTCAGCAGCATTAACAACATCTTTCATAATCTTTGCTTGAGTTAAATAAGAGTAGAGTGTCTTGTACCTCTAGCAACAACCATGGAACCCTTGGTGAGCTTCCAGCTATCACGAGAAAATGAGCTATTCAAGTCTTCATCACACAACTTACCAAAGAAAGTAAGTTCAACCGAATATCTGGAACATGCTTCACACGCTTCAAAGTCAACTTGGTACCGTTGGAGGTTTCTAAACAAACTTGTCCAACACCAGCACATTTTGCAACACCTTGATGAGCCATTTTCACATCACCAAAATCACCAGGAGTATAGGACGTAAACAAATCCCTCCTAGATGTAACATGAATAGAAGCACCGCTATCAATCACCCAACTAGTGCTATTATCAACAAGGTTAACAGATTCAAACTCCTCAACAACAAGAAAATCATCATGAGTTACATTAACCTTGTCTTCCTTGTTACCATCATCTTTATTTGTGCTCTTTTCTTTACTTGCCTTGGCTTTCTCCTTCTTTAGCTGCCAACAAAATCTCTTCACATGTCCCTTTTGACCGCAATGATGACACTCAATATTCTTATACTTTCCTCAAGACTTGCTTCTGCTTTGATCTCTACCTTTAGGACCTCGACTTTTGCTTCTCCCCCTAGACTCAGAAACAAGAACATCTGAATGTGTAGTCGATGTACCTTGTGACTTTCTTCTCATCTCTTCATTCAAAACACTGCTCTTGGCAAGATCCATAGAGATTACACCATCAGGAGCAGAATTGGACAATGACATTCTGAGAATTTTCCACGAGTCTGGTAAGGAGCCAAGAAGTAACAATCCTTGAACCTCTTCATCAAACTTGATACCCATGGAAGATAACTGATTCATAATTCCTTGGAAATTGTTCAAGTGATCTGTCATTGATGTCCCATCTGTATACTTCAAAGCCAACAACTGCTTGATCAAAAACTTCTTGTTATTCCCAGTTTTTCGAGCATACAACTGTTCAAGCTTAATCCAAAGGGTTCGAGCATGTGTCTCCAATAATATGGTTCAACACATTATCGTCAACCCACTGCCTAATATATCCACAGACTTGTCTATGCAACAAAGTCCAATCATCATCAGACTTATCATTAGGCTTCTCTGTACCAAAAACTGGTTGATGAAAATTTTTGACATAAAGCAAATCTTCCATCTTTGACTTCCACAAATCATAATTAAGACCATTAAGAGTGATCATCCTACTAGTATTAGTATTAGCTTCCATTGTTCACAGAATCACAAGCCCAGAAAAATACCAACAAGCTCTGATGCCAGTATGAAAGAGCCTAACAGCGGAAACGACACAAATGTCCAACACAAGAACAATATGGAAGCACTCACAATGCAATATGGCAGCAACTATAACAAGCAAATATAGCAAGTAAAGCAATAACAAGAACACACCGAGATTTTAACGTGGAAAACCCCCTCAATGTGAGAGGTAAAAACCACGGGTCGTCCAGACCAATAAAATAGCTCCACTATAATCAAATGAGGTACAAGAGAGTCTCAAACAAAGCACAAAAACGTGCATATAACCAGCCAAAACATCAATGCACCAAAGCTCACAAATAATAGGCAAGAAGATGAAATATACCCAAAAAATAGAGCTGATGTCGAAGCCAATTTCTCCCTCTGCAGATCTCCAATTAAAATCTCCACCGTTCAGAATGAAGACCAAAATGTGAAGAATCTACAGTTAAAATTTCACGTCGATCCAACGGTGAAAGAATAAGAAACTGCCGTTCCAAGATTGCTGCTCTGTGTAAAAACGGGAAACCTAATTTCTCTCTTGCGAAACCAATTTCTCCTACGGCAAACCTCCAATAAACATCTCCACCGATCAGAATGAAGAACAAGATGATAGGAACACGCAGTTTAAATTTCAAGCCGATCCAACGGTGAACAACTGAGAAACTGCCATTTGATTGCTGCTTTGGACAAAAACGAAAATTCTGTTTTTCCCTTTCTTTCTCTCTTTTGTGGCTACTCTCTATCACTCTCAATGACACTCAAAAACTGATTAGGGTTGTGGCACAATGGGTGCAAGAGACACCCTCAAAATGTTGGGCTTGGGCCTCACAAAAAAGAGAAAAAAACCCAACAAAAAGGTTATATATGTGTAGCAAGACGGCTGAGCACATGCAATGGCATAATTCTACACCTGCAAGAGATGGATTACTGAGACATCCAAGGGACGGTGAAGCATGGAAGAATTTTAATGCGATGCACACACTATTTGCCGAAGAGCCACGAAATGTTCGCCTAGGTCTTGCAACTGATGGTTTTAATCCCTTCGGAGCCTTGAGTTCTACTAATAGCGTTTGGCCTGTGTTCTTGATTCCATACAATCTTCCACCTTGGATGTGTATGAATCACACTTCTTTCATCTTATCAATGGTTATTCCAGGAAAGAAGTCCCCGGGAAATAAGATAGATGTGTACTTGCAGCCCCTTATAAATGAATTGAAAGATTTATGGATTGATGGTGTGGAGACATTTGACTCATCATCCGGAAACACATTTAGAATGCATGCAGCTCTTATGTGGACAATAAGTGATTTTCCTGGGTTAGGTATGCTATTTGGTTGGAACACACACACCGGTTTAGCTTGTCCCACTTGTAACTTTGATTCTTTTCCTTGTTATCTCCGTCATAGTTCTAAATGGTGCTTCATGGGTCATAGACGTTTTTTGGGAAGAAATCATAGATTTAGACTGAATCGTGTTCGTTTTGACGGAAGCACAGAGGAGCGTGGTCCACCTAAGAAGTTATTAGGTTCTGACATTCTTGAACAACAACAGGATGTTGAAACACGAGATCAGCAACGAGAAGAATCTCGTAGTGGTGGGAAAAGACCTCGACGAGAAGTTAAGCAGTGGAACAAGCGAAGCATTTTCTTTGATCTTCCGTACTGGAAAACCAATTTGTTGCGTCACAATCTGGACTTTATGCACATTGAGAAGAATGTGTGTGATAACATTTTGTACACTTTGCTTAATGACAAAGCAAAATCAAAGGACAATCTCAAGGCACGGAAAGATTTGAAAGAAATGGGCATAAGGCGTGATCTCTGGCCAAGTGACAATGGATCATATCATTTATCTTTATTTTCACTAACACGTGACACCAAGAAGCTATTTCTTTCGGCATTGAAGAATGTTGTGCTACCAGATGGATACTCAAGTAATATTTCGAGATGTGTGGATGAAGGACAGAAAAAAATTTTTGGATTAAAAAGTCATGACTGTCATATTCTTTTGGAGGAATTGTTACCAATAGCAGTTCGTCATTTGCTGCCGGATCATGTTACTGCAGTATTGGCTGAGTTTGGCTCATTCTTTAAGATCCTTTGTGGGAAAAGCTTAAGTAACTCTGAACTTGACAAGCTCCAACAACGCATAGTGGTCATCCTTTGCCAGTTGGAAATGTTATTCCCTCCATCATTCTTTACCGTCATGGTTCACTTGACAGTCCATCTAGTAGATGAAGCAAAGCTCGGAGGTCCAGTGCATTATCGATACATGTATCCAATTGAGAGGTAAAATATTTTGTATGATGAACTAAAGATCGTTAGAATTGCATCTCTAGTCATGTCATTTTTACTTGATTTTTTTATATTATTTTAGGGAGTTAGGCCATCTAAAATCCCATGTGCGGAATAGAGCACAAGCAGAAGCATCTATTGCCGAAGGATATTTAGCTGAGGAATGTCTCACTTTTTGTTCTCGCTATTTTGAAGATATAGAGACAAGGTTCAATAGAGCTAGACGTGTATGTGATGACCCGCTTGACAAGGGATGCTCAGAATCTTGTCTCTTTCCGCCGGTGGGTAAAGCAGGGAGTTCTGGTACAATTTTTACGTTGAATGAAAAGCAAAAGCTACAAGCCCATAGATATGTGTTACTAAATTGTCCAGCCGTCAAGGATTATGTGAAGTAAGTAAAGATAGAGGTTATTTGCATTAATATATTCAAAATCTATATTCGTGAGTGACGTACTCTGAATCCAAATTAATTCCTAATGCAGTGAATTTAGAGAATACATAAGAAGAAGTTCAAAGGGAAGGAGACCGAACCCCACAGACATAGAGAAGAGAGTATTTAAGGAATTTGTTTCGTGGTTTGAAAAACGAGTAAGTTACTTAATTATTAGAGTTTATGAAATGGAAAAGGTGTTAAGATATAAACATTTTAACCCTCATAACTTATCCCAATTTCAGATAATGAACCCGGATACCATAGAACAGTTGTCTACTGACATAAAATTTTTAGCACGAGGCCCCTTATCAAATGCAACGAGATATAGTGCTTATAAAATAAATGGTTGCACATTTCGAACTATTGCTTGTGAAGAAGGTTTGAGGACACAGAATAGTGGAGTATATTTAACCTCTAGCACACCATGTGTTGCAAGTCGAGTTGACAAAAATTTAAGACAAGGTGATGTACCCTATTATGGCAAGTTGGAGGATATAATTGAGGTTAGCTATTATGGGCGATTCACTGTTGTTCTCTTCAAATGTAAATGGGCTGATTCCACTCGA
This sequence comes from Arachis stenosperma, assembly GCF_014773155.1. Classification (NCBI taxonomy): domain Eukaryota; kingdom Viridiplantae; phylum Streptophyta; class Magnoliopsida; order Fabales; family Fabaceae; genus Arachis; species Arachis stenosperma. The sequence continues at coordinate 83,526,128 of NC_080383.1, forward strand.
CATAGAGGATATAGAAGAGATCAATGGCATTTTCATTGTGTTAACTTTGAAAGACCAATTCATACCGGTGAACATGAAGAGGATGAGCCTTATATTCTAGCGTCACAAGCATCAATGGTATACTATGTAGATGATGTCGTTAACAAAGGATGGAGTATTGTTGTTCATTTAAAACCAAGAGATTTGTATGAAATGGGTGATGAAATTGAAGAGGCTGCAGATGAGGACGAGCCACATCAAGAGCAAGCTCTTGATCAATATTTTGGTAACAGTGATGAATACATTCAATTGGCAACAAACCACTTGATCGATGACGTAGTTTACTCATAATGAGAAATCTAAGGTTAAAGCTTATTTATTTATTTGTTAATTTTAAGGTTATGGTTAATCCGTTGGCTTGTTCATAAATTTTATCTTTGGCCTAATTTTGTGTGAAATATAACATGCTATTTGAGTTATTTTCTCTAACTATTTGTTGTTAAATTCATTTACAACAATGCCGAAGTGTAAACGGTTTACTAATCCCCTAAGATCAGCTCCTCAACCTGAAAACGGTTTTGATCAAACTAACGACGAGGTATTTCACAATTCACCTACGGATATCTCACCACCTAATCATGATTCAGCAATACAAAGCAATCCGGATAGTAATATGGATCATTCACTGCCTAACCAAGGATCCCAAGAACATACTAGGCCCTTTGGTGGACGTCAATCTTCTGAATATTGGACCGTGGAGACAGTAGGTATGGTGCATAATAAACTTAATTTCTCATGCTGAGTTGCTAAATAAGTGCTTTCTATATAAATGCAAATTTTATATTTTTAATCTTTATATATAATATATTTTTTTGTACAATCTCTTGTATGAAAGTAGAAAAGTGATGCATTGATAGCTGAACATGCACTATGCCAATTTTTACAAGTCTAATGCTGATTATTTAGCTTTCTATGTGGCTATGGTTGAATAATATTAAAGTTTACTTATTTTGAGGCATATGATAAAGACTTCAATTGTACGGAAATGTTGCCCAAAATATTTTTAATAAAAATCTTAAAATTTTCACCCAACTCCCGAGGCATAAAATGAAAATACGAAATAGTACTACTCCTATAATATTACTAGATGACAAAGTGATATGCATATGCATGGTTCTGGCTTTTGTGAAATCACATTATTTATCATCAAATCATTATGATCTTTTCCCTTTCAAATTTCTTTTCTTTTTATCCAAATTGTTATTTATTCATCTTCTCCTTGTAGTAATAATAAAATTTGGATAGAAAAATAATGAGTGTTTGTCTGGTCAATATTGCAAATTGCTCTCTGTCTCTGTCTCTCTCTCTTTCTCAATTAGATGTCCATTTAATTAACTTGTTCTCTCTCTCAATTAGATGTCCATTTAATTAACTTGTTCATTAGTTACTTTATAATTTAAATAATATAATGATCATACCCAATAATTAAGGTGGCTAAATTGCATTCTTAATTAAGTGATATCTCAATCCAATTTGGCCATTCGTAAGTAAGACTAAATTAATTCAAGATTGTATTTCACTGCTAAATCTTTTATGTTTTTCGGTCCACACTATATATATATGTACTTACCATTTCAATTTGTTTATTTTTAGGATCTAATTCACAGCTGAACAGTGGTGCCCATATGATTTACACGAGTTGTTGATAAATTTGAAATTTTTCATTTTTTCTTAAGGTGTACTCATATGAACTGCGAAATATTCTTGATTCTTGGAGAGTTCGTTTTTATTTTTTTTAGGGGCACCTAACAAATGTTCTGTTGCAAACTTAGTCTTCTTTTACTCAAGTGATCTGTTTCTTTCTTGATCCTAGTGTCTAGGAGTGAAATTTTATTCTGGAATTTGTAATGTCCTTTGTGTTACATGTGAATTCTTCATAATTGTTTAAAATTTAAAAGCTTTTAATTGTAAAATGTTTAAAAATTTAATTTTTAAAAGTAAATGTGTACTTACATATAATTAATTTTATATGCAAATACTTTGTGTTTAAATTTTTAATTTAGTTTAAAACTTTGGAAATAAAGGCACAGATGGAACTATTAAGACTAGAAGGCTAAAAGTTAAAGAAATGGATAACTTATCTAGAGATGAGCAAGTTGTTGTGAACTTTGAAGATGAACAAGCTATTGGAGAAGCCCAAGGTTTGCTTGCTGGATATCTAGGAACATTGGCAGTTGATTGTAAGTTATTTCCAATCAATTTCTCAAAGTGGTCAGGACCTTTAGGCATACCTCGATCTAGATTTGAAGAGTGTTTTAGTAACTTGCTGAAGGTATATATTTGAAATATTTAGTTTTACTAAATTCCTATTAAAATTTTCTATTGTTAATGATATCTTGTTATTTATGTATGATTCTTTTTTATAGCCAAAATTTCATTTCAAAATTTCTGAGGGCATTGCAAAGCGATATTGCAAATTGAGCCTTGCAAAAAAGTGGTCACAACATAGAATTAAGTTATGGAAAGAGTTCTATGATCCATGCATGAGTAGACAATGGGCATCTTTTATTCAGTATCGGTTTCTACCTTCTACAATGGTAACATGCTAAAATTTTTAAAATATAATATTAATACGTAATCACTTTTCTAATCTTCATTTTTCTTTTTTTATAGGAGATGTGTAGGAGAAATAAGGAAGCTCGCAAGAAGCAAACAATTCCCCATACTGGTGGCTCGAAACCCATCTCAAGGAAAAGACATGAAATAGTATGAACCATCAATCATTTTTTGTTTTTACTAAATTATGATATGCTCTTTAACTATTTTTTTATATTCTTTTGTATAGTTTTTAGAAACTGGTCGAAAAATTAGCCGTGGAGAAATGTACATAGAAACTCATAAGAAGAGAGATGGGTCGTTTGTGACTGATGAAGCAAGGGATATAGCAGTAAGTTGTACTTTTTGGTCTATTTTAGTACAAAGTGTTACTTCAAAATCTGCCAAACCTTAATGTTATTTTGTTATATTTTTGTTGCTTAAATCTCAAATGCAGGAACAAATTGAAGTACTTATGACTCAAAATGAGAAAGATGAATCTAGACCATCTACAAATGATGCTATTGGAAAAGTGTTTGGGGAGGAGCATTCTGGTAGGGTGCGATGCATGGGAATGGGAGCAACACCTACTAATACTTTCAGAAATGGCAATCATCCTAGCCAGTTAGCTAATTCTTCAACTTCAATGTCATCTACTACAAATTACTCCCAAGCTGATTTTAAGCGTTTGGAGTCTAAATTTGATGGGACATTAGCTGCATTCAAGGCTTATTTTCTTGCTAAAGAAGGAAGAATTCCTGTTGAACTTACTAGTATATTTGACCATGGAACTCAGGTAAATTGCCATCTCTCGTCAAATCTATGTTGGACTAATATTTTTAAAAATTATGATAAATGATAACCGTTATATTATGCTAATGTTCTAGCATGGTATTAGTCTCGTATATTCTCACTTTTACATGCCTACTCTTACTAATTTGTTGTTCAAGTTTTTCACACAAGAAAAGGTTAATGCCTTTTTAACATTTTTGGTATTTGAATTGTCGTTATAGTGTCACAGATGTGAGAATTTTTATGTTGACATTTCTATTTTTAATTTATTTTAGGCTAATGATATTGAGAACGAAACTATTACACCGACAACAGGAAGAACATCATCAGGAGCAAGCAATGAAAATCGTGAAGACATTGTTTAGTATTGTTTTAAAGATTGATTAGTTGTTTATTGTTCCACCTTTGTTAGGGTATTATGTTACATTTTTTTATTAAACAAACTTATTCAAGTAGAGAACTCATTAGTGGTAGTTGTGAGTTTATATTATTTTAGCTTATTTAATTTTTAGGATTATATATATAAAGACAGTGATGATTCAGATATTATCCATTTTATTATAATATAAAAAAGTTATTATTTATTTTAATGGATTATATTTTAGATTTATACTTTAAAGATTTTTATTCTTATTAAATTTTGGATTCTAATAAATATTATATAAAATAAGAAAAAATTATATATATCATAGTATAAATATTTTGGCATTACATTTCAAATTGTGGGAGTTTACAACTCCAACAAAAAAAAAATTTGTTTTAAGTTTACCATATTTGCGGGGGTTTAAAACCCCCACAACATGAATAAAAAATGCTGCAACACAAAACTGTTGGAGGTCTTCAGAAACCGACGCAATTTAGTTGAAACTCCCGCAAACAGCGGGGGGCAAAAAACGCCGCAATTTGGATTTCAAAATTGCGTCGGTTCTGATAAAATCCCCGTAAAATATTGCAGCACACCTAACTGCGGGAGTTTATTAAACCGCTGTAACACAATTTGCGGGGGTTAAAAACCCCCGCAAATTGAAAAAAAAAACCCCGCAAATTAGCGTGTTTTTTGTAGTGTAGCTTTAGCGAAAATTGTTCTTACAAGCAATTTTAGAGATTTATTTTGTTACAAACAATTTATAATTGGCCCTAATATGAGTAAGGTTTGTGGTCTTTTTGGAAAAGCTCAATATGAGTATTGAGAATGCGTATCAAAATTGCTCTTTAAGGATTGGTTTGACCAATAATAAAGATATTGAGTATTTTTATTATAAAAGTTTAAAATAAAATCTCTAATTATCTAATTGATATTCTATTGAATAGAGAATAAGATTCTCTTAATGCACAAATATTAGTACTCTATGTACCTTATAATGTTTAAAAAATATAAAATTTGATTTAGTTGAGTATCATTGTTTGTTAAATATTTGTACTACATTTTAGAAATATTGCTAAATTAATAAATTTTTCACTAAATCAATATTTTTACTTATATGAGATATGGAAATGGCATAAGCCTAAACTCAAGAATATTAAAATTTGGAGATGTCTTATATGTGTTAAGAGATTGCACAACAATAGAATAAAAATTAGGTCTGATAAATGAGATTTATTGGTTACCCTAAAGAAATAATGAGTATTATTTCTATCACCCTTCTTAAGATAAAGTATTTGTGATAAGCGATTAAACTCTTTTAAAAAAGGAATTCCATCTTAAAGAAAGAGTGAGAGTGCAATTACTTTTATTAGAATTGTATACCACTCAATAGAGGATATACTTTCTCCTGAAAGTATAAAAGGTTTGATTGTCAAACTAACTTTTTGAAAAAGTAGCCTGTTTGTATCATGATACAATTCTATAAAGATAGATCTAATGATTACTTAGATTTTTTATAATCAAGTTTAATAAGGATTGTCCTTAAAATAAAATTATGCACTATTATAGTGGGAGATTTCATGTTTTGAGAAAACGTGATATTTATTATACATTAGGTGTATTTTACAAAAGGTCAAACAAACATGCTCAAGAGCAAAGGTGTTTTGACAAACATAAATGTGCATTGAAAAATTATATACATGATTGATTGGTTCTAGTGCAAGTGGGAGATTATTGAGATAATAATATGCCCGAGATCCAATCTATCATGATTGGCTCTCGTGCAAGTGGGAGATTGTTGGGAATAAGGAGTATGACCACAATCCAATCAATCATGTGTCAAATAATTTGTTATTGTTATTATATTAAAATGTTAATATAACAAGGTCCTTGATTAAATTTACAGATTTATCATTGTGATAATGATCATAATATTGAGAGATGAATCTTTTATAATTTAATCTAAATTGTTCTTGGTCATAGGATTATTAAAAAGGACATTAATAATTCGGAAAGACCAATATATATATAATGGTCTTCATTGGATGAAGATTAATAGATCTCATTTATTAAATTATATATATATATATATATGGTGCATATAGATATATGACCATTGAACTGACTCACTTTGAGAATTTCTAATGGTTATAATTACCACATATTTGTCAATAGGATATTCTCAAGATGAACATAGTAGTAGAGTTTCCTTTGACCTATGACTATCATAGTAATTAACAATGTATTTATTATACTTTGATTCCGGACACCTAATACCCTAGGGTGCTAGTTGAATGGATATTGGGTATAATTTAAATACTTGTAGAATTAATGATTAGTCAATAAGAAATCCGTCAACTCTCGGTAAAGAGTTTGAACTCTATGATTATAATGACTGAGATGAATAAAACCTTGGTCAAGGAGATTGAATGAATGAAGAAATGAGTTTCTTAAGTCATTCAGTTCATTATAATAATGGTAACAAGTTAGAGTTTGACAATTAAACCATACTTTAAGGGTTAACTAAGAGCTAGAAAGATGGAAGGAATTATACTTTATTCTTCTAAGGTTCTTAGTAAAAATATGTTACTTCATACTATCGGATCGTTGAGGAGTGTTACTGGACGCCAACCTTGATTAGTAAATTTAGTACGACTAATTTACTACCCGCTTAGTATTGAACCTATGGGGTCACACACTAACGAGTGTTCTAATCTTTGCTATAGAATTATTTAATTATTATTTTGATTTGATCAAATACATAATTATATTAATTCAAATGAAATATTATTATATTTTTTACTAGCACCAAGAATATAATAATAGTATGATAATTGAGAATATTAAATGAGATTTGAGAATAATTAGTTATTCTATTTCTAAATTTGGATGAGATCCTAACTGATTTTGTTTCAAATTAAGTTATGATATGATTCATAAATTTGAAGGATTCAGATTTAGAATTTCAAGATATGGTTTAAATTTGAATTGAGAATTAAATTTAAAATTAGTAATAAATCTCATACTATATATATGTGTGTCAAAAGTAGAGGAAATGTGTAAGAGTAAAACACAAGGATTTTATTCCTTTACCTCTATACACATAAACGTATGTGGGCCTGATTTTTGGAGAAGAATTTTATGGCGTTCAAAGAGTTGCAAGAGGTTTCTTAATTTAGATCAGATGTCCATTGATCAAGGAGTTGACAGCAAAAGTTGGTCTCGGTGTGGATACGCATAGCGCCTTCGTGCCATCGAAGGAGAATAAAGTTTTTTATTAAAGCGTCTAAAGGTATTTAGATGTGATCTAGATTATATATTGTTTATTGGAATAAAGTTTAAGCACAAAATAGATTTTTAGAATTACCTTATTTTTCTTCTGCTGCGTGTTATGAACACATGGTAATCCTTCACATATCTATGTAAAATTATAAATTAAAAAAAAAACATCTATGAAAATAGTATTATTAAAATAGAAGTTACTATGAATTCTTAAATACAACACAACACACTACACACACATACTACATGGATTATTTTCCACTTCTGACTTCAGCTAAGTTCAAACTCAAATATAGTTGTTTGGGAAGCACATGATGTGCCACTTAAACCAGGGCTCCAACCATCTAAGTGCCATTTTATTAGATAAACTTTTATTTACCTTTTATGGGTTGTTATTACAGAAACAATTGAAAAGTGAAGCAAGCAAACTTGTTTTATGTCCATTAGGTCCTCAAACCTACTCTGTTCCTAAGAAGTTCTTCCTCATCTCCATAAAAAACTCAAGGACCTTTTGCGAGTCAGGGAGAGACATGGAAACACTTTCCTTTTGCATGCACCTCTTCGCCCAAGCACAAATCTTAGGGAACTCTTCTTCCATTTTGAAGTTCCCAACAATCTCGTAAATTTTGAAAAAACTATAGTATGGAGCAAATGCTAGTCCACAAAATCAAACTTGTCTCCTCCAAAATAATCCTTGTCACCCAATTGCTCCTCCAACAATTTAAGGGCATCCAAGAATTCTTTCTCTGCAGATTCTTTTTCTTCTTTTGTCGCAAAAGCTAACTTCTTCTGAGCAGGGAAAACCTATTTGACATTGTGAGGATTAACGCATTTGATATATTACATCATATAAATGCAAGAGATCTGTATGACAGAAAAATTGCAAATGATATGTATTAACACACTTTTTGCCTATTTTCACATAGACAGGATATTTGCAAATTACATAGTGATAGATCATGGATCAATCACGCAAGATTAAAATCATTATAAAAATAATTATAAACATACAAATAAAAACAATATATTATTTAATAGACGAACACTCACATACAGTTGTAATCATGTAAAGTTGAAAGTCGTTAGATAATTTAATAGGTTTAACTAAATTATCAACAACTATATGTAAGTTTTTACCTATTTAATATTATCCAAATTAAATGCAATTTCTACCAAATAAGATTTAATTAGTCATTGCCGGATATTTTAGTTCAGTCAAATTTTTATTTAAATTGAATTAGTCTAGATATTTGAATATGATGAGTACCAAAAATCAAAATGAATAATAAATCATCATTATGTTATATATATAGTGTAGAATGTTAATGCGTTTAGAAAAAAAAAAGGACGTAGTACTCTTTAAATTCTAAAATTTAAATCTTAAAATTAAAATTCTAAATTTTAAAGTTTAAATTTAAATCCTAAAAGTTTAAGTATTAAACTCTAAATGATAAATCTTAAATTTTAAATTCTAAATTTTAAACTCTAAATCCGAACCAATAATAATATAATAAATAAAGAGCTAAAATTTGTTTAATTAACAAAGAATACAATACTTTTTACTTATAAAAGTATTTACGAATTAGCCATGGTGCAACAAATATAATGAAAAAAAAAAGTACCTTCTTGTCAACATAGTCAGCCCAAAATCTAGCCTGAGCTCTTTGATAAGGATCAGAAGGCAACAAGGGAGATCTATCACTCCACACTTCATCAATATATTGAACAATATTAAGAGATTCACAAATAGATTTCCCATTGTGGATGAGAACCGGTATTTTCTTGTGAACCGGGTTCATCTCAAGGAGAAGAGTGCTCTTATTCCTCAGGTCTTCTTCTTTGTACTCATATTTAATACCTGTTACGGCCCGGCCCAAAAACAGCGCGGGTCGACCCGACCCAAGCCATACCCGACCCAGACACGCGCCCTCCACCCGACCCGGACACGCGTCCTGTACGGCTCACACACGGCTGCAGGACAGCGTCCTTGGGAACATGGGCCTGTCCCATGAAGGGCCCACTACTGACATATATATAAGGGGAAGATTGGCTCTTCCCCCGAGGTACGTCATATCCCTTCACCTCGTTATTCTGCTCGCCTGCACCTTACTGACTTAAGCGTCGGAGTGTCTTTGCAGGTGGCACCCCCCTTCGCCCATTCACCAGTACAAGTGCTCGACAGCTCGACAAACCCGCAATCAGCGCGACCAAGGCTAAGGCATCCTCACCTATCCACCCCTTCACTTGCACACCCGACCTGTCCGGAACCCGACTACCGAACATTGGCGCCGTCTGTGGGGACGATTGCTTAAATGGAAGTCGCGCTAGGTCTCGGCGACCGAGCTCGAGCGGCTGAGGCGGAAAGGGCAGCCTCCGTCGCCTCGCAAAGGGGAGGGCGGAGATCCCCCAACAACACACGAGAACACGACCCTTCGGGGGAACGGGCGGCGATAGCGCCATAATAATGCAGGAGCTACGCCACAGAGTCCAAAACCTTGAACGACAACTGGCCAACCAGGAGCGGGACGGACGGTTTACCGATCCCAGCTATACCCCGTCTCCTGAGGAGGGAGACTCTCACCGAAGCCGCTCGCGACGAGCATCCGCCTCCCGGACGGATGCAGATAGCACGCGGGAGGAGTCACCCATAAGGAGAAGACGAAATGACACGATCATCTACTCTCGCGGCAGACCCACCCGCCGAGCGGCAAGAGGTCATGAAGACGGGGAAGGAAGAAGATCCGAGAGAACACGACAACCCGTGATAATGGGCGTCACCCCGTTCCACCGATCTATCCTCGAGGTCCGGTTGCCGAAACACTTCGACAAACCAACGGACATGAGGTACGACGGAACTCAAGACCCTCTAGAACACCTCACGGCCTTTGAGGCCAGGATGAATCTGGAGGGTGTGGGGGACGAGGTAAGATGCCGCGCCTTCCCGGTAACCCTAGCAGGGCCAGCGATCAGATGGTTTAATGGCCTCCCGCAAGGTTCCATCTACAGTTTTTCAGACATCAGTCGTGCATTCCTGGCCCAATTTACAACGCCGATCGCAAAGGCTAAGCACCCTATCAACCTTCTAGGGGTAACCCAGAGACAAGGAGAACCGACCAGGAAGTACTTAGATCGGTTCAACGATGAATGCTTGGAAATTGACGGCCTAACCGACTCGGTGGCCAGTCTTTGCCTAACAAACGGCCTCCTCAACGAGAACTTCCGGAAACACCTTACCACGAAACCGGTTTGGACGATGCATGAAATCCAAACAGTGGCCAAGGAGTATATAAACGACGAGGAAGTCAGCCGAGTCGTGGCTGTCAATAAGCGGCAGTCCGGTTACAGCCAAGCCCGGCAACCAGTCGACGGAGATAGAGCGAAGGAAAAAGCTAGGGAGGAAGCGTCAAACAGGCCACCCCGACTGTTCCCCCGGGTCGGGAAATTCAATAACTACACTCCACTCACTCTCCCTATTGTGGAGGTTTACCAGCAGATAGCAGAGAAGGGAATTCTTCCGAAGCCCCGACCACTTAAGGACCGAACAGGAGGAAATAAGAACCTTTATTGTGTTTACCACAAGGGTTATGGCCATCAAACGCAGGACTGTTTTGACTTGAAGGATGCGCTGGAACAAGCGATAAGGGAAGGAAAGCTAGCAGCGTTCTCCCATCTCATCAGGGAGCCGAGGAGGCGTTATCGCGATCAAGACGAAGAAGGCAAAGCCCGCTCGTCAAAACGGCGACAAGAACCCGAGGACAGAGACCACGGCCTCACTGTGATAAACGTGGTAACGGCAAAGAACGCTGCACCAAAATCGCGGTCGGCACATAAGAAAGACGCCAAGGTACTGGCGATCTCGTCCCCGCCGGTGCAGAGCTCCAAGAAACCTCCCTCCATTTCCTTTGGCCCGGAAGACCAATGGTTCAGCGACGTCCCGGAAAACCCCCCCATGGTCATAACGGCCAGGGTAGGAACCGGCCTCGTCAAACGGATCCTTGTCGACATAGGAGCTGATTCAAACATCATGTTCCGCAACGTGTTCGACGCACTAGGGCTGAAGGATGCCGACCTGACGACTCACCAGCACGGGGTTATCGGGTTAGGCGACCACTTCATCAAACCGGACGGAGTCATTTCCCTACCAATCTCGGTGGGACAGGTGCAAGGCCGAAGATCGGCAATGGCCGAGTTCGTAATCCTCCGGGACTCCACAGCCTACAACATCATCTTGGGAAGAAAAACAATCAATGATTTTGAGGCCATAATCAACACCAAGCTGCTAGTTATGAAGTTTGTCACCGATGATGGATCCATAGGGACCATAAGAGGAGACCTCGAGACGGCGGTCGCTTGTGACAACGCCAGCCTTTCTCTTAGAAAGAAGTCCAAGGAAACATCCGGTGTATTCCTAGCCGACCTTGATGCTAGAGTAGAGGACAAGCCGAGGCCGGAACCAGAAGGGGACCTGGAGAAGGTCAGAATCGGTGACGATGGGAAAAAGTTCACATTCATTAACAAGAACCTACCACAGGAGCTAAAGGAGCCTTTGATGGAAATGATAAGGGCCAACAGGGACCTGTTCGCCTGGACACCAGCCGACATGCCGGGCATAGATCCAAAAATCATCTCACACCATCTAGCCGTCAAGCCGGAAGCACGCCCAGTAGCTCAACGGAGGAGAAAGATGTCGGTGGAAAGGGCAGAGGAGGTAGCCAAGCAAACGGCCGGCCTCCTAGAAGCAGGCTTCATACGGGAAGTAGACTACTCGACGTGGCTCTCAAATGTGGTATTGGTGAAAAAACACACTGGCAAGTGGAGAATGTGCGTGGACTACTCTGACCTTAACAAAGCATGCCCCAAAGATTGCTTCCCCCTCCCCAACATAGATGCACTCGTCGACGCCGCGGCGGGATACCGATATCTGAGTTTCATGGACGCCTACTCCGGTTACAATCAGATACCAATGCACCGACCAGACGAAGACAAGACGGCGTTCATAACGCCAGGAGGAACCTTCTGCTACAAGGTAATGCCATTCGGCTTGAAAAATGCGGGGGCGACATATCAAAGGCTGATGAACAGGATATTCCACGACCTCATAGGGAAAACGGTTGAAGTCTATGTGGATGACATCCTGGCAAAAACAACACGACCTGACGACCTCCTAAATGACCTGACAAGTGTATTTGCGTCCCTGCGCCAACACGGTATGAGGCTAAACCCCCTCAAGTGCGCCTTCGCCATGGAGGCCGGCAAGTTCCTAGGATTTATGATAACTCAAAGAGGGGTAGAAGCTAACCCGGAGAAATGCCAGGCAATACTTCAGATGAAGAGTCCGGGCTGTATCAAGGACGTCCAGAGGTTGGCAGGGCGATTGACATCACTTTCCCGGTTTCTCGGAGCATCGGCGACAAAGGCCCTGCCATTTTTCAACCTCATGAAGAAAGGGATGGCGTTTGAGTGGACACCCGCGTGCGAAGAAGCCTTTCAACACTTCAAGGAAATCCTGGCGGCACCTCCCGTTCTCGGGAAGCCAAGAGACGGGGAACCACTATACCTATACCTCGCTATAACAAGCGAAGCCCTGGCCGCAGTACTGATACGGGAGGACGGAAAAACCCAACAACCAGTCTACTTCATAAGCAGGGCCCTACAAGGAGCAGAATTAAGATATAGCAAGTTGGAAAAGCTAGCCTTGGCACTCCTAACTTCCTCGAGAAGGTTAAAACAATACTTCCAAAGTCACCAAGTGGTCGTCAGAACGGACCAGGGGATCCGACAAGTTCTCCAAAAACCCGACCTGGCGGGAAGAATGATGACCTGGTCCATCGAACTCTCTCAATATGACATACGGTACGAGCCCCGGCAAACCATCAAGGCGCAGGCCATGGCGGATTTCTTGGTTGAAGTAACGGGAGATCCAGGCGAAGACATGGGTACACGGTGGAAACTCCATGTGGACGGAGCCTCCAACCAGACCTTCGGAGGTGCCGGGATCATCCTGGAAAGCCCGATCGGGGTGGTATACGAACAGTCGGTTAGATTCGAATTTCCCATCTCAAACAACCAAGCGGAATACGAAGCCCTCATAGGAGGCTTGACCCTAGCGGCAGAAGTCGGCGCAAGAAGACTGGAAGTATGCAGCGATTCCCAAGTCGTCACTTCCCAAGTAAACGGCAGCTACCAAGCCAAGGACCCCCTGTTGCAGAAGTACTTAGAAAAGGTTAAAAGCTTGAGCCAAAAGTTCGAAGAGGTCACGGTCCAGCATGTACCCAGAGAAAGGAACACACGGGCAGACCTCCTATCAAAATTGGCCAGCACGAAGCCAGGGGAGGGGAACCGATCTCTCATCCAAGGCATGACAAGGGAACCAGCAATTGCACTACACATAACCACCTTAAGTTCTTCATGGCTGGACCCCATCACCAACTTCCTAGAACACGGCCAAGTCCCTGGTGATGAAAGGGATGCGGCAAAACTAAGAAGAGAAGCGGCAAAATACGCCGTCATTCAAGGACAGCTGTTCAGAAAAGGGCTTAGCCAACCCCTACTGAAGTGCCTACACCCCGACCAGACGGACTATGTCCTCAAGGAAGTCCACGAGGGCTGCTGTGGGCACCACATCGGAGGCAAAGCCCTAGCAAGGAAGTTAATCCGAGCTGGGTACTACTGGCCGTCGATGATGGCAGATTCCAAAGAGTTTGTCAAAAAATGCACAAAGTGCCAACAGAACGCCAACTTTGCCAGGGCACCGGCCTCCGAGTTAAGCTTGCTAACGACCTCCCGGCCGTTCGCTCAGTGGGGAGTCGACCTCTTAGGGCCCTTCCCAGTCGGCCCTGGGCAGGTCAAATATCTCATAGTAGCGATTGATTACTACACCAAATGGATAGAAGCCGAACCACTGGCTAGCATATCCTCGGCCAATTGCAGAAGATTCATGTGGAGGCAGGTGATAACACGATTCGGGATACCGGAAGCCGTCATCTCTGACAATGGCACGCAGTTTACTGACAAGAAGTTCACGGAATTTCTCAGCGGCCTGGGTATAAGGCAAAGGTTCTCTTCGGTAGAACACCCCCAGACGAATGGACAAGTGGAGTCCGCCAACAAGGTTATCCTTTCAGGGTTGAAAAAGAGGTTGGACAATAAGAAGGGTGCTTGGGCCGACGAGCTAGCGTCGGTCCTCTGGTCTTATCGAACAACCGAGCAGTCCTCCACCAAGGAAACTCCTTTCCAATTAACGTACGGGGTGGATGCGGTAATACCCGTAGAGATCGGTGAACCGAGTCCGCGACTGCTTTTGAAAGGAGTGGAGGAAACTGTAGAAAAGGACCTGATAGATGAAGCCCGGGAAATGGCCCATTTGACGGAAACGGCGCTAAAACAAAGAATAGCTCTGCGATACAACACCAAAGTGCTCAAGAGGGAATTCGAGCCTGACGACCTCGTCCTAAGGCGGAATGATGTCGGCCCACCGACCCCCGGAGAGGGCAAGCTAGCGGCAAACTGGGAAGGCCCCTACAGAGTCAAAAAGGTGATGGGAAAAGGAGCCTTTAAGTTAGAAAGGCTCGATGGCAAGGAGGTCCCGAGGACATGGAACGCGGACAACCTTAGAAGATTCTACTCCTAGAGGACGGAGCGACATGCCGGCTAGTCTAGCTAAGTAGTAAATTTGTCATTTATAGTAACTTTCGAGTCCTTTATGTGGTTACCGAATAAGATATACTTGTGCAAATTCTCCACCCTATTCTATCTCCGTTTTTTCAGATAAACCATTCCGTCATGACTAACGACGACACCTGACCCGGGACTGATCACCCCGGGAGATCATCAACTACCATTCTAACGAATAACTACACGAGAGGCCACGGGCCACCAGAGTAAACGACTATAAACCAAAAACGGTTAATAGAAACGATAACGCAATCAAACGAGTAAGAGAAACTTTATCGCGACAACACGAGCAAGCGACCAAAAAGTCATTGTTCACAAGCCAAAATAAAAACGGCTAAGATTAAATTGTTCATAAGCCAAAACGGCCAAAATCAACTGTTTACAAGCCAACACAAAACGGCTAAACAAAAACGATGAAACAAAGAGTTCATTTCTTGGGGACATCGACGACTTGACCATCCTTAATAATCTTGAAAACACCGATTGCCGACGTATCGAACTCAGGGGCAACGATTTTAATTTGAGCTTTCAGGGCTTCCTCGGTGCCCAAAATCGCGCCTTTGCCCTGTTTGACGACATCTTTGTACTTAGCTTTCCATGTTGCCAGTTCGGCCTCCACGGCCTGCTTCTCCTTCTCGACTTCGGCCGCACGCTTCTGCGCCGCGCCGACTTGTCCCTCCAAAGCCATCTCGCGCTCGACTAAACACGCAACCGTCGCGTCCGATTCCTTTCGTTTTGCCTCAGCAGTTGTGGCCTTCTTTTCGGCGGCAGCGGCTTTCTGTTCGGCAGCGGTGGCCTTCTTCTCGGCGGCATCTAATTTTTCTGAAGATTGAGTCAGCTGCTCCCGAAGGGCCTCAACTTCACTTTTTAACTCATTGTTGGCCTTCCCAGCGGAATCCAACCTCCAACGGAGAGACTCCATCCCGGACAGTTCGAACTCGGCCTTCCGAGCTATGACCGCACCGCGCAGAAGAGTGCGGTACATCCACCTCGCCTGCCCGGCAAGGGAGGACTCATGGAAATGCTCCTCGGTACCAGGGATCAGCTGGGTATCTATAAAATTTGAAGCGTCGAAATTCCTTTCCATAACGGTAAGGACACCCTCAGGACTAGACGACGCCGTG